>NC_084831.1:4840039-5185039 GCF_033115175.1 Lepus europaeus
GAGGGGGAGAGCTGCAGAGGTCGGTGTGGGAGAACCCCTGAGTTGTTTGCCAGAAAAATAACCAGTTGGGTGCACCCAAGGAATGGACCCTGAGACACGAGCTTGGCCACTGCCCCCACAGGCAGGTCTCCCCACCACTGGGCTGTGATGGTCCTGCCTGTTGGTGAGGCAGCTCCTTCCCCCTCCCCTGCATTCACAGAACTGTCCCTGAACAGTTGTTGCAAAGTAGAAGTGTGACTGGTTAGCGATTAGCGCTCTGACAGGCCCTGCCCGTGCGGTCTCCCCAACTGCATTTACCTTCCAGCTGTTTCCTTTCAGCAGTTTCTCGCCCTCAGCCCTCAACCCTCAACTTCTTCCTGGAGCTTCTAAGAGCCTTAGGAATGTTCTGGATGGCCAGCTAGCAGTGGGGTACTTTTTAAAAATGTGTTTTTGTTTGTTTGTTTTCTATTTGTTTATTTGAAAGGCATAGTTACAGAGAGAGGGAGAGACAGAGATCTTATCTTTATCTGCTGGTTCACTGCCCAAATATCCTCAACAGCCAGAGCTGCACCAGGCTGAGCCCAGGAGCCTGGAGCTCCCTCGGGAGTCTCCCATGAGGGTGGCAGGGGCCCAAGCACTGGGGCCATCTTCTACTGCTTTCCCAGTCGCAGGAGCAGGGAGCTGGACAGGAAGTGGAGCAGCTTGGATCAGCACTCAGATGGGAGGCTGGCCTTGCCGGTGGCGGCTGAACCTGCTGCGCCACCGTGCCAGCCCCTAGGGATGTAAGCCAGCCAGTGATGACGTGCCACGCAGCACAGCCCGTGAGGACGTAACCTTTCTGTTCATCGTCACAGGTCATTACAGCTACTCCGAGAGCCGCGTGGAGCAGGATGGCCTGATTCTCACCAGCCGCGGTCCGGGGACCAGCTTCGAGTTCGCTCTGGCCATCGTGGAGGCGCTGAGTGGCAAGGAGGTGGCGGCTCAAGTGAAGGCTCCCCTCGTGCTTAAAGATTAGAGCAGGAGAGTGGCGTGGGTGAGAGCGCCACCTGCTGGGGTTCACGCCCGCCAAGGAGGCCCGCTTGCATACTGAGAAGCACTGTGGATTGTGGCGTCACGGCCCACGGGCTTCTTGGCCTGCAGTTTGTGTCTGTACATTTCTCTGAGCCCTGTTCGCACAATAAACAAGGCGCATAGCAAGCCACTGGTGGTGCCGCCTCTGTCTCGCGTCTCTTGTGGAACCCAGCTCGTTACCAGCTGGCTTGCAGCTCTCACTGTGGATGCAGCTGCTGTAGTAAAAGCCCAGTGGGCAGCGTAGGCACGGCAGGAAGAAGGCAGAGGTGGCGTCGATGGGCTCGCCGTGCTCTCCCATCCTCCACTGCTCAGCGCGCTGGTGCAGGGCCGCTGAGGCTGGCCGCGGGGGAGTCCCAGCAGCCTCCGCCTCCAGTTCCGTTGTGGAAAGAGGCCTCAGGTGGAGTTGAGAGCTGCCCAGGGTGGCCCAGCCATTTGTTCCTTCCTCAGGTAACGGCACTGACTCCTTGTGTTTTCCAGAGCCCCCACACCGCCTGCCTACAGCCAGGGGAGAGCAGACAGTGGCTGCCGTGGCCAGGAGGCTGCACTGTGACCCCGGAGTGTCCGCAGCCATCTGGTCACTCAGAAAGAACAGCTGTAGTTGGCTGGTCGCAGGACAAGGCAGATATAAATCTTTTTTAAAAAAGATTTATTTGAAAGAGTTAAAAAGAGGCAGAGAGAGAGGTCTTCCATCCACTGGCTCACTCCCCAAGTGGCCACAGCAGCTGGAGTTGGGCTGATCAGGAGCCAGGAGCTTCTTCCGGGTCTCCCACGCGGGTGCAGGGCCCAAGGACTTGGGCCATCTTACACTGCTATCCCAGGCCACAGCAGAGAGCTGGAGCAGAAGAGGAGCAGCCGGGTATTGAACTGGTGCCCATATGGGATGCCGGCACTGCAGGTGGCGGCTTTACCCGCTGTGCCACAGCGCTGGCTCCAAGAGATGTAAATTTGTAAAGATGAAGGCAGGATTGCACGTTTTGACGAGCACTGTGAAAGACAGCAGAGAACGCCAGGTGAGACTTGTATGTTAGGAGGTGGCATGGGCCTCTGAGGAGTGACATTGACACTTAGACCCAAAGTACCTGCTGGCACCTGCTGTGTGCCCGGCCCTGGTGCTGGGAATAAGCCGGTGAGAGACAGGCACAGTGTTTGTGCTCACACCACGCAGAGGTGTGGGAGAGGACAGAGAGGCGGCAGATTTTATGTTTGTGTCCCATTGAGAAAAAGGAAGTGGGCAGGGAAGTGGTGGTGAATATTTTGTGCATGATGGTTAGAGGAACCTGAGGAAATTTGGGTGTGAAAGAGGCAAGTGCTGTTAAGATCATTCCAGACCGGAAGTGCAAAGGCCCCGAGGCAGGAGCTGCTGGAAGTGTGAGGACCAGGGCGGAGCCAGGTTGAGGGGGAAGCCAGAGTGATTGAAGGCTCGCTGTGCCGGGGGTCCCGGGGGTGCGGGCGGGCAGGATCTGTCACCGTGGGCGTGGCAGGAAGGGGCGCCAAGGACTCCCCCACACTTCAGACCTGCACATGAGGTTAGTCGGGGTTGCAGAAGGGGGAGGGGAGAGTTTGGAGTTGAGTTGGTGGACTGGAGATGTCTGCAGGCCTGTGCTGACGGTTGCTGTGGATCCGAGAACCGTGTTGGGAGCAGTGGCGAGTGTGAGCCTCCCACGTTAGCTGCAAGTTCCAGCACAGCCCCTGCCCCGGAGTCCGCGCCCTGCGGTGCAGAGCTGGGGACAGGAAGGGAGACCTGAAATTCCTGTGCCCTTAGGACGACAGGAAGAGGTGGTTCCCAGGCACCGAGGGTGGCGGCGTGGGCCTTGTGTGGTCTTTCCTGGTAACTTCTACAAAATCTCCACCCTGCCCTGGTCTGAGGCCTCTTTCCCGGGCTAACCACACCTGCAGGGAACTGAAGGGGGCTGCTGTCTACACTGCAGGAGTGGCCCGGAGTTGGGAGTGAGTCCTGCAGCCCCCTAGCCTGGGACCACCAAAGCACCTGCTGTGGGGGGCGGAGGGGAGTGGGGGAGACGTGCCCCAGACCCGGCTCCTGGTGGTCAGCAAGGGCAGCCGGTCGAGAGCTCGCTCATCTGAAACAAGCGAATTCCTCTCGCAGGGCCAAGGAATCAGCACCTCCCAGCAGCTGGCGGCCGGGATGGGGCAGCTCAGCCAGGCTTCCCCGAGGGTCTCCTGAGGCTGGGTCGGCCGGAGAAGCACCTGCCTCTCTCTGGGAGGAGAGGGGAGGGGCTTGGCCGACTGAGCCCTGCTGGCTTCCCAGCGCCTCACCAGGTGGGTCAGTGGCGGAGGGTTTCCCACGTTGACAGAGAAGGGACCCTGTGACATCACACACCCGCCCCTCTGTCCGGCAGCGAGCACAGACTGCGGTGTGGGCTGAGTCATCTCAGGTTAGCCCAGCCCACAAGCCGAGGAAGTGGCGCTTGTTGTGAAGGGAAGAGGAAAACCCAGCCCCTGTCCTGCCGTGACGGGGGAAGAGCGCTTCTCCAATGAGGAACAGGAATGCCAGGAGCGTGCAGGAACGTGCCGCCGGCCCCGTCCTGCAGGCTGGGTGCGTGCGTGTTCTATGCGCTCGGAACAGGGCGAGCGTGAACTCCGGCAGCTCGGCCGGCACGGTCCTCTGGGCGCTCTAGCGGAAGGTGCCCTTTGTCCTGAGTGAGGGGAGGCGGCAGCAGGGCCTCGGCGCCCAGGAAGCCCTGGCACCAGCGCTCGGGGCTCCGTCTGTGACAGGGAGGAGTTGTCAGTGACACCTGAGCTGGGTGAACTCTGCACGGTCCCAGTGCTTTCTGTCCCGGGGCATCCAGAGGCTCACGTGGGACCCAGCACGCAGGAAGCTCTTAGAACTGGAAGGAATGCAAACAGTAGGGTCACCATCCGCACCAGCACCATTGTCACCGCCCCGCCGTCGCCGGTGTCACTTCCTGCCCTCGCAGGGCTGCCTGGCGGTTCTTGGACGGGCCTGGGCCAGCAGCAGTCCCCAGACCCTGCAGGGCCCCAGCGGCTTGCTGCTTACAGCGGTCTTGCTTTTTCAGTTCTGCGTGTGGACACGTTCAGATTTTCTTGGTTAAAGAAGTATTCTGTGTGTTAATTCAACCCAGCCCTGCAGGTTTTTATGCGGCTGGAAAGTAATGTGAGGATGGAGTTTGTTGTCTTAAAGACAACATCGTGGGTGATGGAGGCGCAGCCACCAGACGCACACCTGGGGTTGACAGCGATAACATCTGAGCGTTGTAAGTGCCGCCGGCGGGGGTGGGCCGCCTCCAAGGCCACGTGTCTGGCGGGGGGGGGGGGGGGGGGGAAGGGGGGGCTTTGGTAAAGCCAATCAAGGCAAATACGAGGGTACATCAAAAAGTTGGTGAGGAGATGGAATTAAAAGTTTGTTTTGATGCAAAAAATTTTAAAATCCATGCTTTTTTTTATAATACACATTTCCCATGAACTTTTGAAACCGCCTTGTATGCTTATATTTAAACATCTTTTTGTGGGAGCCAAGTATTGTGACACAGCACGTTAAGCCACTGCCTGCAGTATCGGCATCTCATATGGGCGCTGGTTCAAGTCCCAGCTGCTCCACTTCTGATCCGGCTCCCTGCTAATGCTCTTGGGAAAGCAGCAGAAGATGGCCCAGGTACTACTCCTACATGGGACAGCCGTAAGAAGCTCCTGGCCCCTGGCTTTGGCCTGGCCCAGCCCTGGCCATTGTGGCTATGTGGGAGTGAACCAGCAGATGGAAGATTCTCTCTTTCTCTGTTTCTTCTTCTCTGTAACTCTACCTTTCAAATAAATAAAATGAATCTTTAAAAAACAAAAAGATATTGGGGCTGGCGCTGTGGCCTAGTAGGCTAAGCCTCCACCTGCAGTGCCAGCATCCCATATGGGCACCAGTTTGTGTCCTGGCCGCTCCTCTTCCGATCCAGCTCTCTGCTATGGCCTGGGAAAGCAGTGAAAGATGGCCCAGGTGCTTGGGCCCCTGCACCCACGTGGGAGACCTGGAAGAAGCTCCTGGCTCCTGGCTTTGGATCGGCCCAGCTCCAGCCATTGCAGCCATTTGGGAAGTGAACCAGTGGATAGAAGACCTTTCTCTCTGACTCTCCCTCTTTTTTGTAACTCAAGTAAATGAATTTTTAAAAATGTTTATTTATTGGAGAGGCAGAGAGAAAGAGAGAGATCTTCCATCAGCTGGTTCATTCCCCAGATGGCTGCAATGGCCAGAGCTGGGCCTATCTGAAACCAGGAGCCAGGAGCTTCTTCCAGGTCTCCCATGTGGGTGCAGGGGCCAAGGACTTGGGCCATCTTCTACTGCTTTCCCAGGCCATAGCAGAGAGCTGGATCAGAAGTGGAGCAGCTGGGGCTCGAACCGGCGCTTAGTGGGACACCGGAACTGCAGGTGGCAGCTTTACCTGCTATGCCACAGTGCCGGTCCCTAAGTAAATTTTTAAAAATTTGAAAAAGATATTCTTGCACCAAAATAAACTTATCTTTTAATTTTTCCATGAACTTAACAATCTTTAAAATGTTATTTGAGAGAGAGAGCACTTGTTAACTATCTAGATGACTGCCAGTGCAACCCAAGAACTCAATCCAAGTCTCCCTGGTGGGTGGCAGAAGCCTAATCACTGAGGCCATCACCACGTCCTCCCAGGGTGCGTCAGCAGGAAGCTGGAGTCAGGAGCTGGGTATCCAACCTATGCACTCCGGTAAAGAACAATTTGGGACACAGGTATCTTAACTGTTGGCACAAATGTCCACCCCTCTGCACTCCCCAAATGGCTGCAACAGCCAAGGCTGAGCCAGGACGGAGCCAGGAGCCAGGAGCTTCATCCAGGTCTGCCACGTGGGCGCAGGGGCCCAAGCACTTGGATCATCTTCCGCTGCTTTCCCAGGCACACTTCCAGGAAGCTGGATCGGTAGTGGAGCAGCTGGAATAGAGCTGATGCCCATATGGGATGCTGGCGTCTCAGGTGGCAGTTAACCTGCGACACCACAGTGCCACCCCCCCCGCCCCAGGAACTCTTTGGAAGACTCTCCTATGCCACCGGATCCGTGCATGGCTCAGCTTTCTTCTTTCCAAGGGAAAATGACTTCCCAATGCTCACTAAAGAGACAGCTGTGCTTTCTGGACCTGGATAGGACATGGCCGCTGTCAGTCCTGTGCCCACCTGTCCTTGGTGCTGTGCCCACCTGTCCTTGGTCCTGTGCCCACCTGTCCTTGGTCCTGTGCACACCTGTCCTTGGTCCTGGGCACACCTGTCCTTGGTGCTGTGCCCACCTGTCCTTGGTGCTGTGCCCACCTGTCCTTGGCCCTGTGCCCACCTGTCCTTGGTGCTGTGCCCACCTGTCCTTGGTGCTGTGCCCACCTGTCCTTGGTGCTGTGCCCACCTGTCCTTGGTCCTGGGCCCACCTGTCCTTGGTCCTGGGCCCACCTGTCCTTGGTCGGGTTCACACCTGTTCTTGGTGCTGTGCCCACCTGTCCTTGGCCCTGTGCTTACCTGTCCATGGTCCTGTTCACACCTGTCCTTGGCCCTGTGCTCACCTGTCCTTAGTCCTGTGCTTACCTGTCCTTGGGGTTCATCCTTCCAGCCCCTGCCATGTGCAGGTTGGAGGCCTCGGGCTGATGGGCCTGCAGCCTGGGTCCCTGACTAATGGGTGGTCAGCCATTAGTGCTGGCCCTGGGGACAGCAGGTCACCTGGAGGAAGCCTGTAAAAGATAGCTTGCCAGACGGGCTGAGGATGGTGGCAGCCATCTGATGGCTGTGCCTCCGACCTGCCGCAGGGTTGGCCTTGAGCTGTAAACCTGTGCAGGAATCCAGTGAGCCGGGTTCGCAGGCTTGATGAGGGCACCCTCCTCCCTAATGCTCAGTTGGGCTTTCACATCCCTGATCCGGGAAAGACAGCCACCCGGCATGCTTACGCCAGCGTCAATTATCTCCGACGGGGCCTAATACCATGTCATTAGATGGTGATTCTGTGGGGCACGCCGCTCAGCGCTACCTGGCTCTGAAACACATCTGAAATTTTAATCATACAACAGATACGTCAGTACCTGCTCATTGGGAAAGACGCCAAGGATACACGAATACAGTAAAGCCTAGAAAGTTCTCGTTACCGCCCGCCCTCCAAGCCCCTCCTCCTTTCCCAGGCACCCCTTCTCCGTCCCTCCCCCAGTCTGTTTTCTACGTGTTTGCACACATGAGGTCACACACACCCACACCCACCCCCACCTTCTCTTTTGCACTTACACAGAAAGTGTGCATCCTACTTTCACCAGTTGTTTTAAAATAAATGACGAGGAAGCAGCTGTAGGAATTGTCTGGCACGAGTGTTTCTGGCACAGTTTGCCTTGGAGCGCTGACCAGGCCACGCTGCCTGTGTTTGTGTGGTGCCTGGGCTGGAGGCCGCTGCATGGCTGGATGGCCACTTACCTACCTGATCCTCTGTTAATGCATTTCATCCAAGTTTTTCAATTACTATTTTTTTTAAAAAAATTGTTATTTTTAATTCTGGTAAAATGCACATAAGATTCAATTTACTGTGCTGTTTCTGAGTGTACAGTGACCTTAAGCATATCATGATGGATGCCGTCTCCATCATCCGTCTCCTGAACTCTCAACCCTGTGTCCATGAACTCCTCGGCTCCCTCTGCCCCAGCTCCCGGCAGCCACCTCTGCTTTTGCTGTGGGACGCCCCCACAGCTGGTGGGAGGAGTGGCTGGGTCCACTCACCCAGCCAGCAACACGCTGGGGCCCGTGACACAGGGCCCACGGACAAGAGCAGAAGGCAGGTGTGCACAGCAAGGCGCAGAGCAAGGAGCCATTGGCTTCGATTCCAATCCTCGACTCCCTGAGGCACCAACGCAGGGACCCTACAGTTCAGAGCTGGGGACTGGGTGGCCCTGGGTGTGGTCCCCAGTCATGTGGCCTGCCTCTGGTCAGCCATAGTGTGAGTCCCTTGGAATGGCAAAGGTGGGCTCCAGTCTGCCTGGGGCTAGGGGAGGGTTAGGTGCATCTTTGATAGGGCCTGGGGGTCCCTGCAAAGCTCTCAGAAGAGAGGCTGGCACCGAGGTATCAGCTGCAGAAGCCCTTGGACTCCTGTGATCAGAGTCTCTTACCTTTGTCACTCCTCTCGCTCAGAGGAGCTGCAAGCCAAGGAAAGACCCGGGGCTTCTAAAGCCAACATCCGGGCATCGGAGAGGGCCTCTGCTCCACTGCAGCTGCTCTTGTACCTTTCAGGTGGAATTCGGCAGCGTTCGACTTCTTATGACTGGCTGGTTGTGTTTAGGCCATCCGTGCTGTAGCGTGCATCGGGATTTCCTTCCATTCAAAGCTGAATAATATTCACTTGAACAGGGATAAGAGGGGGCTTCAAAAAGTTTTTGGAAAAACGGAATTAAAGATAATTTACTTTGGTGCAAAGAAAACGTTTGAAATCCACGCATGCTCTTTTCATGATCTGCATTTTCCATCAACGTTTTGAAGACCCCTGAAGCCACATTTTGCTTTTGTGTTTGTCCGTAGGGACACTTGCTTTGCACCTTCTGTTTTGAATAATGTTGCAGTGAACATGGACATGCAAACCTGTCCGAGACCCGCCCTGGCAGTTCTTCCACACACACACCCGGAAGTGGAGTCACGGGACTCTGTGGCCATTGTCATTGTGGTTTTTGGTGTGTGTTTCTCTGATGGCGTCTGGTGGTGAGCTTCGTTCCCTGCGGCTGTCAGCTGTGTGTGTGCCCGCACTGGACAAATGCTGAGCCCAGCCCTTTGCCCATTTTTGAATCGGGGTTTTGTTGTTGCTGATATTGACAGAGTATTGTTGTTTGTACAGGATGCACTATGTAGGACAATGTATTAGGGGACAAATTTGTATGTACTTTTTTTTTTTTTTTGCAAGTGTAAATATTTTTAGAGAGTTCTTTGGATCAAAGAGCAGGCACACTTGATGTTTGATTGATAGAACCAAGTTGAGCTTCAGTTTGCTACCCATC
This sequence comes from Lepus europaeus, assembly GCF_033115175.1. Classification (NCBI taxonomy): domain Eukaryota; kingdom Metazoa; phylum Chordata; class Mammalia; order Lagomorpha; family Leporidae; genus Lepus; species Lepus europaeus. The sequence continues at coordinate 4,849,077 of NC_084831.1, forward strand.
CCAGTCAACAATACTGATTATCGTCAGACTTTTGATTTCTTCTTGGGAGAGAGAGGGGAACTCCCGTCTGCTGGATCACTCTCCAATTGCTCATCATGGCTGGGACTGGGCCAGCAGGAGCCTGGAGCCAGGAACTCAGCCCAGGTGTCCCATGTTCTTGGCAGGGACCCAACGACTTGAGCCATCACCACTGCCTCCCGGAGTCTGCATTAGTAAGAAGCTGGAGTTGGGACCCACACCAGGGGTGGAATTTAGGGACTCGGATGGGGGACACGGGCATCCCGCTCGGCAGCTTCACTGCTAGGCCAAACACCTGTCCCGGCTTTTAAATTGTTACTGAAACATCTTTATTGTGAAACAGTCTCTGTGTGAAGATCTGCCGAAAACACGGCTGGGCACTGAAGGTCAAGGTTGTTCGCCAGGACCGCACTGGCTGGGTTTCCTTCTGCCTGGTCCCCGAGTGACCTCTCCCATGAATTCACTGCAGTGAGGAAATCGTCGTTTGGGGTATGATTTTCAAACTGTTTAAGCTGCAGGGCTGCGCGGTCTGATTTCGAGAGCTGCCGGAGGCCCTTCGGGGAGAGGCGGGCGGTTCCCGGCCTCGGAAGTCAGACGTGCCTTATCAAACCTCACCGGAACACACCGCTGGGGTTTTCATTGGGATTGCATTGAATCTGCAGGCGAATTTGGAATGATGTTTTTCTGTTAGCTAATTTATCCAGGAATAGAGAATACCCTCCATTCATTTACCTCTTCTTTAATACCCAGTGTCCTCCAATAAAATCTATAATTTCTCCCTCATGGGTTTGCACATCTGTTGTTAATTTATTAACTCCCCTTCCTCTGTTTCCTTTCTTTGCTTTCTCTTCTGATATATTTTTTTTATTATTTTTAAAGATTTATTTTTATTTGAAAGTCAGAAATACAAAGAGAGAAGGAGGGGAGAAGGGAGGGAGGGAGAGCGAGCCAGCCAGACAGAGAGAATATCTTCTATCCGCTGTTTCACTTCCCAAATGGCTGCAATGGGCAGGGCTGGGCCAGGCTGAAGCCAGGAGCCGGAACTGCTTCCCACACGGGTGTAGGGCCCAAGCACTGGGGTCATCTTCTATAGCTTTCCTAGGTGCATTAGCAAGGAACTGGATTGGAAGTGGAGCAGCCAGGACTTGCACCTGGGCCCTTATGGGATGCTGGCATCACAGGTGGCAGCTTAACCTGCTACGCCACAACACCGGCTCCTTCTCATATTATCCGTACCTTTAAGATATTGCTTTCTGAGTGTTCCTGGCATGAGGAAGTGCAGGTGCTGGTATATATTAATCGTGTGTCCAGTCTTTAAAAACTCCAACGTAATCGAGCTACAGAATACTTTGGCCTTTTAATGGAGATATCCGTATCTGTAACTGATACAGTTTGCTTCTCTCTTGCCATTCTATCCTGGTTCGGATCGCTAGCACGATGTTAAATACAGGAGCCACAGTCGTGCCAGATTTTAAGGAAGCAAATGTAACATTTGGTGTAGATTTAAATTTCTCTTTATTTGGGGGGATACAGGATGCTTGAAAAAGTTCACGGAAGGGCCAGTGTTGTGGCACAGCAGGTTAAGCTGCCTCCTGCGACGCTGGCATCCCATGTGAGTGCCAGTTTGCTAATGCACCTGGGAGAGCAACGGGAGATGGCCTGAGGGCTTCTGTCCCTGACACCCACGTGGAAGACCCAGATGGCGATCCAGGCTCCTGGCTTCAGCCTGGACCAGTCCCAGCTGCTGTGGCCATTTGGGGAGTGAACCAGTAGATGGAAGATCGATCTCTCTCTCTCCCCCTCTCATTTTGTAACTCTGTCTTTCAAATCAATCAATCAATAAAACTTTTATTAAAAATTTCATGGAAAATGGAATTCAAAGTGTGAGTTTGGGGCTGGTGCTGTGGCATAGCAGGTAAAGCCACTGCCCGCAGCACTGGCATCCCCTATGGGCACCGGTTTGAGTCCCAGCTGCTCCAATTCTGATCCAGCTCCCTGCTATGGCCTGGGAAAGCAGGGGAAGATGGCTCAAGTCCTTGAGCCTCTGCACTCATGTGGGAGACCTGGAAGAAGCTCCTGGCTCCTGGCCTCAGATTGGCCCAGCTCCAGCAGTTGCATCCATTTAGGGAGTGAGCCAGCAGATGGAAGACCTCTCTCTCTGCCTCTGCCTCTCTGTAACTCTGCCTTTCAAATAATAATAAATAAATCTTTTTTTTAAAAAAAAAGGTACGACGTTATAGGTGCAAAATTTTTTTTATGCAAAACTTTTTTCATAGCATAAAAACATATGGCATGTAAGAACTATGCATGGATTTCAAAATTGTTTTTGCACCAGAATTTATACTTCTAAAAGAGATTTATTTATTTGGAAGAGAGAGAGAGAAAGAGGGTCTTCCATCTACTGGTTCAGTCCCCATGGTTGCAACAGCTAGGTCTGTGCCAGACCAAAGCCAGGAGCTCCATCCTGGTCTCACATGTGGGTGGCAGTCACCAAGTATTTGGCTCATCCACTGCCTTCCTGGGCACATTAGTGGGAAACTGGATCAGAAGTGGAGCAGCCAGGACTTACACTGGCACTCTGATATGGGCTGCCGGCGTTCTAAGCAGCAGCTCCACCCACTGGGCCATAACACCTGCCCCTAATTTATAATTTTTATTTATTTGAGAGCCAGAGAGAAACAGACAAAGCTTATATCCATAGATTCAGTCTGCAAAAGCCCACAGTGGCCAGGGCTGATCCAGACCAAAGCTCGGAACCAGGGATGCCGTCTGGGTCTCCCAGGTAGGTAGCAGGGACCTAGGTCCTTGAGCCTCCCAGGGTGTACATTAGCAGGAAGCCAGAAAGGAGAGTGGGGCCAGGATGTGAACCCAGGGACTCCGTTATGGCATGCAGGCCTCCCCAGATGGCCACACAGCTGGATAATAGTACCAGGAGGCTGGGATAGGAAACAGAGCCAGGACTCGAACCCAGGCACTCTGAGGTGGGTGCGGGTGTCCCAGGTGTTATTTTATTTTATTTTTTTGACAGGCAGAGTGGACAGTGAGAGAGAGACAGAGAGAAAGGTCTTCCTTTTGTTGGTTCACCCCCCAAATGGCCGCTACGGCCGGCGCTGCGCTGATCCGAATCCAGGAGCCAGGTGCTTCCTCCTGGTCTCCCATGCAGGTGCAGGGCCTAAGCACTTGGGCCATCCTCCACTGCCCTCCCAGGTCACAGCAGAGAGCTGGACTGGAAGAGGAGCAACCGGGACAGAATCCGGCGCCCCGACCGGGACTAGAACCCGGGGTGCCGGCACCGCAGGTGGAGGATTAGCCAAGTGAGCCGCGGCGCCGGCCCCCAGGTGGTGTTTTAAGCACTGTACCGAGTATGTCTTTTCCATCCTCTTATTTTCCACCTGGGGGAGATACTACTCTCTGGCTACTGACTACTCATTGCTAATATTCTCTCTTGTCTACTTTTAAAAAAATAATTTGAGAGTGAGAGAAACGAGAGTGACAGATAACGCTCCCATCCCCTGCTTCATTCCAAACGGGCCTGCCGTAGGCGGGGCTGGGACTCCGGCCAGGTCTCCCACACAGGGGGCCCAAACCCAAGCACTGGAGCCATCGCAGCTGCGCTGGGGTCCGCCGCAGCAGCAGGGGCTGGAAACCGGAGCCCAGCAGCACACGCGGTACGCTGAAGGGGCAGTGGCCGTCTCCACCAGCGTCTCAGCCCGGGCCAGCCGCCTGCCCCTCTCGTCTCCTGCTCCTCCGCCGACGAGGAGCGACACCCGCCGCTGTTTGGACGACGAAACACAAGCAGGCTGCGAGAGGTCTGCGGAGGTTCTTCCCTGCCTCGGCAAGGCCCAGGTGTGGCTTCTTGCTCCTTGCTGCTTTCGGTGTGGATAAGGCCCGCAGGCTTGGTGTCCGCCCGGGGACCCTCAGAGGACGTCGGGAGAATGGCTGGGACACGGTCCCTCCCCTGCAGAGCCAGCACCAGCGGCTGCATACGCAAGGGAGTCAACGCAGCAAACGCAGGGCTGGAGCTGTGGCTTGCACTCAAGGGCGGTCTCCACACACAGACACCATCTTTGTAAAGAGCATGAACTTGTTAGCGTCTCTGGATGCCTCTTGTTAAATAGGAATTGAATTCACACACACAAACACACACACACACACCCACCGGTCTGCTTCTTGGTCTTGGTTTTCTTTTCAGTTTATGTTGTTAAATTGTCCTTTTTTTTTTTTTTTAACCATTGGCCATTTAACGTTTGTTTGCAAGTGGCTCCGAGGCTGTGTGTCCGGCTCCTGCAATCCCGGGTGATGTCCCAGTGTCCCAGTCCTTTCTCTGTGCGCTGGCCTGCTTTCTGCCTGAAGTGCGCCGATCCTTCTGTTCACAGCGACCAGTGTGTTGACAACCCCACAAACCACACCTTTTCCCCAGATAGTATGTTCTTCAGTTCTAGGGTTTCTACCTTTTTAGAGGTTTTACGTCACTCCTGAAAACGTCCTACAGCTTCACCTGTTGTATCCAGCTTTTCCCATACACTGGTTAGTGTATTTATGATTATTTTAGCGTCTTGATAATGAATTCCAGCTGAGTTCCCTGTGGGTCTGTTTCTTTTCTTTCTTTTTTAAAAATTTGTTTATTTGAAAGAGGGGAGAGAGAGAGAGAGAGATAACTTTCATCCACCGGTTCACTCTACAAATAGCTCTAAAACCCAGGGCTGGGCCAGGCGGAAGCCAGGAGCCTGGGACTCCATCCGGGTCTCCCACATGGGTGGCAGGGGCCCAAAGACTTGTGCCATCTTCCGTGCATTGGCAGGGAGCTGGATCGGAAGCCGAGTAGCTGGGACTCAAACTAGAACCCATATGGGATGCCAGCACCACAGGTGGTGGCTTTACTCACCGTGCTGCAACACCCGTCCCTTGAAAATCATTTTTTCTTTCTTTTTTGTGTGAGTCGGTTTGCTTTTTCTCCTTGATTATTGGATGCATACCCCTGCTCTTTGCACGTCTTGCAAACTGTGATCACAGAGGGAACAGTGTGGAAGAGACGGCGTAGTACAACAGCCTCTGCCGCTCACTTCTGTTCCGGAAGGCAGATCACCTTGACCCTGGGGCCCCGGTTCCTGGCTGTATGACCACAGGGTCATGTCCTTTTCCTCCAGTTTGGGCTGGGGCCGTCGCTTCTCAAACACTGCCTTTTCTAAGCATCTCTGTCTGCATTGCCAGGCGATGGGCAGCCCCTGAAATCCCCGTTCAGTTTCTGGAGTGTTTTTTTTTTTTTTGACAGGCAGAGTGGACAGTGAGAGAGAGAGAGACAGAGAGAAAGGTCTTCCTTTTGCCGTTGGTTCACCCTCCAATGGCCGCCGTGGCTGGCGCGCTGTAGCCGGTGCACCGGCGCTGATCCGATGGCAGGAGCCAGGGGCTTCTCCTGGTCCTGGAGTGTTCTTGCAGTCACTGGGCCCCTTGGAGTCTTGACCGCGCTGCACAGCTGGCGACTCAGCCAAATGTCCCGGCTCTCTGTGCCGGGCGCTGGGCTGCCCCCCTCCCCCTAACTTCCAGCCGCCCTGGCAGCCCTGAAATCCCACTGTTTGGTTGGAGGCTCGCTCTTCCCCTGCCAAGAGGATCAGGGAGCGGGCTCGGGAGGGCTGGCCACGCACGGATAGCCCCTCGCTTGTTTTCCTTCTTCTGAGCGCACTGGCTGCTTTCCAGAACCTTCCGCCAGATGTGCTTCTAAAATATTTTGTCCCGAGTTTGTAATTGTCGTAGGCAGGATGGGTCATTGGATGCCAGTTTCTCTGCTACTACTTGAAGTGGAATTTGGCTTCTCAATTTTTAATATGCACTTAATAAAATTCAGTAATGTCCCCAATCAATCAGTTCTTTTTCTCAAGAAAGGCAAGCCTGTCTTTGGTCTGCTCTCACTGCACTTCTCAGTTTCCTCCCTGAATTAATCTGGGATCCTGGTTCTTCTATTATTCATTTTTTTCTTCTAAGTTGTATTTATTTTTTGAAAGTTAGAGTTAGAGAGAGGAAGAGAGAGAGAATATGAATCTTCCATCTGCTGGTTCACTCCCCAGATGGCCACATTGGGCTGGGGCTGGGCCAGGCAAAAGCCAGGAGCCAGGAGCTTCCTCCTGGTCTCCCACGTGGGTTAGGGGCCCAAACACTTGGGCCATCCTCCGCTGCTTTCCCAGGTGCACTAGCAGGGAGCTGGATCAGAAGTGGGGCAGCCAGGACTTGAACTGGTGCCCAGATGGGATGCCGGCATCAAAAGTAGCGGCCTTACCCGCTGCGCCACAGCACTGGCCCATCTTATTCATGTTTTAGTGCTGCACAAACAATCACTTATACTCAACCAGGGGTTATAGCAGCTGCGTTACCACTGTCCTGGGCTGCCTGTCTCCCGCTTCTGGGAATGTTACTTGTGGGGCTGGGGAGTGGTCTGAGGCGCCCTTTTCAGAGAGACCTGAGGGACAGGCTCTCTGGGGTTTGCGGTCTGCAGGGGAATGGGGTCTCCGAGGGTCGGGGTTTCCAAGGGTCAGGGTCTCTGGGGATGGGGTCTCCAAGGGTCGCAGTCTCTGGGGGTCAGAGTCTCTGGGGGGTCGGGTTCTCCGAGGGTCGCGGTCTCCGAGGGTCGGGGGTCTCTGAGGGACAGGCTCTCCCAAGGGTCGGGGTCTCTGGGGGGTCACTGTCTCTGGGGGATGGGGTCTCTGAGGAACAGGGTCTCCGGGGGATGGGGTCTCCAAGGGTTGCGGTCTCCGAGGGTCGGGGTCTCCAGGGGACGGGGGTCTCTGAGGAACAGGGTCTCTGGGGGATGGGGTCCCTGAGGGTCACGGTCTTTGAGGGTCAGGGTCTCCAGGGGACGGGGTCTCTGAGGGACGGGCTCTCCGGGGGACGGGGTCTCCAAGGGTCGGGGTCTCCAGGGGTCGCGCTCTCTGTAGGACTCACTGTTCACCTGTGGTGCTCTGAGGTGCAAAGTGCGTGGCTGCGTGGCCCCATCTCCCAGTGCCCTTTGGGGACCTGCGTGTGCCCTCTTGTTTTCCTGAAGGTTCTGGCTTTCACGGAGCTCTTCCCACGGGAAGGCCTTTGTCTTTCTGCAGAGCTGGGATGTTTCTCCTGTTATGTTCTGATTTCTTCTATGCCACTCCATTTCTTTCCTAAATCCTAAATGTCTCTGAACTTCGTCCCTCTCCGTCATTCGGTGCTTAGGCACCACAGCTGTTCTTGGACATAATATTCTGTCCACTCCCTGAGAACGGCTGTAAGAGGTTTGCTTTGTGAAATGCTCCATGGGCTTACTCTTCATTTGTTGAGTTTCAGGCTTTTTTGATACTAATTTTCCTCAAATGCTTGGTCTTTTGGAAAAGATCTATTTCTTTCAAAGGCAGAGTAACAGAGAGGAGGGGCGCGCGCGCACACACACACACATGCAGAGGGATCTTCATCCTCTGGTCAACTCCCCAAATTCCTGCAACAGCCGAGCCTGGACCAGGCCAAAGCCAGGAGCAAGGAGCTCCATCCGGATCTCCCACATGGATGGCAGGAACCCAGGCACTCGAGCCATCCCTGCTGCCTCCCAGGGTCCAAGTGAGCAGGAAGCTGGATGGAGAGAGAGTTGGGCTCCAACCCTGGCTCTGCAATGTGAGATGTGGGGGTCCCAACCGGCAGCTTACCCTGCTGTGCCACAACACCACCCCTTCATTTTTTATGTAAGAGTTTATTTATTTGTACAATTTCCCCCAAGTACTTTTTTAAAAAAAAAAAGATTATTTATTTATTTGAAAAGGAGAGTTACAGGGCACAGGGATGGGCGGGGGACGGGCCAGAGAGAAAGAGATCGGAAGTGGAGCAGCTGTGACTCAAACTTGAGTTCATCTGAGATGGCGGCATCACAGGCGGCGGCTTAACCCGCCGCGCCACAATGCCGGCCTCACCCCTTAGTTCTTTTTAAAATACTTTTATTAATTTGAAGGACACAGAGGGAGAGACAGACAGAGGACTCACATCCCCTGGTTCACTCCCCAAATGCCCACACTGGCCAGGGCTAGGCCAGGTGAAGCCAGGAGATAGGAACTCAAAGCAGGTCTTCTGTGCGAATGACAGGGACCCAAGCACTGGAGTCGTCTGCTGCCTCCCAGGACCTCCATTAGCAAGAAGCTGGAATCAGAGCAGAGCCAGGACGCGAACCCAGGCCCTCTGCTACAGTGCCAGCTTCCCAGGCAGTGTCTCATCTGCCAGGCCGAACACCTGCTCCTCCCGAATTTCAGAACTTGAATGACATTGCTACCTGGAACCGATCATGGCGAAGTAAGGCAATGAACAATGCCAGCACTTTTACATGGATGTCTTCTACGTCAGCCACAACCTGATCAGCGCAGCTGGTGTGCACACGACACAGCAGCGTTTTATGTGCGACGGAGGGTGTGGCCTTTTTGTATGACTCAGAAAGAATAATAGAGTTTGTGTGGCTGGAATTGGGCACTTGGGTGGGGACCAAGCAAGGACAGGATTATAATGCGTCCTCAGAGGACGGGGCCACCTCTCCTTGCCCATGCCACAGCTGTTCAGGGAAAACCCGAAGTCCACAAAACCAACCGAGTGCGGCTACTGGCTTGCACGGGCTTTCAGTAAGCAACTTAAGAAAAAAAAAATTCTTGTAAGTAGGAGTTATCCACGGGTGCCGGCTGCAGGTTTTAGGGGAGGAAACTGGAGGCGAAGGTTCAGTTGAGCGAATTGGTTTCTGTGTGAGTTTCTGAGCGGCGTCCCGGGGGCCAGATGCCACGGGCGGTCCACCCTTGCTCAAGTCGCAGATTCTTGCAAAAAGGAACAATTGCACTGATTCAGCATCAACAAGTCTTGGAAGGGGAGAAAAATGTGGCTTCAAAAACAAAAACAAAAACAGATTTTTGGCTGCGGGCCTCCGAAGCCTCCCACACAGCTGGAGTTCCCGACAGGATCAACAGATGTGGTGTCTGTGTCCCACAGAGCAGCCATGGCAGGAAGCTGCAGCCTGGAGATGCCCGCGTCCCTTGGGGGAGGGCCCGGGCTCCAGTCACAGCTCTGCCCCTGACTCCTGTGGACCCAGGGAGGCAGGGGGTGACGGCTCAAGGACTCGGGGCCCAGCCGCTCACATGGAAGACCCGGACTGGCTTCAGTCTGGCCTGGGCCGGCCCATTGCAGGCGTTGGAGGAGCAAGCCACAGATGGAAGATCTCTGTGTCTCTCTCTCTCTCTGCTTCTCAAATCAACATACAATGCACTAAAGAAGTTTAACTGAAGGGGAAGAGAGCAGCAGGCCTGAACGGCCGCTGTAGCTTTGACTGTAGTGAGAGTGACCGCGTTGCTGTGCTCCGTCCAGGGGGCCTTTTTGCGAAACTGGCTCTCTTGGTCCCAGGGCTGGACCTGACGCCATGGTACAAGGTGATTCGTGTGCCCGGTGCCATGCCTGGCAGTCTGCAGGCTCCTGACAAGTGTCAAGGCCATCTGCCCGCGAGTGCTAGCCGCTGGACTCCCCGTGTGATGGGACAGCTGGCGAGACACAGCCACACTGTGTGGACACAGAGCCGCCACCTTGCGGCCCCATGTGGGCCAGGCCACAGAGGCGACAGCGAAACCGAGAGGCAAGGGCACGGATCGAGGCTTGAAACTCACACAGGAAGCTCCGGTTGGGTCAACACGTGTGTTATCTCCCGAACGTGGGCCTTCAGGTTCGGATTTGAAGCTCGGGGGGGCCTGCCCCAGGCCGGCCTCCATGCCGGTGGTGACACCGGGCCCTGCTATCTTCACAGCTCCCAGCCTGGGCGAGCGCAGGCACCTGGGCTCCTGCAAACACCAGACGTGTAATTAGAGGCCCCGGGGCCGGGCCGAGGCGGGGCGCAGGCAAGTCTCGTCCTGCGCGTGAGCCGCTGTGGGCGCTCGCAGTTGCCCCTGCAGCCGGCAGCTGGCAGGCAGAGGCGCCCATTACTCAGCCAGCGGCAGAAACCGTCCACCGGCTCCTGCTCCGCCAAGAACTCCCATCAATTACTGAGTAGAAACACTGTGTACAAGGACACTAGTTCAGCCAAGAACATCAGGACAGCCAGGAATTCAAAATATACAAAATACAGCTTCCTGTGTGTTGCGCCCGAGGCGGCTCCAGGGCCCCAGCCAGGAAGACACGACTCATTCCGACTTGCACAAGAGGGGCGGGCCCAACAGGCGGGCAGTCCCAGGGGAAGGCGCTGGGCTAAACCCTCATGACTGCAAAATGAAGAAACACGCATGAGGCATGCGATTACGATGTTTATTTGACGCAGATCCAGAATTATTTCCAAGGAATGAAGGTGCTGGCTTCCTCCAGAGAGGGGACTGGCTCCTGGGGGCCAGGGAGTTTTCTCTTTAGTGTGCGTGGGGTCCAGGGAGGGGGTGGGGAACTGTGGATTTATGTGCCTCTGTGGGTGTGCTAGGGTCTACTTGCTTGGGGTTCCTGGCAGGTGCCTGGAATCCCAGGGTCAGGGCTGATGGCATGGGAGAAGCATGCCCAGCCAACAGCCCGACGGCAGCACCTTTGCCAAGACAGGTGCAAACCAGGACTTGGGAGGGAGTGCTTCCTGTCCTACCTGAGCCCCCTCCCCACACTGAAGCCCCACCTACTGCCCTGTGACAGAGGATGCTGGAGAGTGAATGACAGTTACAGGGCTTCTCTATGGAAATGATTTCCACAGGGATAGATAAACATCCACACCAAGTATGTTTGCCACTCAGAATTCCGGGCAGATAACGTGAAAGCAGAGGTGTGTGTGTTTAAACATGCTCTCATAACAGATTCTTAGTGCTTAGGTAGATGGATCGTGAAGTTCCGTACACTCAAGTGAAAAGCAAGCATGAAAATTCACACCCTCACGACAGTCAGATCCCATGAAACATGCCTGAGTCCTATTGGTTCACAGAGTTACAGCCAAGTTTGCATGCAGAAATCCCGTTGGTTCACAGATACAACCAAATTTGCATGCCTAAATCCTACTGGTTCACAGTAACAACCAAAGTTTGGACAAGTTTTAATTTTCTCTGTTCTCTCCTACGCACCTCCCCCCTCACCCAACCCCCGATACACACACAGAAACCAAAACTTCTCTTAAAAGTTGTATGATTCCCATGTGGCCAGGAAACGGGTCAGTGTTTGCCAAATGACCTCATCTGCAAGGAAAAGCAGTCCCCACGTGTATTTTAGTTTCAACAAAACGTATTTGCTTAAGGACAAGACTATCTCAAAGCTTTAGCCCTAGAGTAGAAATTTATACTTCACCTCTGACTTGCTACACATTTCAGATTTTAAAACGTGAAACCTCAAGGTTGTGAGTATCCGGAGGCCTCAAAGGAAACAGCATGGATGAGTTCTCCAGGCTGAGTGGCCCGAGTGGAGCCCAGCAGATCAGTCCTACAGGAGGTCCCGGCAGGTCCCAGTGGCCCTGGGTCAGTTTTGTGTCCTCCAATACAGTGACCACCATGTATTTTTGCATGGCATTCTATTTTTGAAGTTCTCTTAGCTTTTTAGCAAACAGAATGCCAAAACTATCTTTTTTAAAGATTTATTTATTTATTTGAAAGGCAGAGTTACAGAGAGAGAGAAGGAGAGGCAGAGAGAGAGAGAGAGAGAAAGAGAGGTCTTCATCTGCTGGTTCACTCCCCAGTTGGCCACAACGGCTGGAGCTGCTCCAATCCAAAGCCAGGAGCCAGGAGCTTCTTCCGGGTCTTCCACGTGGGTACAGGGGCCCAAGGACTTGGGCCATCTTCTACTGCTTTTCCAGGCCACAGCAGAGAGCTGGATGGAAGTGGAGCAGCTGAACTCAAACCGGTGCCCATATGAGATGCCAGCACTGCAGGTGGTGGCTTTACCCACTATGCCACAGCACCAGCCCCCAAACTAATTTTTTTAACGATTTATTTTATTGGCCGGCACCGCGGCTCACTAGGCTAATCCTCCGCCTGTGGCGCTGGCACCCCGGGGTTCTAGTCCCGGTTGCTCCTCTTCCAGTCCAGCTCTCTGCTGTGGCCTGGGAGGGCAGTGGAGGATGGCCCAAGTCCTTGGGCCCTGCACCCACATAGGAGACCAGGAGGAAGCACCTGGCTCCTGGCTTCAGATCGGTGCAGAGCCGGCTGTAGCGGCCATTTGGGGAGTGAACCAATGGAAGGAAGACCTTTCTCTCTGTCTCTCTCTCTCACTGTCTAACTCTGCCTGTCAAAAAAAAAAAAAAAAAAAAAAAGGTTTATTTTATTTATTTGAAGGGCAGAGTTAGAGAGAGAGAGGGAGAGACAGAAAGAAATTTTTCATCCACTGGTTCACTCCCCAAATGACTGCAAAGGCCAGGCTGGGCCAGACTGAAGCCAGGAGTGAGGAGCTTCTTTCAGGTTTCCTGCATGGTGCAGAGGTCCAAGGACTTGGGCCGTCTTCCACTGCTTTCCCAGGCACATTAGCAAGGGGCTGGGTCAGAAGGGGAGCAGCCAGGACCCAAACCGGCCCCAGTGCAGAATATGAGCTTTGTAGGCAGCAGCTTTAACCGATATGCCAGAACACCAGCCCCCAAAACTAATCTCTACACTCATTTTTAAAAAAATATTTATTTATTTGAAAGGCAGAGATACAGAGAGAGAGGGAGATACAGAGAGAGAGAAACAGACCTTCCATCCATTGGTTCATTCTCCAAATGTCTACAACAGCCCAGGCTGGGCTGGGCAGGGCCGGAGCCAGGAGCCAGGAGCTTCTTCTGGGTCTCCCACGTGGGTGCAGGGACCTAAGACTTGGGCCATCTTCCTCTGCTTTCCCAGGCCATTAGTAGAGAGCTAATTGGAAGTGGAGCAGCCAGGACTCGAACTGGCACCCATGTGGGATGCTGGTGTCACAGGCCATGGCTTTACCAGCCATGCCACAAGGCAGGTCCTCTAAACTCATTTTAAAAAGCAAGGCCTAAGTTCATTTATTACAGGAGTTTGAGTGACAGAGAGTGAGCCCTCCCTTCCACTGGTCCACTCCCCAAATGACCACAGCAGCGGAGGCTGCACCAGGGCGGGACCAGGAGCCAGGAGCGTAATCCAGGTCTCTTGTGTGGGTGACAGGAACTGAACTGCTTGAGCCACCACTGCTGCTCCCCCGGCACCTGCACGCGCAGGAGGCAGGAGTCGGGGGAGCCGGGACTCAAACACGGGTACCCCGTGTGGGCACGGGGGTCTGACCGCCAAGCCACATGCTCACTCCCCTCTAACTGTTTTGATAGTCATGATTTCTACATGAAATGAGTATTATGTCAGTGCCAATTTCCTGGTTTTGATAATCAGATGTCCTCACTGGGGGACTGTAACAGGTGCAGGGAACTTCTATTTTTGAAATTTCCTGTGAGCTTATAATTATTTCAAGATAAAGGTAAAAACAGAAACTATGTGTGAAGCAACTGTGCTGGGGAACTTGTCTGTTTTTAAGATGAAGTTCCATCTACTCCCAAACAATCATGCGACGAAATAATCAAATTGGAGAATAGCTCATTATATTAATATTCTTGAACTAGTAGCTATCTGGATATGGGTCTCTCGCTAGTCAGCTATGACTGGATCCGGAAGACTGTTGGGCTGGGATTGGGCGCAATGGTTAAGATGCCACTTGGGCTGCCCGCATCCCATATCGGAGTGCATGGGTTCAAGTCTCACTCCAGCTCCTGAGTCCAGCTTCCTGCTGGTGTTCAGCCTTAGACACAGCAGGGGACGGCTCAAGAACTTGGGTCCCTGCCACCCACGTGGACTGAGTTCTTGGCTTCTGGCTCAGGCCTGGCCCAGCCCAAGGTGTGGCAGGCATTGAGGGAATGAACCAGCAGATGGGAGGCCTCTGTCTCTCTAATAATAATAATTAATAATAATAATAATAAATACAAGACTCTAATGGTCTTTTAAAAATAAGGCTGTATCTGTGAGAAAGCATTCTCTTAAAACTAGCTATTTCTTAAAAAGACATATTTATTTATTTGAAAGGCAGAGCTACAGAGAGAGAAGAAGAGGGAGAGAGAGAGAGAGAGAGAGAGAGAGAGAGAGAGAGAGATCTCATCTTCTGGGTCACTTCCCAAATGGCGGCGACAGCCACGGCTCATTCAGGCTGAAGCTGGGAGCCTGGAACTCCATCCGGGTCTCCCATGTGAGTGGCAGGAGCCCAAGCACTTGGGTCATCGTCCACTGCCTTCCCAGGTGCATTGGTAAGGAGCTGGATCGGAAGTGGAGCAGCTGGGACTCAAACTGGCACATGCCACGCTGGTGTTGCAGGCTCTGGCTTACCTGCTGTGCCACAGCACTGGGCCTGGTTCTTAGTTCTCGAAACATAGTTGAAGACATCCCTTGAGACCCAGAGAAATAAGCAACGAGCATTAAACTCCCACTAACATGTTTTTGGAAAAAAAAAGGAATTTAATAAAAATAGAGGACAGGCAACAGATATTTGATTGTTGCAGCTTAGAAACTGGCAAGTTTTACTGTGATGTCAACGTCAAAGTGATCGACAGGAGAGCCTCCCGGCCTTAGCTTCTGCTTCCGGCCACGAAGCCGCACCCGGTCATCCACCCGTCAGGTGCCACGCTGAGAGCTGCTCTGGCAGCGTCACCTGTATGCGGATGAGGAACTGGGAGGGGTGGGCTGGGGAGGCTGAGTGACTCCTCCACCTGGGAAGAGAAGCCACCCTGGAGCCGCAGGGACAGAGGGGCAGGAGGGGCAGCTGCCGGACGGCTGTTCCCCGGTGTCCCTGTCTCAGCAGCAGCTCAGAGTGTCGGCAGGGCCGGGGTTGGCGCGTGCCATGGAACGCCTCTGGACCCAACTTGCTGGTTGAAACCTAAGTTGGCAAATGGCGCTCTGGAGTGTGTGCTAATGGGCTGGTGTCGGCGTGGTGGTGGGCACACTGGCTTGGCCAGGCAAAATGAAGGCAACAGGTACATTCTTGCAAGACCAAGGGAAAATTCAGGTAAGAGGGAGGCAAACGTGGAACTAACGAACAACGCGATGGGCTTTCAAAAGGTTCGTGGAAAAAGTGTAAGATGAAGAAACTCTGCGTGGATTTCACAGCTGTTGAGGACCAGAATGAACTCACATGGGCCCGGTACAGCATCCCCAGGATGACCTGGCTTGAGGCACCAAGGACAAGACATCAGTTGGAAAAGAGCCCCCGCCAGAGCAGCACAGACTCTGTTGAAACTGGAGCAAGAACAAGCATCCAATCTGTGAGGATGCTTGGGTGGGAGAATGCTGAAATCCCTGGTGCTTTACTAAAAGTTTAATGGGGGGGGGCAGTGTTGTGGCAGCACGTTAGGCCACCCCTGCATGCCATATCAGAGTGCTGGCTCGAGCCCCGGCTACTCTGCTTACAAACCAGTTCCCTACTAACGCACTAGGCAAGCAGCAGGTGATGGCTCAAGCACGAGTCCTTGTCACCCATGTAGGAGAACTGCTTGGAGTTCCTGGCTCCTGACTTTGTCCTGGTCCAGCCCCAACTGTTGGGGTCACTTGGAGAGTGAACCAAAGGATGAAAGATGGGGCCACCGCATGTCAGCATCCCATATGGACGCCAGTTTCAGTCCTGGCTGCTCCACTTCTGATCCAGCTCCCTGCTAATGCGCCTGGGAGAGCAGCAGAGGATGGTCTAAGTGCTTGGGCCCCTGCACCCACATGGGGGACACGGATGAAGCTCCTGGCTCCTGGCTTTGGCCTGGCCCAGCCTCGGCCACTGCAGTCATTTGGAGAATGAACCAGCAGATGGAAGACCTCTCTCTCTCTGAAACTCTGCTTCTCAAATAAATAAATCTTTAAAATAATAAAAAAGGAATGAGAACACTGAAGTTGAAGCCCACAGAGGCAGACCATGCACATCCATTTGCAAGGAAAAAATCCCTCGTTAGTGCCCGAATTAAAGAGGAACGGTGATTAACAGCTGAAATAGCCAAGACCATAGGCATCTCAACTGGTTCTGCATAAAGGAGTCTGACGGAAAAATCAAAGTCGAGCAACATTTCTGCCAACACTGTTGTGCCCAGATTGGATGCAGACAAGAGTGGAGCTCTCTGCAGAAACCGTCAACAACTAGGACCAAGATCCTACAGTGTTTCTTCAAAGCATTGTAACAGGAGATTATAACAGGTCCCACCCCCCCACCCCCACCCCCCGTATGATCCCGAAGACAAAGCACCGTTAGAACAATGGCTACCAGGAGGTGGAAGTTGTCCACAGGAAAAGCAAGGGCAAACGTCTTGGCAAGGTTTTGGCGATGCTCACAGCACTTTGCTTGTTGACCTTCTGGAGGGCCAAATGGTAGCATCTGCTTGTTAGGGGGGTGTCTGGAGGGAGAAAAACAGGCAGGGGCCGGCGCTGCGGCACACTGTGTGGAACCACCGGCTGCGATGCCGGCGCCCCATACAAGTGCCAGTTCCAGTCCTGGCTGCTCCACTTCCAGTCCAGTTCCCTGCTAAGGTGCCTAGGAAAGCAGCAGGTGATGGCCCAAGTGTCTGGGCCTCTGCACCCACGTGGGAGACCCAGATGGGAGCTCCAGGCTCCCGGCTTTGGCCCGCCCAGCACTGGTTGTTGCAGCCACTTGAGGCGTGAACCAGAGGACGGAAGATCTCCCTTCCTTTCTGACTAACTCTGCCTTTCAAATAAATAAATCTTAAAAAACAACAATAACAACAACAACAAAAAAACCAGGAAAATGTCACCCAAATCCTTCTCTACCACCAAGCTTCTGCTCGCTCTTGTGACACAAGGGTGACTGTGCAAGTTTTGGGGAAATCCCTGGGCATCCACCTGGCAGGCCTGGGTGGTTTCTTTATTTCTTGAGACATCTCCGAAGGGTTGAAGGTGCCCATTTTTCTTCAGATAAACACACAAAACGCTGTGCTGACAAGGGTTAAACTCCCAGGACCCACAGTTCTTTAGGGATGGGTTAAGTGGCCGACACCACTTTGAATCCTGAACCTAATGGAATTTGAGAGGTAAAGCTTTTTATTTTTTAAATCCCATTTTATAAGAACGTTTGAAGCCCCATCTGTTGACCATAAAAGAAAGAAAATGTAGTAGGGGCACAGGAAGAGGCAAAAAAAAAAAAAAAAAAAAAAAACTACAGAAGACGGCAGAGAAGTACTGCCATCAGCCAGTGAACAAGCGCCTTCCTGCGCCCGGGCCCCCGGTGAGCAGAGGATGGGGGTGTGCCCCGTGGGCTGCATGCCACCTCAGTGGTCTAGGGCCTGCCGTTATCATCTCCCAAGTATCCTTACAGCCAGCTTCTCAACCCACCTCCACCGCCAGCCCTGGGCTGAGGACTGCGACTGCCCCAGCACCCGCCCCAGCACCCGCCCCAGCGCCCGTCCCAGCACCCTGTCTCCTTTTGCTCTTCTCCCATCTGCCACCCCCCCAGCAGCCACTGTTATCTTAAAAACAAACAAAAAACAACCATGGCTCTTTTGAATGGTAGCCACTTCCCACCCTATGCCTTCCGGGCCGTCAGCTTCTTAACACAACTTCTTCCCCGGCCAGGGTCCTGAGAAACCCACCGCTGAAAATGGACATCAGGGCCAGCGTGTCACTCCTCTCCCCACGCCCACGGAGTCGTCCTGGGAGCTCACACCAGAACCGAGGTCACTCTCTTAACTGTTATTTTCGCTTTTGTAATATTTTGAATAAAGTTGCTCAAATTATTTGTCATTTCACGTTTTAAGTGTACATTAGGACTCCTCTTGCAGGTAACAATGGTGTGGCGGTGCCCTGGGTAACTACTGCTGAGGAGGCCCTCATCCCGTGTCAGCACCAGGTCCAGCCTGGCTGCTCGGCTTCCCACTCAGCCTCCTGCTATGCTCCTGGGAAGAAGCTGGTGACAGCTCTAGTACCCGAGTGCCTGCCCGCGCGGGAGACCTGGACAGTTTCTGGTTCCCAGGCTTTCGCTCGCCCCAGCCCTGGCTGTCTGGGGAGTGAACCAGTGGATGGAGCATCTTTTCTGTCACTCTTTCAAAATAAACAAATAAATCTAACAACAACAAAACAACAACAAAATATAAGGCTGTCAAATTGCTTGAGACATTTTATAAGAGTTTAGGCAAGAAACAGTATCAATGGTGTCATAAATAAGTATTATAACTTTATTAAAATGAAAAGACAATATTCAAAATAATGCAACAAAATGAATAAAATCCTTTGTCCAATACTGTACACATAATGCAGAAATCAGTGCATTTTTCTAAAGCATGTTTTAACCTTCATTTAGTTCATACTAAAATATAATAAGCTTTAAATAGCTCAAATATCATTCAGCAGTTGACACTGTAAACAGCTTGTTTAACTGTTAAGGGAACGTGGTAATCGTGGACCTGTTAGGGAGCACCTTGTCTCTGTGCTTGCCTACACAGGACACACACATGGCAGGAGGCGAGGACAGGACTCCAGCTCTGGGGCTCAGCCAGGGAGGCGGGAGGCGGCCAGTGGAGAGCCTCTGAGCAGAAAGATGGCCGAGGTGACCTCTGGCATTGAAACAAACTGCGCTACTGGTCAGAAGTGTTTTACTTAACAAGCAAACAATCCCCAGCAAATACTGAATAGGAACCAGCAACACAAGGCCAGCTTGTGTTGTATTTGTTTATTAATCATCTAAAAAAACCCCTAAAAACAAAACATATAGCACACGCCCCCACACAGTGACTCTCAATCGCATAGCTAATCGCTTCGTTACTCTGTAAACACATCCCAAAGCCCACGGGCCAGCAGGCTTTCCCTCCTGTCTGGGGGAAGAACGCGGGGACTGAGCAGTGTGGACGAGTTCTCTCACTTTGAGATGTGAGACGCACGGGTGATCACATGGTTGCCAAGTAAGACTGCTTGCACGATAAATGACACAGAACAGAACTGGCTTGAGCCACATATCTTCAAACTTAACAAAAATAATCTCTCTACGATTCTGAGCTGCACAATACTGTTTCTCCTTGGATTTGCTCGATTTTCAGTCTCTCAGGAGTCATTTCTCCAGCTTGAGTTCTCATTACTCTAAGAGTAGCTAACTGGCTGACCTGCAACTACGGCTAGGGCTGGGCCACGGTGTGTACACGGGTGTGTGGTGCACGCAGAGGAGCCGCCCCTGCCCTCCCCGCTCGAGTCGCCGACCCGAACATGCTCCTCTCCAGCGCCGACAGTCAGGGACGCAGCCTCACAGCTGCCCCGAACCTTTCCATTAAGACACAGTTCAACCGTACAGATTCTGCCGGGACCCTCAAAACTGGCAAGGTGAGAGCCACGGCTCCCAGGTGACGGTCTATGGGGACACCACGTAGGAGAGGTGTTTGCGCTTCACGTGGCCGCCCAGATCCACTCGTGTTTTTGAGTCCAGCTTTTCCACGGCTGAAACCACCCCGCAGTCAGCAGGGAGTGGCTGGAGGTGGGCGCTTGCGCTTGTTTCTTCCGCTTCCCTAAAAAATTTTTCAAATTTGTCCAGGTAGGACGGTCTCTCAGGTAGCAGGTAGTAATGTGTGGAGCTCACCTTCCTCCCATTCTCAATGATGGGCAGGATGCAGGGAACCTTGTTAGCAGAGCCCTCGCTGTTCTGTCTGTGCAGGGCCTTGCTGCTGACATACTTGGGATCAGGGGCAAAGCTCTGGGTCGGGGGCATGACCCCATTGAGGTACGACGGAAGGCTCTTAGGACTCGGGGTGCGGGAGTTGCTCCGGGATAAAGGCTCTCTGGGGGGTACCTTGGGAGGCCTGTCCTCATCACTGTACGTGCTGGACGTCACCTCTGCCGACCACCTTCTATAATCAGGCTTCACTGGCCTGGGAGGTATGGGAACCCTGGGGGGAACCTCAGGTTTGTCTTCATCGGAGTTGGGAGACGCTCTGTGTGTGTAGCTGGATATCCTTATGGCTGGCTTGTGAAACGAGCCAGCCGGTCCCGAATGAGACCTTCTTAACCTCCGGTGGGCTTGAGTGGCGGGTGGATTTGGATGTGGAATGCTTCCGTTTTGGTCCGACGCGTAGCTGAGATCTGTGGCGGAAACAGCTGGGGTGTCAAAATACGCATAGTTGATCTGTCCACAGCCACGGAAGCTTCGCCTGCCAGGGACGTCGTATTTGAAATCAGAAAGTGTACAGTCTTCTAGAAGGAAGTCTGTGTCCGAGCTAGTGAGAAATTCAACCTCACAGTCTGTCTCATCGACAGAGAGGTCTTCGGAGATCGGCAGCGGTGGGAGGGGCCTCGAACCCCGTTCCCCAAGACTTGCACAGGGGAAGAGAGAAGGGGAGTTTTTTATGGGTGTAAGTGGAGGCGTGGAAGCACAAACACCATTCACCGAGAGTTTCTTAAATCCACACACAACTTGATCCTCTTCACGCTGTCCCACGCCTTCATTTGGGGGAATAATGAGAGGGGGCAGGCTGGGTCTTGGAGAGGGACCGTTTTCTGCAAAGTAGTGATGGCCATTCACTGGAGCAGATTTCGAAGTGTGCCCTAGAATGAACATGAGATGTCAATAAAAGATCAACCCTCTCTCCACCTGTATGAGACACAACCCCTAGCTTTCTACCCAAATTACTGGTGAAATACCTGACTGCTGTAACCCTGAGAACACCCATGCAACAGCCACAGGTGTAATTAGAGACCAGAAGGTTGTTAATGCACGTGATCCGGTTCAAAGAACAAATTATCTCTTGTATCTTCTCTGGACGTGTGCACGGTGGACACCCACACATCTCAGGCAAGTTTTGTGACGTGTGCAAAATTCACAAAGGATGAACAGCATATAATTTACGTGAACACCATAGGACATCAGCCTTGCCATTTAAGACATGCGACCATACAAGGCACGCAGGACACACATGAGATAAGACGAGGTCCTTACTGCCAGCACATCACAACAGCGCCAGGGAATGGACTCGCCTGCACCGTGCTCAACTGATAAGCAGCTCTTGACAAAAATCTAAGGAACATAATGTTCACATCAAAAGTCCTATCAGCACACAATTTTCCAAGTTTTGATTAGCATTTGTACTACTTTCATCTACCGCTTTGGCAGACGGTCAGTGAGATCTTGTCCAAGGTTTCTAAAAGGGAAGCATCTTCAGAGCTGGGATGAGTGGTTCTCCATTTCAGACACATTACCAGGGTGCTCATTAGCGAGCAGCAGCCCAGGGTACAACAGTTTGAGCTTCAGAATCTACAGCCACTAGGGGTCACACTGTTGTTGGACAGAGTTCAGCTTTCCTCATTTAAAGGATAATGGAGAAAAGCCCCGTGTTAATCCAGCCTGCCGGCTTCCTCTTCCCAGGCTAGCTTCACATAAACTTTCAGCATACATACCGAGAGCTGTCAGGTGCCCCTGAGCAGGCGAGTTCAGTCTGTAGGCCATAGTTATTGGGTCGATATTTAAAAAGTTACTGAAAGGAGAGGAAAACATCTTGGTCATAAAACAAGTATCTATCACATTCTCACCTGAACACAAGGTACTGATACAGGGTGTAGTTGGCAATGCTTTCTCCACTTACTTCTCAAACTCCCTCCGACTGCCCCAGCAGGTCTTCATGCTCCCCATGGCTTGGCCATTTCGCAGAAACCCAGTTTTCAACGGGACGCGAAGCTCCTGGGCAGCAACTCCTGCAGTTGACATCGTGCTCACTCGGACGTCTCCAGCGTGTGACGCCAGGGATTTTCAAGTCAGCCAGTAGCTTCCATACCCTGGGGTGGGGACACAGCAGAGAAGAAAGAATAAAAGAAAATAAGTCAGCAATGCCTGTTAGTACAGTCTAAATAAATTACTGCATAAACAGCTAACAGAGAATTGGCAAGGGGAGGGTGAGGGATAGACAAACTTGAGCTGTGGACTGTGACTGTATTCTGCCTTCACTAATTCAGACTTACCACGGTCCAGCAAAACCAGAGTCTACTGCCAGCAGAGGCTGACTCGCTGTGGGGCCCAACAGTGGCCAAGCCAGCGCACCCGGGTGCTGAGGCCCACAGCCTCCCTCTAACCCAGTAAGCCAACTTTGCAGGCGTGGTTGTCCTTGTGAGTGAAGCACAAGTGATCTTGCATTCCACACTGTAGAACTCTTGTTGACTAAAACCCACAGATTCCAGTGCTGGGCCGGACGATCCCATAACCTAGCACTTATGTGCATTCTGTAGTTCGTTCAGGCTTGGCCACAGTTAGATACTCTCCAGCTATTACTTGTGTAAGAAACAGTTACATGTATGAAGATACTAATTTCCATTATCCGGTAACAATGGGTCCTACAGGGTTACTAGCCTCGGTGCCAGCGTGGGACAGCCGGCTTGCTCTCTCCTAAGACAAACTCTCAGGTGCATTCTTGACATTCTCCTCTGTGGAGTGGCTGCGAGGCATGGGGCACAAGGTAAGCACAGCTCGGCAGCTCCTCAGCTTCAGAAGTCCCTCCCATGTCAGACATTCGCAGTCTGCAGGCTCCATGGCTTCTTTTTAATGCCACCTTTCTATTATTTCTTCTACAAGTGTCAATTATCATCCAGCCTGCTGCCTTCAGAGACACGTTTACTTACAGTAAACTCAGGCTCCTCCCTCAGGTTCAATGAACTGTGTGTTCAGCCGTGACCTTCCACTCTACAAGACTTTCCTATCTTTCACCACACATCTGCACAGCCACCAGGCGCCAGGCACCGCTCACAACCGAGGGTGTCATGAAGATGACTCTGACAGTGCGCTGGGTGGGGGGACAGCGGATTTTATCTGTAATTGCTCAGCAACTTCCACACTATTATTTACAAATCTGCTGCCTGTTGATTATGACCACAGGACAAAGGCTGTAGCCCAGTGACCGCACTCACCACCACCCGGATCATCAGCAGGCGCTAAGTGAACGCTGCTGAGTGGCTGCCTCATACCGTCTGCTCATCAATGTCAACTAAATGTACACGAAGGCGTAAGGCACAGGGCCCTAAGGAAACACTCTGCGTGTGCTGATCATTTTTCACATTGCAGAGGAACGCAAAATCAGTACTGTTCTGCAGGCTACGACTCCAGTGACGAGTAAGGAGTCGGGCCCGGTACCGACTCTCACCACTCACCCCTGCGAGGGCAGAGACTTTACAACAGCGTGAAAACAATGTTTCAAACATTTTTATACCAGTCTCTCAAAGATACAGGATTAAAAAAAGTCATTTAAGAAATGTACATTGTTGGGAGGTCTTTTTGAGAGTTTTAGATGACTAAAATGTATTACTTACCATCAAGTAAAGCTAGACAAAATTTTAAAACCAGTTTAAAAAAAAACCAAACTGCTAACTCCCCCCTTGGTGCGCTGAGCCCAGTGGGTCACTGTGCTCCTCCCGAGCACCCTACAAGCACTGGCAAGACGATGGGGAACGTCTGCGGTAACGTAAAAATGAAAGGCAAGACAGGAAGAAGCATAGGAATTAAAGTAGCGTGAAAGCACACGTGTGAAGACCGTGCATCCAGATTACGGCAAAATGCTGTGGGGGAGTCTGGAGGCCCAACCCCCACCTGTGTGCAAGCCAGCGAGCACTACTAGCAATTACCAAGCGTCAGCCTCCTATGCCATCTGATCCGGAGCTCTCAACAGAATGATTGTGTAACTATCGCCTCTGCCGAAATGGCTTTGGAATGCTAAACTTACATTTCAATGGTCATTTGGAATTATTTATATGTTCTAGAAAAAGTTATTTTTTATTCATTGTTTCCATCACCTACTTGTTAGCTTTCTTAAGAAAAAAATTTTCTTAGTATAAAAAGAATTGTGTTCACTAAGCCAGCTCACTTCTGACCACAATAGTGTCTTTGTGTATTCATAGAAGGTGACCTGCCTCTAAATTTCAATGGGGAATTGTGAATGGGCCATGTTATGAAACTGTCCCAACTTCCTACTGCTTGCATGGGAGAAGCGAGGAGGGCAATATAAGTGCCATGTTCACTATTTTTTGGAAAATAATTTCAAACTGCAGACTCAAAAAGAACCACATACCATGGGTTCAGAAGCAAAGTTTTAAAAAACTGCTCTTCAGATTGTAAACAGGGTGTGAAACCACCTGAAGCTCTTCTCCACCCTCCAGAGACTCCTAGCATTCAGTGTACAACACTCTGGGGTGCAGAGGGGGTGTCAACCAATTTGGCCAACCTTGAGCTGAAAAGAAGCAAACTCTGCTGAAATGAAAATCAGTTAACGCTGCATTGTTTCAAGTTTTTTTTTTAATCTGCCTCCTTATAGCTGGGAAACCAATTCTGCCTTAAAATTCATTAGGCAAAGAACTGCCAAAACACCCCGAGGTGGGAGGATCCGCACCTAACAGGACAAGATGGCAGCCGTCATGAAGCGCAAATACAGGACAAGCGAGTGTCTGCCTGTGCCGCGTGGCGTAGACCAGGATCCAAATGCCCTGGGACTGGTAACTTCCCTCCAGTTCACACACTAGCCTTCAGTGTGTCAGAGATAGAGTTCAATACCAACCCTAGATGACAACTATCTTTTCCTGTTAAGCACCACTTGATTTTTTTGTTTGCTTGTTTGTTGAATTCAAGAGGGGAAAACCCTAAAACAATTTGCATTTTGAGGTTATCATCTTTCTATTTTCTACCTTTCCGCCACCTCCGGCCCCCACCCAGCTCACTTCCCAAGCTCCCGTTCCCCACAGACAGCTCTGGATTGATGACTCCAGCCTGGCTCAGGCTTCAGCTGTGTGCCTCCTATTGTCTGGTGGTGATGTTTCCACGTCGATAGTCCCTTGGCATCCCAAACTTTTTAAATCAAACTTCTTTCACTTCGCTGCAGAGCCTGCTCCCCCTCCCCACAGCAGTAGAGCATCACACTCCTGAAGGCACCCGTTTTTAACCCAAGTTCTGGCTGGTATACACCCAACTGACAAGTTCCATAAACTATTTCTACACCTTCTCAAATCCATCCACCTACCACCCACCGGCACCCTCCTGCCAGGAGCCTGGAAACACCCAAGCGCACTCCATACCAGGGCCAATCAGTGCTCCTCACCTATGTTCACACTAAGTCGGTCCACTGCTCCCAACTCTTCAGACTCCTAAACAAAGCCTCCTCGGCCGGCCGGGCACTCGGGCAGCTCAACAGGACCCGAACCCATCTTCTTCAATGCCCAGAAGTAACATCCTTCAGGGCGACTCCTCTGGCACCACCTCCTGAACCCCTTGCCTTTTAAGGGAAACCAGAGCAGTCGCTGTTCTTGGGCGACTTCGTGCTGGTCCCAACTCCCTCCCAACTGTACACCTTCCAGGACACGACCAGCGTCCGACCAGCGTCCGACCAGCTCTGACCAGCGTCTGACCAGCGTCTGACTCCGCGTTTCTCTCTGTAGATCACAGGGTCACTAACTTCGAGAGGAAATGCCCATCTCCCTTTTCAAATATGACACCAAGATCCACTTACACTTAGGCCAGTGGAGAAGGCAAAAAGCGGAGGTGGGTAAGGTATAATGAACTCACCAAGTGCCGGCCTAAGACACAGAAGACAGCAACAATGCAGTGAGTTTAGAGCATGTGCCAGGAAGGCATTTTATTAAATTCAGTTCCCAATTCCCCAGTGGACAACCTGCAGGGTGAGCAGAACTGCAGATGTACACAGTGAACAGAGTAGCTTTCTGAACTGGTTTCTCACGGCATCTTTACTCAAAGCAGCTGGCGGGGGGGGGGGGGGGGGCGGGGGCAGTGCTTTCTGAAAACAATGAATTTTTCCTTACAGATTATAACGCACCTACTGTTTTTCTGCCTCTAAATTTAAGGTCACTTTCCTAAAAAAAGAAAGTTACACCAAAAGGCACTGCACTTTCTTCATTAAGGTGAAATCACATGCCTTTAGCTTAAGGATAGTCTCTTTGAAACTGCCAAAAGAAAAAAACAAAAAAGGAAAAGAAACAGAAACACAACACAGCAGGCTACCTTAAGGCAGTAACCCAGATAGCTTACCTTGCCACCAGATCTCATTAGCAAATCTCGGAAGCAATCCACAAGAGGAGGAGGGGCACATTTTTGTCATACAACTCATCTAGTTCTGCCCAGCGCTTCCTTATTTAAGAGTGTGATGTAATTTCCTTCTTTCAATCTGGTTCTGGAACCTGATTTCTGTTGATGCAGAGTGATAAATGGTCTCCCAGCCACATCTGACAGTCACCCTCCCGCTGCGTCTGTGCTCAGAGAAGGTGTGACCGCAGAAGACCCAAGTTCATTCAAGAGACTCAGGAACACGACAGAGTCCATGACTGTGGATCCTCCCCGAACACACCAATGTCTGCATGTTCGTATCCACATAAAAATGAAAACTCGCGGGGAGGGGGACATTCACTAATTTCATGTTGGTTAGTGTCTGAAGCACTTCTAGCCAGGCTAGTCGACACACTGAACGTTCAGTGTAGCTGTTTTAAAAAACGGTTTATTAATAATCTGAGAAAATGTACTGATTTGATACTCATTGACATATTCTGTGTTCAGGATGTTGTGTGACCCGGGTTTATTTACAAAAAGCGAAAGTACAGTTTGCACAGATTCTTCAGAAACAAAGGCCTCAATTCAGAGTTTTTCAGATTTCATTTTAATAGGCTCTGATTTGGGGGTAGGAGGAGAAAGGGAAAGTCGAGGTAAGACAGTTTCCTTCGCCATACTCTGCTGCCACGGAAAGCAGGATCACCTTTAAGTGAGATGCGTGTGAACAACTTCTAGAATAAGGTGTAATAGAAACACTGCCTAAACGCAGCAAAACCCGATCTCAGTTAAGTCAAAGGCAGTTGGATGTGGTAAAAATGAACCGGCAGGCTGCAGCGCTATTCCCCAGGGGCTTTCTGCCAGCACATAATGGCCCAGTTGTAGGAGGTAGAAATGGAGGCACCAAGGAAAATAATTTATCTTCAGACTGTCAAAATCTAAATGAAATGACATAACTTCTTCAGTAATTTGGAATACTCTCCAGCTAAGTATTTTAAGAAACAGCAAGCTAACAAAAACCCCATTCGTTCGCCCACGATAATCCAGAGCCTTCCCCAGGATCTCGGTGATGGCAGAAGGCAGAGAGCAGGAACGGCTTCTTGTGTCCTTTGTCCCTTCCTGCAGCCCTACAATCCGGGGCAATGCCACAGACGTGCACAGACACAGAGGAAGGTACGGGCATCATTCCTTTTCAACAGACTGCTAATTGTGAGAGATACACGAACTCTAATCTCAGTGAGAGCAACCACAATGGCCTAACCATGGGACCGGCAACTCTAGACCGAGACAACGAACACAAAACCATCCCTCATCACTAACTTCCACAGCACCCTCACTCGCCAGACAGTGTTCTAAGTGACTTACGTGCATTAATTCATTTAATCCTCTCAACAATCCAGGGAGATGTCACTATTACTACTCTCATTTTCAGATGAGGAACTGAATGGCAGCACCAGGGCCTGAACACCTGCCTGCCCTCCGAGTCCGGGCTCTGGACCACCACACGCTGCCCCACCTCTTCGAGGCCCATGGGCTCCTGAAACTAGTAGAGTATGACCTGGCCGACACAGCGGCTGGCTTCTGAGGGCAGCGGACACATAGCTTCTGGGGGATTTATGGGTTGTTAATATTTATGGAGTAATCGGCAGCTTACGAAAGTCCCTGTTTTACTTCAACTACCTCAAGTTCTATTAAGTTATTAATTAATTGCACATCTGGCCTGTATATATCTTCTCAATGGGTAAGATCAGTTTGACCATTCTAGGACCATTTTATATGATTATTTTTAGGCCTTCTATCTGAAATGACTCGCTGATGCCCCCCACAGTACAGCTCACCACAACATGCACCTGATACCTTGCAGGCCTGTCCTCTCGTAAAAGGGGCTACTGCAGGTACCCGAGGGCCTTTAAACACTCTCACTGCATGGATCCCACTGACGGCACCGCAACCAAGCCCTACTGCAAAACCTGGAATTTATTAATAAAATATATCTGTAAAGCACTTTCTTGGACATCACCTCACTTGGTCCCCACGACATCCCTGTGAAGACGAGGCAGGGATTGGCAACTCCATTTTGCAAATGAGGAGATGGCAGTGGGCGTAAACATCTTGCTGGGCAGAAAGGGTACCAGGGCTCCTCGGCGCTCTAATCTGGGACTTTTCCCACTGTGCCTTCAGGACATACCCTTGCTATCACAGCTCCATTTTAGGCAAACTCAGTGCTCCTCCTGACCTTGTTCAGCAAGGGGGAACTGAAACCCAGGACTGCCGAGTGCCACGCTCAAGACCTCGGAGCCAGGCAACTGCAGAGCCAGGAGCAGGCACCCAGCTCAGCGCTCAGCTCACACATGCACAGAGGGCGGGTGTCCACTCTGCCCATGAACACCTGCAAACGCCTGCTGTGCACTCCACACTCTGCGACCTCGGAGTCGTGGCTGCTGCCCTGTGATGTCTTCAAGCTAATGCAGGAGGGGATCATCTACGTACAAGCGAGCAATGTCAGAGCGAGGGGACAGTGACAGACAAAGGAAGCAGAGAACAGACTACACGGTGGTTACAATGTTCTGAATAGGTGACTTCTTGAGCTGAAATCTAAAGGAAGAAGAGGAGGAGGCAGCTACAGGCGCTGAGGGAAGCCGTCCACACGTGTGACAAACAACCTGAAGTTTCCGGTTTCCTTCGCTGTCTTTAGCGACCCTGGACCGCAACGTCCTACCTTCCTGTTGTCCCCAAGTTGAAAAGGCCTCCCACTCATGCAGCCAGAGCCCACGTTCTGAAGAGGTACTCACTGAGGTCTCAGAGATGGGGGGTCTTGAGAGACCGTACTGCCCAATTTCAGGAACACTGGACCAAAGTATCAACAAATAAAAACTCCCAACCTCAGAATCCTGCCCTTCCTCCGCGCCCTCTGAAAAACAATCCCGCTTCATCGCCCACCTCAGGCCAAGCTCCCTCTTACGCTAACGGCTTCATTTAGGACCCCGAAACTTGCCAGTTTTGCCCACCTACACAAAGCATGTTGCTACCACAAATAACGCCACACCACCACCCCTGGCTTGTGTTTGCCAGCGAGCTGCCTGCTCGCCTGCTATCACACCGCACGGCCCAGCACCCGGAGAGGATGCACAGTGGATCCTGACTGCGGAGGGACTGACGCGAACACGTACCGACTACGGCAGAGCCGCTGCTCTGGTGGAGGGAGCCCCTGACATCCAAACTGCGGGCTCACCCTGGCACCACCTCCCCCTCCTCTGCAGCCTCCCGGCATGCAGACGCTGGCTCCGAGCGTGTCAGACCGTACCTGTAATTTAGGCAACTTGCTTGTAAAAGCTGCCATTGCTGTCAGCAGAAAGGAAGTATTCTCCAGCTCAGCTTCTGAGAAGCAGCTGTCAATAGTTATTTTCGCACAAAAACTGAAGTCTACAGCACAATTAGATTTCACAAGAATGCCCAGTATCTGTTGTGAATTATCTATTGTGAAGCAGGAAAAACAATTCATTGAAAAATAATTTTACCTGTCAAAAACGAGCAGACCTTTCATAACAGCCATAAAAAAATTAAAACAGACTTGCTTTCCAGCCCTTATCAGTGACTGGTTCCTATCTCACCGAGCCTCAACGTGTGGAACATGCTCCTATGCATTTGTTTATCAACATCGACCGCGTCCAAGGCTGTGTAAGACAGAAGCTGCACACAGCGGAGACCCTGCCCCTGAAGGGTTTACAATCCAATACACCTATCAGGTCCCCAACCGAGACTTCTGGACCCCTACCGGTGGAGACCCTGCCCCTGAAGGGTTACAATCCAATACACCTGTCAGGTCCCCAACCGAGACTTCTGGACCCCTACCGGTGGAGACCCTGCCCCTGAAGGGTTACAATCCAATACACCTGTCAGGTCCCCAACCGAGACTTCTGGACCCCTACCGCCCATCAGCCAGCGTCTGCCGAACGCACAGCTTGTGACGCGAAGGCAGTGACAGCTTGAAGTCCACGCTGAGACCTGTATGGCCCGTGTTTCCCTTCAGATCTGCTGGTGCCTGGCAAAGACCCTGGCCGCCGGCGTCCCCGCACCAGCACCCACGTTAGCAGAAACCTGCTTCTTTTATCTTGACTTTGCAAAATCGGGTCTCGTGCTCAAACAGGCAGCTACTCCGCCCTCTGCCTCTGTTTAGGTAAGATTTCACTTAAAAGTACATACTTACAGAAATGTAATTAAAAAAAAAAATGCGGTTTCCAAAAGCAAGGCCAGGCTCTGTGAACTCAGGCTCCTGGACACCTGTCCGCCCACGGCACCCTCACAGCTCTGCAAAAGCTTACAACTTTGCAAACACTCGTTCTCTTGAAGAAGAAGAAGGAAAAAAAAACCATTTTAAACCTCACCTTTCTTCACCCCAGACAGTTGCCTGGAAACCAGTCCTGCCCTACCTGTGCTGCAGGTGGACCTCCAGTCACCAACACACCGCTTTTAAAGCCACAGGCCCTCTTCTGCCTGCACTTAAGTTTATGACTAACAATCGATTCACGTTTTTATCGGCTAAGAGGCTGGTTTCTTTCAAGCAATGATGAAACCCTAATAAAGACCTAGCCAGCACCAATACAGCACCAATCGTGGTTAAGGAGTCATCTAATTTGCACCAGGATACGATACACACATAAATACACCCGTTTCCCAACCGGCCTGCAGCCCCACTCCTACTGTCAGGAAAACGGCCCGGAGTGACTCAGGTCCAATTAAAAATGCGCATTTAGGAGCGACCCTCGCCGCGGCGGCCGGGCAGAGGGGCCGAGGCTGCCCGCCCAGGGCCTCCCACCAGAAAGCCCTCGCTCTGCGGGCGCAAGGTGCCTCACCGGACAGCGCGGCTGCCATTCCGACACGGCGGCGGGGGGCCACACCAGAGCCCCCAGGCCCGGGGGGGGACCCCGGTCCGCAGGCCGGCGCGGGGCTGCGGGTGCACGGCCCCGGCGAGGCGGGGGACCGCACGCGTCCACGCTCCGCCGAGCCGGCCGGCGGCGGCCCCCAGGGCGCCCCCAGGCCCCGGCCGCGCCGCGCGGGGAGGGTCCCGGGTCCCGCCCTCCGCACCCCGGCGCGGCCCGGCCCCCAGTCCGCCGCCGGACGGGACTCCGCGGCGCCCTCCACGCCCCCACCCCGGCTCCGGGGAGCCGCCCGGCGCCCAGGGCCCCGCGGGACCGGAGCCCCGCACCGCCCTCCCCGCCCCCTCCCGGCGCGCCGGGCCCCTTACCCCGGAGCAGCGGCCACTGCCCCTCGGCGCCCTCCCGCGCATGTCCGTCCCGGCTGGCTCCGCGCCTCGGGCTCCGGGGCCCGGACTCCGCGCAGGCGCCGTATCCTCCGCCGCTCGCCCTCCCGCTCGCGCGCTCTGCCTCGCACTCGGCCGCCGTCGCCGCGGCCGCCTCCGGAATTTATAGCGTGTGCGCGGGGGGCGGTGACGTCGACGCTCGCCGCCCCGCCTACCGCGTGCAGCCAATCAGGACGGCGCCCCTCTTAAAGGGGTGATGCCGCGGCTGAAGCGCTTGCGTGGGGCCCACCGGGGCGTCGCGCGCGCGCGCTGGGCAGCGGCCGGCTTTGTCTCCCGAGCCAGGCGTGAGGGCCGCGCTGCTGGCCTCTGCGGGGTCCGGTCGGCGGCTGCCGGCCCGAGAGCCCCGGGACACCGACTTCTCCTCAGAAACCTGCGGGCAGCCGTGCCTCGCGCGGAATTTCCCATCGATTTCGGCCCCGGGGAGGATTTTTGCGTGTTTTTTTTTTTTTTTTTCCTCTCTAAGGAAACCCGGGAGTGGACGAGGCGCGGGGAAGGGGTGCAGTGGGACGGTGCGTGGGGGGACAGGGCCGTTGGGACGGTGCGTGGGGGCAGAGTGGGACGGCGAGACGGTGCGGGCCGCTGAGGGGCGGTGGGGACACTAAAGGCCTCGGGGGACCTTGGGGACAGTGAGGGTGGCTGGGGGCCATGGGGACTGTGAGGTGGCTGGGGACCTTGGGGACTGTGAGGGTGGCTGGGCCCGCTGGGCCGTGGGGACAGCGAGTCCTTGGGGGCCTTGGGGACAGTGAGGGTGGCTGGGGGCCATGGGGACTGTGAGGTGGCTGGGGACCTTGGGGACTGTGAGGGTGGCTGGGCCCGCTGGGCCGTGGGGACAGCGAGTCCTTGGGGACAGTGAGGGTGGCTGGGGGCCATGGGGACTGTGAGGTGGCTGGGGACCTTGGGGACAGTGAGGGTGGCTGGGGGCCATGGGGACTGTGAGGTGGCTGGGGACCTTGGGGACTGTGAGGGTGGCTGGGCCCGCTGGGCTGTGGGGACAGCGAGTCCTTGGGGGCCTTGGGGACAGTGAGGGTGGCTGGGGCCCGCGGGGCCTTGGGGACAGTGAGGGTGGCTGGGGGCCATGGGGACTGTGAGGTGGCTGGGGACCTTGGGGACAGTGAGGGTGGCTGGGCCCGCGGGGCCGTGGGGACAGCGAGTCCTCCGGGGGCCTTGGGGACAGTGAGGGTGACTGGGGCCCGCGGGGCCGTGGGGACAGCGAGTCCTTGGGGGCCTTGGGGACAGTGAGGGTGACTGGGGCCCACGGGGCCGTGGGGACAACAAGTCCTTGGGGGCCTTGGGGACAGTGAGGGTGGCTGGGGACCTTGGGGACAGCGAGTCCTTGGGGGTCCTTGGGGACAGTGAGGGTGGCTGGGGACCTTGGGGACAGTGAGGGTGGCTGGGCCCGCGGGGTCACGGGGACAGCCGCCCCGGCCCAGCCCCGGGAGGAGCCCCTTGGAGCCCCGGGTCGCGGTGACGTGGGAGCCCTGGCCGGCCTGGACACTGGGCATCCTGGCGGCCGCGATGCCCAAGGACGAAGCCCGGGAGCCCGGGAGGAGGTCTCTGAGGGCGCCGGTGATGCAACTCGGGCTTATAGTTTAACCGTAAAATAAATAATACCAATGATAACAAACCGAGGGTAACTAAAGTAAGAAAAAAGGCAAACAGACAGAAACCCTCCAGCTGTAGCTCGAACAAATTCCCGGGTGGCGCGGCTGTGGGGAAGGCCGGGCGCGGCTGACCCCGTGGTCTCCGGAGAGCGCCCCTGTGGGCCCGGCGTGTGCGGGGTGAAGGCGCCGGGCCGGGTGCCTAGGCCGTGAGGTTGGGCCTCGTCATCCGGTTAACCATTAACCCGGCACCCCGCAAACGATGTGCCTTCTCTCCAGTGCTATTTACTTACATGCCTTCTAATTAATTCGAAGGCCCAATTTTGAGTCCGAGGTCTGGAGCCCACCTCCCACCCCCATCTGGAGTATTCCCCCTCCTCTGGGTTGCAAGGGAGGCGTTGACTCCATCCTCCGTCCCATGGCTCCTTCTGGCCTTCAGGGGCTATGGGGTCGTTTTTGTGCCTGAGCTGCTAACAGCTTAGCTCTTCCACCTGCCTGTGAACTTCCTACTGACCGCCGCTGATTTTTGCATTATTTGAGGAGGATGGGAAGTAGTCCCAGCTAACCGCTGATTTTCTTACCAAATTAACTAGGTTTTTTCGATCTGCAGAAAATCTGTGCGGGTTTTTCCCCGTGTTGCGGTCACGGGTGTTCCAGGCGCACCCACACGCTGCTGTCAGTGTAAGAAAAGGTGGGCCCGAGACTTGCCAGAGAGCGTCTTCTCATACTTCACAGCACAGCATCCACTGATGGGAGCCCAGATGGGCTCAGGTTTCTGAAAGAAGCCCTAGTTACACTATTTCAGGCCACCACAATGCGGCTGTGGTTTGTGCTTTGGCCTTATGGCTTGCTTTTACATTCACCTATTCATAAAGTGGTGATAGTCACCAGAGCAACCATCCAACACGGCCCTTCTTTAGAGAAAGAAGATCAACAGGATACTTGCTGTATACTGCGAGTTGTATGACGTGCTAATGTTTTGGTAAATTATAAAAATAAAATCACATGAGGAATACTTGAATAGTCTTTTTTTCTTCTGATCTATTTTAAACTGACGAAATAAATATTTGATGTATTTGGTTTTGGAAAAACCCACTTTTAGCTGCTAATTTAGAGTTTAGTTTACAATTATATTCCTACATCACTGTCAGCTGTGGAGGAATTACATGAGCCTTACACCCCCACAAATGTTTCAAATAGTCTGCTTAATGATATTTTGTAATAACATTATTATGTCACCAATATTATCGAATACTTTGGGAAGAGTTTAAAAGGAAAATGCTAGAAGTAATATTTGCATATTTTGTCAAGTGATCAATCGTCAACTTTTAACAGATTAACAGACTAGAGATTTAGAGAAAATGGTCTCTATTTCCTGAACCTAACTTGTTTTAAATTGTCTACAGCAAGAAAGAAATTTAAGCCAAACTTTTCTAAAACTCTCACAGTCCATCTAATTTTGAGGCCGTTTACCAAAGAATTTATATTAGCTGTATTTAATTGAAAGGCAGAGTAATGGACCTTCCTTCCACTGCAACTTCGGGGCCTGGGTCAGGCCAAAGCCAGGAGCCTAACACTCAATCCAGGTCTCCCATGTGGTGGCAGGGACCCAAGTCCATGGCCATCATGTGCTGCAGGTGCAGTTAACAGGGAGCTGGATAGGAAGCGGAGGAGCCAGGAATCAAACCAGGCACTCTGACGTGGGGTGCGGGCACCCTAGGAACGTAAGCATAACATTTAGGACATCAGATTGGCATCATGTTGACCCAAATTGTCACCTTGCGCTTCCCCTTCTTTCAGAGAAGACGAATCACAGGCCCTGCTTTCCTGACGTCGTTGCCGATCACAAGTTGTGTGTAATCAGAAACATGCTGTCCAGGGGCCTTGTCAAATATGTATTTCTGTTTTGATATTTGCATCCTGTAGAGGAGTCCACACATGTTGGTATTTCTTCTGATTTCAGCTTTCTGCTAATGTGCACCTGTGAGGCAGCAGTCGATGTCCTAAGCCCTGCCACTCACGTGGGAGACCTGGACTGAGTTCCCAGCTCCCAGCTCACGGCAGCCGTCCGGCAGGTGAGCCAGCACCCGGGAGTGCTTTCTGTCTCCCCACTTCTTAAATTAAAAAAAAAATGACCAACGGAAGGATTGCATTTCTTTCTTAGAGGTCATTTGTTAAGTGTTCCGTATTATGTTCTAGAAACATCTGTGCGTGGGTAGATGTTACATACAGTGAGCTCTGTGGATTGCTCTACAGCAGACGTGCTGAGCAGTGCGCAGGATTCTCCCGTGAGGAATGCCACATCACAACGGAGGTTCCCGCTGAGCTTTCAGCCTGAAAAACAGCACATAAAAATACATCTGTGCGACAGCCCGTCTTTTCTCCTGTGTGACTGGGGGTACTACGTTCTCCGAGATTTCCCTGTAAGAGTGTATATGTGCAGTATACTTAGCCTGTAACAGAGCGGGCCGATTTCGATTTTTTAGTCTGTTGTTTTAAGTGTTAGGGCCAGGGCTAAACTACTTTTTCTAAGTATGCATTTTAGGCTGTTGTTTAGCCATTTTGTTTTTTTGTAAGATGATTTTTATTTATTTGAAAGTCAGATTTAGAGAGAGAGATAGAGACAGAGATCTTCCATCTGCTGGTTCACTCCCCAAATGACTGCAATGGCCGGGACTGGGCCAGGCTAAAACCAGAAGTCTGGAGCTTCTTCCTGGTCTCCTGTGTGGGTGCAGGTGCCCAAGAACTCGGGCCATCCTCTACTGCCTTCCCAGGCGTTTTAGCATGGAGCTCAACTGGAAGTGGAACAGCCAGGACTCACTGGCATCCATGTGGGATGTGGGATGGCTGCACTGCAGATGGCGGCTCTACCCACTGCACCACCTCGCTGGCCCCTAGTTTATTTTTAATGACTTTTCCTTTGCCTCGCTCCCTCAGCAGTGCTGGATGCTGTTGGTGGTTACTGCATTTCTAATTCTATCCATCTCTATAATTTATAACTGTTAGAAGTATTTGAGTGTCCTACAGTTACACTGACTCGGATATGTAATCTAGATGCTCGCAAGACAATTTTTTTCAAGTTTCTTTTAGGTCTTAATCTGACTTCATCTTTAAGCAGTTAGCATTTTCTCCCAAGTACATGCTGTATTTCCTATTAGCTGACCAGTAGGGTGTGCTCTAGGCCCTTACCAAATTAATTAATTAATTAATTAAAAATATTACTATAAACTCTTCATTACAAGAGTTTGGAGCTATCGTTCACCTCTTTATTACCATTATTGTATATGAGATAAGGTTACACAGATACAAGTACAGACGCCTTGCAGCATATATGGAAAGTAAAATCATGTTGAAAGAAGAGACATTTTGGGGCCAGCACTGTGGTGTAGGTTAAGCCACTGTGTGTGGTACCAGCATCCCACATGGGTGCTGGTTTGAATTCTGGCTGCTCCACTTCCAATCCAGCTCTGTGGTAGTGCACCTGGGAAAGCAGAGGAAGATGGCTCAAGTTCTTGGACCCCTGTACCAACGTGGGAAACCTGAAGGAAGATACTGGCTCCTGGCTTTGGATGGGTACAGCTCTGGCCATTGTGGCCATCTGGGGAGGGGACCAGCAGATGGAAGGCCTCTCTCTCTCTCTCTCTCTCTAAATCTGCCTTTCAAATAAATATTTTTTTTTTAATATTTTATGTTTTTATTTGAGAAGTAGAGTTATAGACAGTGAGAGGGAAAAACAGAGAAACGTCTTCCATCCATTGGTTCACTCCCCAAATGGCCACAATAGCCAGAGCTTCACTGATCCGAAGCCAGGAGCCAGGAGCTTCTTCCAAGTCTCTCATGCGGGTGCAGGTGCCCAAGCACTTGGGCCATCTTCTGCTTTCCTAGGCCACAGCAGAGAGCTGGATTGGAAGAAGAGCAGCCGGGACTAGAACCAGCACTCATATGGGATGCCGGTGCTGCAGGCGGAGGATTAACCTACTGCGCCACAGCACCAGCCCCAAATAAATCTTTTTTTTAAAAAGAAGAAATATTTTAGATACTTCTTTGGTTTAATTATAAAATAATTTGGCACTATTTTTCTAGATTTGTCCCTCCATAACTGATACTTTGTTTTATTCTGGATGAAGAACAATGGGTTGCAATGAAGAACACGGGCTCTTGAGTTGGAAGGTTTGGTTTTGAATCTGGACTCTAGCACTCACTGGCAGTATGACTTTGGGTGAGTTACTTAGCCTCCTGATGCCTGCTCCTGCTCCGTGGGATCATAGGACAGATAAATGAGATCATACTTGTAAAAGCACTCACAGTGCTGTCTGGACCAAAATCTAATTGTATTTTGTAAATGCTAACTGTTTTTATTATTATTCCCATCATTTTATATATTCTACGAGAGATTTTGAACATCTTTTATTGCAAGATTCCAAAATCCTCAAATGTTCATTATCATCCATGACTTACTATGTCCAGGAAATTGCTTCACTAAATCCTGGGGGTATTCATGAGAGACTCAGAAGATAAAATGTCTTACTTGACTCTGCTGCATCCCGGCTGCAGAGGCTATAAAGCCTCCAGCAGAGGAAAGTCTCTGAACAGTGAAGTCTTAGGCGCCAGTGATCTATGGGGCGATAGGGGCCAAGGGCAGGGAAATCTTAGCTTCTCTGAAGGCACGCAAGCTAACAAGCTCACGAGCGTTCGCCTCTAAGCCCTTGATCAGAAATACCAACAGGCATGGTTCCTTAAAAAAAATACGGTGGGTACATAAAATCCCTGCAGAACAGTTTTTTAAAAAAGAAATCTTTTAATTTCATTTTGTTTTTTAAAAATTAATTTAGTTATTTGAAAATCAGAAAGATCAAAAGATATTATCTATCTACTGGCTCATTCCCCAAATGCCCTCAATAGTTGGGGCTGGGCCAGACTGAAGTGGGGAGCCTAGAACTCAATCCCAGGCCCCCATGTGGAGTGGTAGGGACCCACCTAACACTCCCAGGTGTGCATTAAGCAGGAAACTGGACTTGGAAGTGGAACCAGACCATGAGCCCAGACTCCCTGGTAGGACATGATGGCACCCCAAACGTCAACCCAAGCACACCAACCACAGCACAACTCTCTGATATGAACAGCTTGAGAATTCTCTCTGGAGTGCAAGGACAGTAGACATACTCAATCATCACTTTGAAAAGACTTTTCAAAATCCACGTCACAGAATAATAAAGCTATGATGAGTTGGGGTTTTTAATTAATGTATTGATTTCCTGCTTTTCCTTTAGTTTTTTCATCCTTATAACCAGCCCTAAATTATTTCCTTTAAGTAGTTAGTGAGTGCCCTTGTGCTGTGCTCACCCTAAGGAGGTTCTGGAGCGAGTGTCCCCCAAAGCCTGAAGGGCAGAAGAAACTGCTTTAACTCAAGAGACTTCTAGAGGGGCTGGAAGAGCAAGCAAGTAGGGGTGGGTGTTTGGCCTCGCACTTAAGCTGCCAGCCGGGACACCGGCGTCCTATTTCTAGGGCCTGGATTCAAGTCCTGGTTCCACTCCCAAGTCCAGCTTCCTACTGAGGTGCACCCTGGGAGACAGCAGCTGACGGATCAACTATTTGGGTCCTAGATTGTGTTCCAGGTTCTTCAGCCTGGCCCAGCCCTATCAAAGGCCTTGGGAAAGTGAGCTAGCAGACAAGAGCTCTCTGTCTCTCTCAAATAAATAAGAATTTAACAGATAATGAGACAGACAGACAGGGGGGGGGGAGAGAGAGAGAGAGAGAGAGAGGGAGGGTATGGAGTATGGAGTATGGAGATGGAGTATGGAGGGAGACAGTGGGTGGAGGGAGGGAGTGTTTGGTGAAGAAGTTGTGAATGTAGAGAATTGGTTGTGTTTGTGGCACATGGTAATCTCTAGCTTCTAGTAGAAAAAACAGAACTAGAGGATTTAATGTTGAGAAAGAGGAACCATACGGTACTCATTCATTTATTCAGTCAGTGTTTAGTAAGTTGCCCGCTGCATCTCAGTCGCTGTCCTAGCATGGGTGTGCACTGGGGAACACACTGGGGATAATTCTTGCCCTCACGAAACTTCAGTCTGCTGGGGAAGAAAGACGATAAATAACTGGCAGACGTAGACGTCACGAAAGGCAGGGCGCTATCAGAAGGTGCTGAAGCAGGACAATTGGACGGTGGCTGGAGGCAGGCTGCTTTATTTATTTGAAAGGCAGAGAGGCAGAGGCAGATTTGCTGTTTGCTGGGTCACTCCCCAAATGCCCTCCAGAGCTGAAGCGGGGCCAGGCCAAAACAGGAGTCTCTCATGTGGCTAGTGGGGACCCAAACACTTGGGCCATAATGAGGACGTGGTCAGCAGCCATGGTGGACATTTTCAGCTGGCGCCAGTTCTGGGTGGCAGTATTCTGCTTTTGTGCAGCAAAAGGTTGGGTGGAGTAGGCGGGGTTGAAGGGAGAGGCTGGGGACCTCAGCTCTGTCCTTGCCGCTACACTGATGGCAGTGGGAATGGAGCAAAGCTAAAAGATTGCAGAGAGATGGTTCTAGGTCTATATTTGGATCTAGAATTGACAGGACTTAATGAGCAATGGAGAAAAGAGGAAATCAAGAATGATTCTGGCTTTCTGGACTAAAACTGGAAGAGTGATGGTGCAGTTTATTAACCCATGAAGTCCCAAGTTTTTAATTTTGTGGATGTTTCAGCAAAATTGACACAAGTGCATTATAATATGTTGGAAATCGTAATCAAGAGCTTATCTATACTTTATTGGCATTAAAAATGAGAATACAGGTTGTCCTATAAGTAGGACACTAGGCCAATATGTTATCTTTTATATTTATAAGCCATGCTATGAATAGGGCATTGGGCAAACAAGATTATCTTTTACGTATTACACAATACACTAGAAAGTGACTCTCATGACCTGCTCAGCAATTATTTGTGGTGAAAGGAGAGCAGCAAAGGGCGCTGGGATATTTTCGACAATATGTTGTCAGTCTCACATGACAAGGCTTGTTCTGACGCATCGTTGTTCTTGCCCTTTGAGAATACTACGGCTTCTCATGTCGAATCTGGTACCCGCTTGGCAGCAGTAGGCCCGGGAACACTACACCTGCTTCCTCCTGATAGTTTCTCCTTGCATCATTTTAGAAGCACTCCGCAGATGTCTCTTGAAATCCAACAAACTTAGGAGAGCTTACTTGCCTTCCTTCACGCATTTATGAATAGTCCACGCATTTAGCATGTATCAGTTATTTGAGTGAACAAAGGTCATTACCACTGTTTACCTCCCATAACGAGTACAACATTGTTTACCTCTAACAACGAGTACAAGAAGTGTTCAGGAAAAGTATGAAATGCAGGTCGCAACTTGCCCGCAAATAACCAGGAGCAGCAGCGTCAGAGCTCATCAGGCCCCAGCGCAGCACACTGCGTGCTTCTGTGCAGGACACCGTGCCCCCCTGGTGCAAGCACAGCTGATTTTGAACACTGATGATCTGAAACAGTGCCTTCTCGAAGTGGACCGACAACCGAGTTCTAGAAAACACTTTCACGAATGCTTTCTTATATTACAGTATCAGTTATGTACATAATTTTTGCTCACTTGTTGAACACTTAGTAAAAGTAACTTTTGCAGTAGAGCTATGCCATTTTCAAGCCACATTTAAAAGTGTTTTCAAACACTTTAATCATTCACCTATTACTTTTCTCAAAAGAATAGAACTCCGAAAACATTTGTTTCTAAGTTATGTAAGTGGTATATTTCTTGCTTTAAGTTTTTTTTTTTTTTAAAAAAAGATTTATTTGAAAGTCAGAGTTACACACACACAGAGAGGTCTTCTATCCGCTGGTTCACTCCCCAAGTGGCTGCAACGGCCGGAGCTGCGTCGATCCAAAGGCAGGAGCTTCCTCTGGGTCTCCCACGTGGGTATAGGGACCCAAGGACTTAGGCCATTTTCCACTGCTTTCCAAGGCCATAGCAGAGAGCTGGATCAGAAGTGGAGCAGCTGGGTCTCGAACCGGCGCCCATATGGGATGCCAGCACTTCAGACCAGGGCTGCGCCACAGTACCGGCCCCTCTAAGTTTTTATAGGTGTCTTATATGTAGGACGATGGGACATAAGGGGTTCAGAAGGAGATCGAGGGAGAAACAGAGTAGTTTGGGAAGCAGAGTAAGGAGAAAGCACTGCTGATAAACAGAGGGACTTACACCAAGTGCTGGTACAAGGACAAGAGAGAGATGACGCCAGGTGTGTGTTCCCGTTCAAAGCTTTTCAAGATGCTCAGCTTCCGCAGCGCGGTACGGGGGCGGGCCGAGGTCAGCAAGCTGGGGTGATGACAGTTTGTGCAGGTGTCCCCCAGGGCTCCAGGGACTGTGGGTCACTTAGAGGCTTGACTCCCTGCTCTGTAGACACTCTAAGTCACAGGAATGGGGTCTGCCTGGCAGCCTCATTTGGGGAGAGACAGATTGATACTACCTTCTGCTCAAATCCCTGTCTTCTACGACATTGCAAAAGCTACCCATTTCTGGTGGAGACACCTCTAGAACTTGGAACAGGGTCCAATATTCCTTTTGTAAGAAAGGATCTTAATTTCAAATGAATTACAAGGGACCAATGAATATTGATTGATACTTGAGTTAGATTTGCCAATGTATATGTTAACATAATTTTTAAAATTTGTTGATTTTTTTGAGAGGCAGAGAGACAGACAAAAAAGGAAACCATTGGTTCACTCAGTGACTGGGGGCCAGGCTGGAGCCAAAGTCAGGAGCCAGGAACTCAGCCTTGGGATTCCATCCCATGCGCCATCAGCACTGCCTACCAGGGTTTGCGGGAAGCTGGAGTCAGAGACTGAAGGCGGGTATTGAACCCACACTCTTAACCACTAGCCTAAATGCCCATTCTATAGTTTCTTTTGAGCTGTTTCTGACCCCTTTCTTAGTCAGTCTAAGATTGTAGAGTGGAAGCCATCTTTTTTTTCCCTGATTGCACTTTTAAAATAATGGCTATGAATGCCTGATATCTTAAAGGTGGCAGATTTTTTCTTTATAAAAGGGGCATGTTTGTGTAACTAAGATAGATGACCATGCCTTTGTTGCTTCTGTTGTAAAACAGGTGTGATTAATCATTAACCTCAGGGAGCTGTGATTAGTGCAAGCCGTCTGGAAAAATAAGTGACAAAAACTTAGTTTTCACTGACTTAGGAATCCTGACATTAGAAGGCAATTCAGGACATTTCTTACATTCATTCAATAAATAGTGAATATCTATCACATGTATTTCTGATTTTTCAAAGTAAAAGTTTGAAAAATGTCCAGTCATTTCAGGTTTCTAATTGCTTCTAAGTTTTCTTTAATACTTTATATACATTTGCCCTATCTCATTGATTAGAGTATAGGATCTCAGGAAAGACTGTCACTTCTTTTGTATCTCTTGTAGGATATAGCATCACTTGACTATCTTGGCCATAGATACAAACTTAAATTATGGGACATAATATTTAGATGGAGACAAACAATTTGAATGACATGAAAAACACGGAGGAATACTCCTCAGACAAAGTCTGTAGCTTCTACCTCCTAGGGAGTGGGCTTTTAGCTTAGCGGTTAGGAGCCTGTGTCCCACGTTGGACCCAGGTTTGATTCCAGCTCAGCTCCGGACTCCACTGTCC
This sequence comes from Lepus europaeus, assembly GCF_033115175.1. Taxonomy (NCBI): domain Eukaryota; kingdom Metazoa; phylum Chordata; class Mammalia; order Lagomorpha; family Leporidae; genus Lepus; species Lepus europaeus. Next base: position 4,891,607 of record NC_084831.1, read on the forward strand.
TGCAAATACAGACCCTGGCAAGCGGCAGCAGCAGGTTAAGTCGCTGGTTCCTGCCACCCACCTGGGAGACCTGCGGAGTGTGCCCAGGGTAGCACCGCTCTTGCAGGAATTTGTGGAATTTGTCAGTAGATGGGAGTTCTTTCTGTTTACCTGTCTCCCTCTGTCCTTCTGCTTCTAAAATTAATAAAAATTTCAAAAACTTTAAGAATCAGATTATTTTTTTTAAAAAAATGACAATGACAGAGAAGGGGAGACAGAGAAAGAAAGAGAGAGAAACAGATCTTCCCTTTGCTGGTTCCCAGGCTGATACAAGGAGCCAAGAACTCCATCCCGGTCTTCTATGTGGGTGGCAGAAGCCCAGGCAATAGAGGCATCTTCCGTTGCTTTCCCAGGTGCATTAGCAGGGAACTGGATTGGAAGCAGGGCAGAGGAACTTGGACTGGTGCTCCGATGTGGGATGCCGACTTCGCAGGTGGCTGCTTAACTTGCTGCACCACAATGCTGGCCCCTCAAATGGACTCTTTGGATCATTATTTTCACTAGCACTCTAAGGAAGGGAAATAATCATAATACAAAAAAACTATAGCCAAAGATGTTCAATATGGTATGATTTATAATTGTGAAAAACTGGCCTGTTAGTGATAAAATATGGGATATTCTTATAAAAATAATATATATTTATGAAGATTTTATGATTAGGAATAATAGCTAATACTTTTATATTATTAACTAAGAACCAAGTACTGTTCCAAAAGTTTACATTTATTAATCTTTCACAACAACCCTTGAGGTACATGCTATTTTTTAAAAGATTTTATTTATTTGAGAGGCAGAGTTAGAGAGAGGGAGGGAGTGCGGGAGGGAGGGGGAGAGAGAGAGAGAGAGAGAGAGAGAGAGGTCTTTCATCCACTGGTTCACTCCCCAAATGGCCACAATAGCCCGAGCTGGGCCATCCTAAGCTGGAAGCTTCTTTCAGGTCTCCCACACGTGTGCAGGGTCCCAAGTACCTGGGCCATCTTCTACTGCTTTCCCAAACCATAGCAGAGAGCTGGATCGGAAGAGGAGCAGGCAGGACTTGAACCAGTGCCCATATGGGATGCCAGTGCCACAGGTGGAGGCTTAGCCCACTAAGCCACAGCGCCAGCCCCAAGTACATGCTATTTTTATATCAAGTTTATGAGGTGAGGTTATGTTATGTGTCCAAGGTTACATAGCCAGTTACTGTGGCTTCAGACCTGGGGAATTTTACTTAACTTTTAACCATCACAGCAGAATATAAAATTGAATAGGAATTCATCATCAGGTTTTTTTATATATATAGCAACAGAAACCTAATTCAAAGTAGATAAATAAAAGGAGAAATTCAGTGGCTCAGTACCAGAAAAACCTAAGGGTGTGGCTGCAGGCTTGCTCTAGTCAGGTGTTGAGATGATGTCATCCAGGTCAGGACCTGCTCTATCTTTTTTGTGTTGACCTCATTTTGAGATTCCTCGGTGGTGTGATGACAGGCATGAAATCTTAGGATCATTCAGGCTTTTAAAAAGTGTATTTAATGGCTAACACAGAAACCCTGGGCCTAATTCTCACTAGTCCATACTGCAGGGTAGGAACCTGTGGAACCTTGGCTAGAATCAGCTCCATTTGAAGTAAATGCAGGAGCAGAGGAAGTGACAGTTAGCTGGAGTGAAACTGAAGAGTGGAGCAAGCTATGGTCTGGGTATGGTTTGAGCGTGTCCCCCAAAGGGTTCATGTGCTGGAGTCTTGGCCTTGCATGTGGCAATGTTGGGAGATGGTGACACCTTTAAGAGGTGGGACCTAAGGGCTTGGGCAGGATCGTATTAGGCTAAGCCTCCACCTGTGGCGCCAGCATCCCATATGAGTGCCAGTTCCTGTCTCGGCTGCTCCACTTCTGATCCAGCTCTCTTCTGATGGTCTGGGAAAGCAGTGGAAGATGGCCCAAGTCCTTGGGCCCCTGCACCCACGTGGGAGACCCAGAAGAAGCTCCTGGCTCCTGGCTTCAGATGGGCCCACCTCTGGCCATTGTGGCCATTTGGGGAGTGAACCAGCAGATGGATGATTTCTTTCTGTCTAGCCCTCTCTCTGTCTGTAACTGTGCCTCTCAAATAAATTTTAAAAATCTTAAAAAAAAAAGACGTGTGACCTAGGGCAAAGTAGTTAGGTCATTGGGGGCACTACCCTTGGGAGGAGAGAGTTCTCATTAGACCCTGCTTAGTTCTCACAAGAGGATTGTATAAGAGAATGAGACTGGCTCCTGATCGCATTTGGGCATCCTCTCTTGCCACGTGACCCTGCTCAGAGGTACTGCTGCCATGGTAACATCCACCATGTGACACACCCAAGGGGGCCCTCACCAGAGCCCAGCCAATGCTGGTGCCATGCCCTGAACCTCATAGCAACAGAGAAGGAAGTATTACAGAGTAGAAAAAAAGGGACACGGATGTTGTTAGTACACATTCATGTCCCCAACAGAATTTCCTTATCTACAGCAGTTCACTTGCAAATTTTTTGACATTTTCTATTTGACCTCAATGACATGCCATGGTTATACCTTTTCGATGCTTCTCTTCAGTTCTTCCCAGAATTCTGTTCTTCTCTATGCTGACATGTAGGCATCTTTGAGGTTATCTTTATCTGTTTCGTAGCCATCTCATTCAAATCCTAAGCTTTTATTATGACCTCTCTATGAGCTAACACCAAAATCTAATTGTATTCCTACCTTCTCTCTTGTGTTTAATCTCACATTTCCAGTTTCTTATCAGTGCATCTATCCTGGATATCTGTTACAGATTGGCTTCCTTGGGAAGCTATCTTTGAAATAGAGGTTAGCGTGGAGCACATTATTATTAGAGTGCTGAGGGGAAGAAGAGGACGAGTTAAGAAGAGGAGAAAGTTGAGTTGTGATACAGGTGCAACAAAGGCCTCAGCTGACTCTATGAGAAATTCTGGAACAAAATGGGCTCTTCAGAGCTGTCCCTGAATCTTTTTAAAAAAAAAAAAAGAGGTGGGGAGGAGAGGCTGGCGTTGTGGTGTAGCAGATAAAGCTACTGCCCGCAGTGTCAGCATCCCATAGGGGAGCTAGTTCGAGTTCCAGCTGCTCCACTTCCAATCCAGCTCCCTGGTAATGTGCCTGGGAAAGCAGCAGATGTTAACCCAAGTGCTTGGACCCCTGTACCCACATGGGAGACCTGGATGAAGCTCCTGGCTCCTAGTTTTGGCCTGGCCCAGTGCTGACTTTGGCAGCCATTTGGGGAATGAACTAGAGGCTGGAAGATCTGTGTCTCTACCTCTGCCTGTCCTTCTCTGTATCTCTGGGTACCAGTTCGAGTCCCAGTTGCTCTATTTCTGGTCTAGCTCCCTGCTAATGTGCCTGGGAAAAACACCAGAAAATGGCCCAGGTGTTTGGGCCCCTGCCACCCATGTGGGAGACCCAAAAGATGCTCTTGTCTCCTGACTTCTGACTGACCTAGCTACAGCCTTTGTTGCCATTTGGGGAGTGAATTAGTGGATGGAAGATCTCTCTCTGTTTCTCCCTCTCTCGCTCTAACTCTTGTCTTTCAAATAAACTAATGAATCTTTAAAAAATGCTAGAAATTTTAAACTGCTTCATATAGGAAAGTCTAAAGTTAAGATCTTTTATTCTCTTGAAAAATAAAAGGAACAATTAAGAACATGTTCACTCACAACCACCTCTCAATTTCCATGTTCTTGTTTAGAATGTAAACCTCTTGTTGTTTTGTATCAATCATGAGACATTTGGTTAATATTTAGATTTAACTGTATGTCATTTTCGTTCACTATTTATTTTTGCCTCTCAGATATTATTTTAGTTTTCTAGATTCCTACAATATATTTCTTTTAAAAATTCCTTTAGGAACAATATTTGGTTGAATGCTATCAGTTTTTTTCTTGCTTGAAACATCTGTTTTCATTCTCATTGTTGGAAGACAGTTTCCTGTGTATACAACTCCAGATTGACAATTTTTTTCCCAAACTTTTCAAAAACTTTATTTTTAATTATTTAAAAGGCAGAAAGAGAGATCTTTCATCTACTGGCTTACTCCCCAAATGGCTGCAACTGCCAGGGCAGGTTACCAAAGCCAGAAGCCTGGCGCTCAATCCAGGTCTCCTTTGTGAGTGACAAGGACCCAAGTACTTGAGCAATTACTTGATGCTCCTTGGGAATGTATTAGTAGGAAGCTGGAAATGGAAACAGAGCCTGAATTTGAGTCCTGACACTTTGATATTGTAGATGGGCGTTCCAAGCAGCATGGTTTTTTGTTGTTGTAAATTAATTAATTTTCATGTTATTTGAAAGGCAGGGAGATGCATCAGAGACAGAAAGAGTACTTCTGTCCACTGGGTCACTTCCCTAAGTGCACATAACAGCCAGGGCTTGGCAAGACCAAACCCAAGAATCCAGAACTCAGTCTGGGCCTCCTTCATAGATGGCAGGACTCAACTACAAGAACCATTGCCTGTGGTGGAATGAGAAGGCCATGCCAAGATGGCCGCTGGCTTCGGAAATCACCTGGGAAACCACCTGGCAATGGAGCCTGCCTGGCAAAGGGCTGTGATTGGTTAGGGCATAAACCACCCCTTGACCGGATTGGCTGCCTCAGCTATATAAGCTGCTGTACCAACTGAAATAAATGAGTGTGCGGGCTGCTTGCCTCTGGCCGGCTTTCACCTGGTTCCCGGGGTCTGTGTGGTGACTCTCCCGGGGTCTGTGTGGTGACTCTGCACCTCTTGCCCCCACTGCGCTCCTCCTCAGAACGAATCCACAGCAGCCATCACCTGCTACCACCCATGATGCACATTAGAAGGAAGCTAGAACTGGAGATGGAGCTGGAGTTGGACACAGGCACTTATTTGATATGGGACGTGGGCATCCCAAATGGTCCGTAATCACTGCAAGAAGTGCCTGTCCCCCCTCAGAACTTGAAAAAAAGTTTTAAAGAATTTATTGGAGAAGGAGAGAGAGAAAGGGAGCGAGAGAGAATGAGCGAGTGCACAAGTTCCTGTCCTCTGGCTCACTCCCCAAATGTTTGCAACAGCAGGAGTCAGGTGCTCAACCCAGGTCTCTCACATGGCTGGCCGTTACCAAACAACTTGCGCCATTACTGCTGCCTCCCAAGGTCTGCACCAGCAGGAAGCTGGAGTCAGGAGCTGGCGGTGAGCATCTAGCTCAGGTGTTTCAGTGCAGGACACGGGTGTCTCAACAAGCATCTTAACTGCTAGGCTAAATGCTTGATCTCATTTTCTAAGATTTATTTATTTACTTGAGAAGCAGAGTTACAGGCACAGATTGGGAGAGTCAGAGAGAGGTCTTTCATTCACTGGTTTACTCCCCAAATGGCTGAAACAGCTGGAGCTGGGTGGATTCGAAGCCAGGAGCCAGGAGCTTCCTCTGGATCCCTGATGAAGGTACAGGGGCCCAAGCACTTGAGCCATCTTCTACTGCTTTCCTAGGTCATCAGCAGGGAGCTGGATTGGAAGTGGAGCAGCCGGGACTTGAACTGGAGCCCATATGGGATGCTGGCAGTGCAGGCAGATGTGTAACCCAGTATACACCACACCAGCCCCAGATCATTTTTTAAAAAAAGATTTACCTATTTGAAAAAGAGAGAGAGAGAGAGAGAGAAAATCTTACATTAACTGTTTCACTCCCCAAGTGGCCACAATACCCTAAACTGGGCCAGGTCAAAGCCAGAAGCCAGGAGCTTCACCTGGGTCTCCCATGTGGGTGCATGGGTCCAAGTACTTGGGTCATCTTCTGCCTCTTTCTAAGGCCACATGAGCAGGGATCTGGATTGGAAGTGGAACATGCGGGACTCTCACGGCTGCGCATACGGGATGACAGTATCGTAGGCAACAGCTTAGCCTGCTGTGCCATAACACCAGCGCCCACTTGATCATTTTTCATACTCTCTTCTTTCTTCTCTGATATGTTGTTTCATTTCTTTAATCATAATAAATGTGATATTTTGGGCCAGTGCCGTGGCGCAGTAGGTTAATCCTCCACCTTCAGCGCCGGCATCCCATATGGGCACTGGTTCTAGTCCTGGCTGCTCCTCTTCCTATCCAGCTCTCTGCTATGGCCTGGGAAAGCAGTAGAAGATGGCCCAAGTCCTTGGGCCCCTGCACCCATGTGGGAGACCCGAAAGAAGCTCCTGGCTCCTGGCTTTGGATTGCCTCAGCTCCGGCCGTTGTGGCCATTTGGGGAGTGAAAATAATGGAAGACCATTCTCTCTGTCCCTCCCTCTCACTGTCTGTAACTCTACCTCTCAAATAAATAAATAAAATCTTTTTAAAAATGTGATATTTTATATTTAATATCTAGTAATTCTAATATCTGCAATCTTTGTGGTTTTACCTATGAAGTCTTTCTGCTTAGTTATACTTTTAGTAACTTATTTTCTCATATGTTTTGTGCTTTTTGATTCAAACCTTATGTACTTTGGAAGCTTAAAATTCAAGGATTGGTGCTGATTTATGCTAGACACCTGGAGGCACTACTTGCCAATGGACGGAATTTTTGGCTGGAGTTTTCTCTGGGTCACCACGCAGATGATCTGGGGGCTGATCTGTGTGAGAATGGACTTGTGTAGGGAGTTCTCTGGGGAGAAGATTTTCTTCCCCCGCAGCCAAGATGTGAACAAACAAGTGTTCCCTCGCCTCCTTCTTCAGGGCAAGCATTTTCCTGATCCATCTGCTGAAGCTCTCGCCGGTCAGGGTCTCAGCATCATGCTTGGTCTTTCACACGGCACCCCACGGCAGGCGGGTCCCAGGCTGTCTCCCAAACCACTAGACTCAGCCCACTAACACTCAAGGCCAGCCATCAGCAAGAGGTTGTTTGTTTGTTTGTTTGTTTGTTTTTTCTGGAAAGGACCAGAGAGCAAACATTTTGGGCTGTGCAGGCCATACGGTCTCTGTTGCAGCCACTCATCTCTGCCACTGTAGTGTGAGAGCAGCCATAGACAGTCTAGGAACGAATGAGCATGGTTCTGTTACAATAAACAGGGTGGTAAATTCCTGCTATCCAAAAACCCTGACTCTGAAGTGAGCGTTTGGCCAAGCAGTGAAGCTATTGGTGGGGATGCTGGCATCCCGTATCGGAGTGCCTGGCTTTGAGGTCCAGCTCCAGCTCCCAACTCCAGCTTCCTGTTAACGCAGACTCTGGCATCACAGCGGATGGTGACTCAAACAAAACACAGAGGCAGAGACTAAGGCGACGAGGGGCGGGGGAATCTCCTGGACAGGGCCAGCTGAAGTCAGGAGCCTGGAACTCAATCCAGGTCTTCGCGTCCAGGACATCCTCCACCCCCCGCTGTCTTGCTCTCTGTCTGTGTCTTGTTCTCTCTATCTCCTTGCCTCTAAATAGATAAATAGCCCCCGGTGTGCCCAGCATTTAGGAGATGCTCCTTCATCAGCCCCCTTTGCCCTGTTGCTTCTCAAGGATGCAATGATAATCAGGCCTTGAATTCAACTGCATGGGATAGAAACCCACCCGGTTTGGCACCAGCAAGCCAGGGCCAGTGTAAGCCCCTGAAGTTGGGGGGTGGGAAGCCCAGGGCTGGCACACTGGCCCTAGGTACTATCAGTGCCTCTGACGCTTCTCTCTCAGTGCACTGGTCCTAGGTACTGTCAGGACCTCTGGGGCACTGGTCCTAGGTACTGTCAGGACCTCTGGGGCACTGGTCCTAGGTACTGTCAGGACCTCTGGCACACTGGTCCTAGGTACTGTCAGCACCTCTGGCACACTGGTCCTAGGTACTGTCAGCACCTCTGGCACACTGGTCCTAGGTACTGAAGCACCTCTGGGGCACTGGTCCTAGGTACTGTCAGCACCTCTGGGGCTCTGGTCCTAGGTACTGTCAGGACCTCTGGCACACTGGTCCTAGGTACTGTCAGGACCTCTGGGGCTCTGGTCCTAGGTACTGTCAGCAACTCTGGGGCACTGGTCCTAGGTACTGTCAGGACCTCTGGCACACTGGTCATAGGTACTGTCAGCACCTCTGGCACACTGGTCCTAGGTACTGTCAGCACCTCTGGCACACTGGTCCTAGGTACTGTCAGCACCTCTGGCACACTGGTCCTAGGTACTGTGAGGACCTCTGGGGCACTGGTCCTAGGTACTGTCAGGACCTCTGGCACACTGGTCCAAGCTACTGTCAGCACCTCTGGTTCACTGGTCCTAAGTACTGTCAGGACCTCTGGGGCACTGGTCCTAGGTACTGTCAGCACCTCTGGCACACTGGTCCTAGGTACTGTCAGGACCTCTGGCACACTGGTCCTAGGTACTGTCAGCACCTCTGGGGCACTGGTCCTAGGTACTGTCAGCACCTCTGGCGCACTGGTCCTAGGTACTGTCAGCACCTCTGGCACACTGGTCCTAGGTACTGTCAGGACCTCTGGGGCACTGGTCCTAGGTACTGTCAGCACCTCTGGCACACTGGTCCTAGGTACTGTCAGCACCTCTGGGGCACTGGTCCTAGGTACGGTCAGGACCTCTGGCTCACTGGTCCTAGGTACAGTCAGGACCTCTGGCACACTGGTCCTAGGTACTGTCAGCACCTCTGGGGCACTGGTCCTAGGTACTGTCAGCACCTCTGGCTCACTGGTCCTAGGTACTGTCAGGACATCTGGGGCACTGGTCCTAGGTACTGTCAGCACCTCTGGCACACTGGTCCTAGGTACGGTCAGCACCTCTGGCTCACTGGTCCTAGGTACGGTCAGCACCTCTGGCACACTGGTCCTAGGTACTGTCAGGACCTCTGGCACACTGGTCCTAGGTACTGTCAGCACCTCTGGGGCACTGGTCCTAGGTACTGTCAGCACCTCTGGCACACTGGTCCTAGGTACGGTCAGCACCTCTGGCTCACTGGTCCTAGGTACGGTCAGCACCTCTGGCACACTGGTCCTAGGTACTGTCAGGACCTCTGGCGCACTGGTCCTAAGTACTGTCAGGACCTCTGGCACACTGGTCCTAGGTACTGTCAGGACCTCTGGCACACTGGTCCTAGGTACGGTCAGCACCTCTGGCACACTGGTCCTAGGTACGGTCAGCACCTCTGGCGCACTGGTCGTAGGTACGGTCAGCACCTCTGGGGCACTGGTCCTAGGTACTGTCAGGACCTCTGGGGCACTGGTCCTAGGTACTGTCAGGACCTCTGGCACACTGGTCGTAGGTACGGTCAGCACCTCTGGTTCACTGGTCCTAGGTACCGTCAGCACCTCTGGCGCACTGGTCCTAGGTACTGTCAGCACCTCTGGCGCACTGGTCCTAGGTACTGTCAGCACCTCTGGCACACTGGTCCTAGGTACTGTCAGCACCTCTGGGGCACTGGTCCTAGGTACCGTCAGCACCTCTGGCACACTGGTCCTAGGTACAGTCAGCACCTCTGGGGCACTGGTCCTAGGTACTGTCAGGACCTCTGGGGCACTGGTCCTAGGTACTGTCAGGACCTCTGGCACACTGGTCCTAGGTACCGTCAGCACCTCTGGCACACTGGTCCTAGGTACCGTCAGCACCTCTGGCACACTGGTCCTAGGTACTGTCAGGACCTCTACTGGTGCTTGGTACTGTCAGCACCTCTGGGGCACTGGTCCTAGGTACGGTCAGCACCTCTGGTGCACTGGTCCTAAGTACGATCAGCACCTCTGCACTTCTCTCTTGGCTGTGCCACCCTCGGCATGACGTCAGTCCCTGTGGTCCCCATCTGTGATCACATCTTATCTGACAAGAAGTAGGAGCAGGAAATGGGGATGAAGAGGGCCCTGGATCAGGACCTCCCACTCCCACAGCTCATCAATGAAGACAATGGCAGGGGACAACACATTGCTGATCCAAACGAAATTGGGATTCTGTTAGTAACGAAAAAGGGAAGAATGGCTGCCGGGTCGACAACCAGCAAAGTCTTCCTTGACCTCCTTCGCTGGCTCAGGTCCTGCCGTACTAAGTGCACCATCACAATGTCCAGACGGCTGCTCTGTGTGTCAGTAATGCATCATGGCTTAGGGAAATAGCTTTTCAGCTGCTGTCTCCCAACAGAACGTGAACTTTCGGGAGGGAGGGACTGGGTCTATCCTGCTCGAGTATCCCCAGTGTCCCTAGACCTAATCAAATGCCTTGTACACAGTAATCAAAATTAGTGAATAAACCACTTAATCAAAGCTATTGATGGGGGATGGCACTGTGGCATAGTAGGCCAAGCCTCCGCCTGCAGCACCGGCATCCCATATGGGCACTGGTTCCTGTCCCAACTGCTCCACTTCTGATCCAGCTCTCTGCTATGGCCTGGGAAAGCAGTAGAAGATGGCCCAAGTCCTTGGGGCCCCTGTACCTGTGTGGGAGATCTGGAAGAAGCTCCTGGCACCTGGTTTCTATTGGCCCAGCTCTGGCCATTGCAGCCATTTGGGGAGTGAATCAGCGGACAGAAGACCTCTCTGTCTCCCTCTCTCTGTCTTTGACTCTGCTTCTCAAGTAAATAAATAAAATCTTTTTTTTTAAAAAAGCTATTGATCTGCATCTTGGTTGTAGACAGTTCACTTTTTCCTTGCTTAAATGCAGACTAGAAGTATTTGTATGCCTTATAAGGTTAATGTTATGAAGAATATGTGGAAAAAGTTGAGGACACACTGGGAAACTGCTGGGTAAGAACTTGATATATGTGATAACAGAAATAGCAGAGCTGTAGGGATATACTTTAAGGTCATGGGATAAAAAATATCAAGCAGGGGGATCCCAGGAACACCAACCATATTATTTGGTAACAAACACAGGAGGTGGAGTTAATGAGATGGGAGGGAGGGGCATACTGGGTCATGGCTGCCTTTTCCTTTTCTTCTATCTTCTCTCATTAAAAAGGAGGTGTTTTTTTTCTTTCTTGGGCCCGGCACTGTGGCACAGTGGGTTAATCTTCTGCCTGCAGCACCGGTATCCCATATGGGTACTGGTTCTTGTCCCAGCTGCTCCTCTTCCAATTTCAGCTCTCTGCTATGGCCTGAGAAAGCAGTAGAAGATGGCCCAAGTCCTTGGACCCCTGCACCCTCATGGGAGACCCAAAAGAATCTCCTGGCTCCTGGCTTCAGATCGGCAGAGCTCTGGCCATTGTAGCCATTTGGGGAGTGAACCAGTGGAAGGAAGAACTCTCTCTCTGTCCCTCCCTCTCACTGTCTGTAACTCTACCTCTCAAATAAATAAATAAAATCTTTAAAGGAAAATGAAAGAGGTGGTTTTTTCTTTTTTTTTTAAGAGTTATTTTATTTTCCTGAAAGCTAGAGTTAGAGAGCAAGAGTGAGAGCAAGAAAGAGAGAGTGAGGCCAGCGCCATGGCTCAATAGGCTAATCCTCCGCCTGCAGTGCTGGCACACCAGGTTCTAGTCCCGGTCGGGGCGCCAGATTCTGTCCCGGTTGCTCCTCTTCCAGTCCAGCTCTCTGCTGTGGCCCAGGAGTGCAGTGGAGGATGGCCCAAGTCCTTGGGCCCTGCACCTGCATGGGAAACCAGGAGAAGCACCTGGCTCCTGGCTTCGGATCAGGGCGGTGCGCCGGCTGCAGCGGCCATTGGAGGGTAAACCAATGGAAAAGGAAGACCTTTCTCTCTGTCTCTCTCTCTCTCACTGTCCACTCTGCCTGTCAAACAAACAAACAAACAAACAAAAAAAAGAGAGTGAGAGAGAGAGAAACAGATATATATATATATATATATATATATATATATATATATCTCCCATCTGCTGGTTCACTCCCTAAATGGCCACTTCAGCTGCTCTCCCAGGTGCATTAACAGTGAACTGGATCCGAAATGGAGCAACTGGGACCTGAACCAGCGCTCATATGGGATGGCAGCATCGTAGGCTGCAGCTTAACCCTCTGCCACAACCCTGGCCCCTAAAGACATGTTTTTATACATTGAATTGAACTACTTGGGGAAACTGCTTGACCAGTGCTCACTCACCTAACACTCGCTGTGTCCCAGGCCCTGTGTTTGCACTAGGAGTGCATGGTGATCAAGCATGGCTGCGTCCCACGTGGCACCTAATGGCTGGCTGGGGTGGTGGGGCAGGTGATACAGAAGTAAACAGATCTGTTGCCAATGACAAGTGTTAGGAGTTGCTGTGACCAGAAGAACAAGGGGAGGTGATGTGTAGGCCACCACCCGGGAGGGAGAGGATAATTACGAGAACAGCCAAGCAAAGGATGCTGAAGGTGCAGAAGGTGTGAGGCAGCAGAGACAGGTGTGCTCCAGGACCAGGACCGCTCCCCCAGGTGGACAAGGGGACAGCAGCTTGAGACGGCCCGTCCATCTGATGGCTTCTCCTACCGCCTGCCCTCGCCCCCAGCCCACCTCACTGGGACTTCGCTAAGCACACTCTGACCTCAGGCACTTTGCCCGTCCTTAGCCACTCTTCCCACGGCTTCTCAATGTTGACTCCACTTCAAATCTCTGCCCCTCAGCTCCCTCTCAGCGACCGTTCCACGGACTCAGGGACGTCAGCCTCTTTCGTCCCACTCTGCCCCTGACTTCCCACGTGCCCATACATAGATTTATTATCTGGCGCTGGAATGGGAGATCCCAGGGAGCAGGAACTGGGTTGGTCCCTCGGTGTCTCTAACTCCTGGAAAAGGACCTGGAATAGAGCAGCTTTGCTTTTATTTATTTGTTTTTTTTTAAAGATTTATTTTTATTTATTTGAAGGGGCGGGTCTTTTACTACTGGTTTGCTCCCCAAATGGCTGCAACAGCCGGAGCTGAGCTGATCAGAAGGCCAGGAGCCAGGAGCTTCTTCTGGATCTCCAGGACTTGGGCCGTCTTCCCACTGTTTTCCCAGGCACATTATCAGGAAGATGGATCAGAAGTGGAGCAGTCAGGACTCAAACTAGCACCCATATAGGATGACGGCACTGCAGGCCAGGGCTTTAACCCACTGTGCCACAGCACTGGCCCCTGTTTGTTTATTTGAAAGATGAGGTGGGGGTGGAGAGAGACATTGACATCTGCTGGTTCATTCCCCAAGACCACAACAGCCAGGGCTGGACCAGGTCAAAGCCAGGAGCCTGGAGCTCCCTCAGAATTTACCACATAGATGGCAGGGGCCCAGCAGCATTAGCAGGGAGCCGGATTGGAAGCAAGCAACCAGGAATCGTACTGGCATTTGAATACACGGCTTAACTCACCGTACCACAACGCCAATCCCCAGAGTAGGTTTTTAACAAATATTTGTGGAAAAAATAAATGGATTCCAGGCATATGAGCAAGCTGGGAAGAATCAACAGATATTTGTCACAGCGAAAGGGCAAGTGCTTGGCCTAGCAGCTAAAATGTGGGTTAACAGAGGGAGGGTGGGGTGGTCACTACGTTCCTAAATCTGCATATATGAAATACATGCAACTTCGATGATTTAAATAATTTGTTTAAATGTAGGTTAAGAAACTCAAGCTCCACATTGGAGTGCCTGGGTTTGCCATGCAGCTCTGCTCCTGATTCTGGGTGCCTGCTGGTGTGTGCCCTAGGAGGCCCCAGTAACTGGGTTCCCGCCACCCACATGGGAGAGCTGGACTGAGTTCCCCTGTTGGGGGCACTTGGGGAGTGAACCAGCAGATGGGACTGCTCTTCCTCTGTTTCTATCTCTTTCTCTCTCTGTCTCTTCGATCAATCAATAACTTTAGGATGTAAAAGAAAATGTATAATATCAAAGTGATATCTTTCAGTCTGGTAGGGGAAGGCAGCTAGACCTATACAAAGCTTTTTTTTAAACATTGCTGATATTCCTATACAGTCTCAAGCAACACAGCCAAGCATTAGCTTTTTTTTTTTTTTAAGATTTATTTATTTTCACTTGAAAGTCACAGTTACACAGAGAGAGAAGGAGAGGCACAGAGAGAGAGAGAGAGAGAGAGGTCTTCCATCTGATGGTTCACTCCCCAATTGACTGCAACGGCTGGAGCTGCGTCGATCTGAAGCCAGGAGTCAGAAGCCTCTTCCGGGTCTCCCATGTGGGTGCAGGGGCCCAAGCACTTGGGCCATCTTCCACTGCTTTCCCAGGCCATAGCAGAGAGAGCTGGATTAGAAGTGGAGCAGCCGGGACTCGAACTGGCGCCCACGTGGGATGCCTGCACCGGAGGCCGCGGCTTTAACTGCTATGCCACAGCACCAGCCCCTATACAAAGCCTTTAAAATTGTACCCCCATCAAAACTGAAAATAGCGAAGTGAAACAAGGAGCAAAGGATCAGCTTTGCTGCATACACAGCAAATCCAAACTCTTGGCAAATCAGACAACTAAGCTATAACAAGGGGAGAGATACTGGAAGACGAAGAGAGTGTATTACAGCAGCCCAATTGTGTAAGACAGAGGTCCTGGGGAAATGCGGAAAGACCAGCAATGCGGGTACTAAGGAAGAAAAAGCGAGCAAAGTGTTTTCTAAACAAAGGAGAGCCCCAGTGTCACTCATGGGCTCCAGAGACTGCCTCCCTGGAGCACTGTGAAACACAAACAAAATCCAGGCTCTACACATCTGTACACCCTGTGTTAAGTTTTCCAACCAAAACTTAACCAAAGAAATGTCCAAATTAAAAATAAAAATTACTTCAATCTCAGAGTTAAAAGTTACGAATCCTCAGGTTCCATGTGCTGGGTTGTCACTTCTCTTCAAAGGCCAATGCAGATATGGTGACATAACCGATAAGGACTAGTGGCAGCTCTGACCTCCGTCGGAATCAGACAGCTCAAAGCACGTGAGTCTGCAAAGTGATAAGTAGATCAACGCAGCAAGACAAAGCCAGTGACAGCTGGTTTCTCATCGGTCAACAGCAAAAGCTACAAAACTTGCCTCGGGTTTCAGAAAGAATGTTAGATGACTGAGGATTAGCTGAGGGGCAGACGTTGTGACTCTGTGGGTTAAGCCACCGCTTGGGATGCCCACATCCCATACCGGAGTGAGTTTGAGGCACAGCTGCTCCACTTCCAATCCAGCTTCCTGCTGATCACCTGGGAGAAAGCAGACGACGGCTCAAGTACTTGAGTTCCTGCCACCCACACGGGAGACCCAGAAGGAGCTCCTGGCTCCTGGCTTCAGCCTGGCCCAGCCCTGGCCATTGCAACCTTTTGGGAAGTAGACCAGCAGATGAAAGATCCCTCCCCCCCACCCCCCCACTCCTTTTCAAATAAAAAAATAAATCTTTTTTTTAAAAAAGGTAGATTTATAATATGTAAATTATACCTCAATAAAGCTGTTTAGAACATTTTAAAAACAGAGAAAGTAAGAGAGCAAGATGAGGGGTCAGGGAGTCCACGCACTGGGGCCAAGGAGGGCAGTTTCAGTTGAGCTCTGATGGTCACGGTGGGCTACAGGAGGACTTTAGCAGGGGAGTGGCTCTGGAAGAATCTCTGACTGCTAGACTGGAATTGCAAGCACATTCTTAGCCAGCGTAGAAGCAAGGAAGCCACACAGGAAGTTACTAAGTACTAAGGACAGGGTCAAGGTCTTTAGCCAGGGTCAGAGCAGGGGTGAAAACCAGGAGACTGGGATGTAGGCCACCACCACAAGTATTAGCAGATAAGACTACCATATAACGGTAGGATATTCACAATAAACCATCACTTCCTGCTGCAATGGCTACGATAAAAAATATCTCAAACGGTGAAAATGCGGCAGATAGATGTATGCCATGGTGGCCTCAATGATTATCAAAAGTGGTAGAATTAAATCTCGAAGAATCTGACATAGGTCGCCTGGAGTGTTTCAATCAGTGCAATGAGATCAGCGGGTTTACGGTCAGGCACTTGCAGCTTGGCCTGGGAGGACTTGTGGTGCTGAGGGTGAGCTGCAGCCTACAGTGCTGGCATCCCATAGCCAAGCATCAGTGTGAGTCCCAGGTGCTCCACTTTGCTAATGTGCCCAGGAAGGCAAGCAGAAGACGGCCCAAGTACTTGGACCCCTGCCAGCCATGTGGGAGACCCAGATGGGGTTCCAGGCTCTTAGCTTTGGCTTAATCCCGCCCCAACCATGGCAGTCACTTGGGAAGAGAGCCAACAGATAGAAGATCTCTTTCTCTGTCTCTCCCTCTCTCTGTCATTCTACCTTTCAAATAAAAAAATAAAAAAAAAAAAAAAGAAGAAAAGAAAAAAGATACCACTTGGGACACCTGCAGCCTGTATCAGAGTGCCTGCGTTAGAGTCCTGGCTCCACTTACGATTCTGGCTTCCTGCTGGTGCACACCCTGGGAGGCAGCAGGTGATGGCTCAAACACTTGTTTCCCTACCACCCATAGGGAGAGCCAGACTGAGTTCTGAGCTCCTGTATTTGGCCTGGCCCAGCTGCTGTGGGCACTGGGGAGTAAGTTAGCAGACGGGAGATCTCTCTCTTTCTCTCTCTCTGCCTGTCCACCTGTCCCTATCTCTCTGCCTTTCAAATTAAATGAAAACAAATGACTAAACATTTATTTTAAAAATTAGCCAGGGAAAATAGAAAAAAGTGAAGTTTAACAATAGATTTCATTTTCTAGTGTACACCAAACTCTGTTCCAGAATTCTTATATCGAAACCACAATAAAAACAAGAACACAGGAAAAGAAACCTTGAAGTAATTAAAACTTACTAGCTGTTAAATAGCATCCAGGATGGGATGAAATTCAGAACATGTCGAGTTTGCAGAGATAAAGATAACGATTCCATTTTACATAATGCTTTTTTTTTTTTTTAAAGATTTTACTTATTTATTTGAGAGGTAGAGACAGAGAGAAAGGACTTCCACCTGCTGGTTCACTCCCTAAATGGCCACAACAGCCAGAGTTGTGCCGATCCGAAGCCAGGAGCCAGGAGCTTCTTCCAGGTCTCCCATGCTGGTGCAGGGGCCCAAGGGCTTGAGCCATCTTCCACTGCTTTCCCAGGCCATAGCAGAGAGCTGGATCGGAAGTGGGGCAGCCAGGACTCAAACCAGCACCCATATGGGATGCTGGCACTGAAGGTGGAGGATTCATCTACTGTGCCACATTGCCAACCCCCCATAATGCTGTCTTAAATCAAAAATTATGTCCCGTGGGTTTTTGAGTGTGAGAGAAGCATGGTGAGAAACCCCCATCCCACAGGCCCTCGGCTGATTGGGCCATTGGCCAGGCTGAGCGCATGTTTCCTGAAGCTCCATCCTCACGGAGCCGGACTGTCCCTCGAAGGAAGACCCCCTTACACAAACCTTGCAAGGCTCCCTTTTCATTTTTCCCCCCAAAAATTCCCATCAGATGCCCATTTTTAGAGAAGTCTCAGTGTGTCTAAACTTCAGGTCCAAATTTTTATTCCAGCAGCCTCGCCAAATTAAAAACTGTGTAGAATCCATTTTTTCCCAAACGATGGTCCTGAGACTCCAGTGAGCTTCAGTGGGTGTTTGGCAGTGTCAGGGATTTCCTGCCTCCCCCGTCTGATGAAATCTGTAGCTATAATGTTGTTATGTCACCAGGACTCAGGACTCGGCGCTTGCCAAACCTCAGCTCGGACATTTATGTGGGTTTTCCCGAATACCCTTCAGCAACTTAAATCTCAGATGTTATTGCCAGCTACCAGGGAAATTAAATGGAGAATACAGGAAATATGAAGTGACTAACAGTTAACCATTGCACAACTTTTTCCCATGGGCATTTCCATGGCTTGGAAACAAACTTGAGGGCACCACGGTCCACGGTAAAATGCGCACCGACATCCTGAGATTCCAGGTCTGCAGACATTTCTGGAGAAATTTCTCGTTCTCTTCCTGGAAGGGCTGAATGTTTTAGTGGTAAACTGCTGTGCCTGGGGCTTGTTCAGTTACGTCTGAGTCGCGGTGATAAACGCAATTGGAATCGTGTGAGCAAAGGGCAACGTGGAGACGTTTTATAGGTATGCAATCACCTTTCTCTCATAAAGGTAATGAATTCATAATCACCTGGAATCAAGAAGCACTGTCGCAAGGACCGCGTCTACACCTTCCTGTTCGAACCCAGCGTCCACAGCCGCTCGCGACTGCGTGGTACCTGCATGGGAAGCAGAAAGCCCAAATCACAGAAGAGGAAGAAGTACAGCAGAGGAAGGACGTGAGGAGAGCAAGCATGGACATTGCTCACAGGCCTGACAAAATGCCTGGGAATGAGGGAGCCTGGGAGGCAGCTCACCCCCAGGGAGGGGGACAGCAGGACGGTGCTGGCGTCACGCTCACACGCACGCTAGGAGAGCAGCGGAAGGTGCACTGGCTGATGGCGCACTGGAAAGAGGCATTCCACGCGTCGGAACACGGGGTTTTTGGTTCAGCCCCCTGCATCTGGACTCCCCTCTGCTTTTGCATACAACAGCGAAAACGTCTTTTGTAATGGGCTTATTTTCTCTTGGGTTTTAAATTTTTTCTGTGCTGGTTGAATGTAGTTATCAGTTTCCACACTAGTGTGTAAATGCACTGACACAGGCACGTTTTCAAAGCTGGACAGATCATTCCCTGCCTCTGCCTCCTCATGTGCCAGATTCCCATAGGGCTACCAACTTCCAGCTTTTCCAGGAGAGAGTGCTTCACCGTCGATTTCGGTGAAGCTCCTTGTCTTAAGCTGTCTGTAATAAAGTGTTTAGTCTCAGAGTGAGTGACGTACATTCTCTCTGTCCCCGTCCACGCTGCGAGAGAAAAGAGAGGGGGGAAGCCCTCTGAGAGTAGACCAGATCCTCCGTGCAATCTTGGCCAACGCCACCTCACACCCTGTCGCATCATTTAGCTCTGTTCTCGTCCACCCTCCAGAACCCATGACAGCCGGATGGAAAACCCACTGACTAAATTAAAACCTACTAATTGGGCTTCAAATTTCTTCTGAAAATTTTCTTTCCCAGCGTCACAGATGAGGTATCGTGTGGGTGTCGGATGTACGACTCAGAGGAAATTTGTTCTCTCTGTACAAATAAGTCATTTACTAAGCTTTCTCATTGGGTCCTGGCCATGATGAAACGTAGGCTGTTTCATCTGAAACATAGGCTTCAGACCTCCAGAGGCTTTTGGGGTGGATGGAACCAGGAGGTCGCAGCCTCGTGTGGCTCGGTCGTCTCCACACAAGACGGGTCCCTTGGCCAAACAAGTGTAGGGAATCAAAGGCTACACTGGCACATGGAACATGTAGATGTCCTCACCCCGTGTGACATGTGCAACCTTCTTTGCTATTCAAACACTGTGCTCAGTGGTTGAAAGGACAGCTGTGCGACTTTGTGTTGTCACCTGAATTCCTAGTTCACAGCACTGACGGAGACGCGTCACACGCCATTAACCTTGCACCCAGGGGATTCCCATCCATGTACGGACGTGTGGGTGTGGATCGCAAGAAAAATGATTGTTTCCTGGTTTTGTCAGAATTTTCATGATACTCTGAGCTGACTTGAGCCTCCAAACTGTGTTCAGAATTTTGTTTTCCTGAGAGCCACTGATTATGGGCCCTGAAGGCTGTGACTTTCTCAGCAAGGGGCCAAGGTCAACATCAGCTGTGACAAAGGGTGTTCTAGCACGTCCCCTTGACGAGGAGACAGACTCGCCACTGTGCTGGTCTTCCTTCCAAACACCACCAGCTCCGGTCAGATCATGAGAAAAATATCAGATAAATCCCAGAAGCAGGACTGTCTTAGTGCATCCGGGCTCCTATAACCAAATACCATCAGCTGGGTAGCTTATGAACAAAGCAGAAACTTCCTTTCTCACGGTTCAGGGGGCTGGGAGGTCCGAGATTAAGGCGCAGCAAGCCCAGTGCCCGGTGAAGGCCCGTCTCGTGTTCTTGGCCTCTCATAAGGCATTGATCTTGTTTGTGAGGGCTCCAGGCACAGACAACAGCCACAGGGTTCAATGTATGGACGGTGGTGGCACACAAGCACTCAGCTCATAGACGGAATAAAATATTCTACAGTAGACCTGGCCAGTCCTGCTCAAAGTCGTCAGATCATTAAAAGCAAGGGAAGTCCGAGAGGCTGTCACAGCCAAGAGGAGACGAAGGAGACGATGACTCAGTGTTGTGTGGCATCCTGGATGGGATCCTGGGTGGGATGCTGGGTGGGATCCTGGGTGGGATCCTGGGTGGGATCCTGGATGGGATCCTGGGTGGGATGCTGGATGGGATCCTGGGTGGGATCCTGGGTGGGATGCGGGGTGGGATCCTGGGTGGGATCCTGGGTGGGATCCTGGATGGGATCCTGGGTGGGATCCTGGGTGGGATGCTGGGTGGGATGCTGGGTGGGATGCTGGGTGGGATCCTGGATGGGATCCTGGGTGGGATCCTGGGTGGGATCCTGGGTGGGATGCTGGGTGGGATGCTGGGTGGGATCCTGGGTGGGATGCTGGATGGGATCCTGGGTGGGATCCTGGGTGGGATCCTGGATGGGATCCTGGGTGGGATCCTGGGTGGGATCCTGGGTGGGATCCTGGATGGGATCCTGGATGGGATCCTGGGTGGGATGCTGGGTGGGATCCTGGGTGGGATGCTGGATGGGATGCTGGATGGGATCCTGGGTGGGATCCTGGGTGGGATCCTGGGTGGGATCCTGGATGGGATCCTGGGTGGGATCCTGGATGGAATCCTGGGTGGGATCCTGGGTGGGATCCTGGGTGGGATCCTGGGTGGGATCCTGGGTGGGATGCTGGGTGGGATCCTGGGTGGGATGCTGGATGGGATGCTGGATGGGATGCTGGATGGGATCCTGGGTGGGATCCTGGGTGGGATCCTGGGTGGGATGCTGGATGGGATCCTGGGTGGGATCCTGGGTGGGATCCTGGATGGGATCCTGGGTGGGATCCTGGGTGGGATGCTGGGTGGGATGCTGGATGGGATCCTGGGTGGGATGCTGGATGGGATGCTGGATGGGATCCTGGGTGGGATCCTGGGTGGGATCCTGGGTGGGATCCTGGATGGGATCCTGGGTGGGATCCTGGGTGGGATGCTGGGTGGGATGCTGGATGGGATCCTGGGTGGGATCCTGGGTGGGATCCTGGGTGGGATCCTGGATGGGATCCTGGGTGGGATCCTGGGTGGGATGCTGGATGGGATCCTGGGTGGGATCCTGGGTGGGATCCTGGGTGGGATCCTGGGTGGGATCCTGGGTGGGATGCTGGATGGATGCTGGGTGGGATTCTGGGTGGGATCCTGGGTGGGATCCTGGGTGGGATGCTGGGTGGGATGCTGGGTGGGATGCTGGATGGGATCCTGGGGCAGGAAAAGAATATTGGGTTAAAACTGAGAAAACTGAAAGGACTATGAACTTTATTTTTTAAAAAAATCTATCTGTGGTGGTTCACTAGTTATATCAAATGTGCTGTACAAATGTAACAGACGAATAATAGGGCAGAAGTGGGTGTGTGGTATGTGGGGTTCTCTACTATCTTCTGAGTTCTCTGTGAATCTGAAACGGTTCTGAAAAATGAAGTACATTTTAAAATCTACACAGCTGTTTTTTTTTAAAGATTTATTTATTTATTTGAAAGTCAGAGTTATAGAGAAAGAGAAGGAGAGGCAGAGAGAGAGAGAGAAAGAGAGAGAGAGGGAGGGAGGTCTTCCATCTGCTGGTTCACTCCCTAATTGGCCGCAACATCTGGAGCTGCACAGATCTGAAGCCAGGAGCCAGGAGCTTCTTCCGGGTCTCTCACGCAGGTGCAGGGGCCAAAGGACCTGGACCATCTTCCACTGCTTTCCCAGGCCATAGCAGAGAGCTGGATTGGAAGTGGAGCAGCCGGGACTTGAACCAGCGCCCATATGGGATTCTGGCTTTGCAAGCGATGGCTTAACCTGCCACACCACAGTGCTGGCCCTGTGACAGCCAGGTCGTGAATTCAGTTCCTTTGCATGTTACCTCTTGCCTTGTAGAATTTATCCTAAGGAAATCAGCAGGAAAGTGGAAAATCATGTACAGCACAGTTCATTAGACCTTTATTATTATTATGGCACAGTGGATGAGGTTGGAAGTTGCTACTCGGGATACCGCATCCCACGTCAGAATGCTGTTTCGATCCAGCTTCCTGCTAACCATCTCGGGAGCAGCAGACGATGGCTCCAGCGCTGGGCCCTGCCACCTACGTGGGAGACATGGATGGGGGTGTAGGCTCCCGGCCGCAGCCAGGCCTAGCCCCAGCTGTTGTGAGTATTGGGGAGTAAATCAGCAGATAAAGGATCTCTTGGTCGCTCTGTCTCTCTGTCAACTTCTCTCTCTCTCTGCTGTTCAAAGAGATGAAAAAGAAACAAACATTTTTTATGTTATGTTATGAACATAAATATTAGGGGCTGGCGTTGTGGCATAGTGAGTAAAGCCACTGCCAACTGGCTGTTCCACTTCATATCCAGCTCCTTGATAATGTTCCTGGGAAAGCAGTGGGAGATGGCCCAAGTGCTTGGACCCCCGTACCCACGTGGGGGACCCGGAAGAAGCTCCTGGCTCCTGGCTTCAGCCTGGTCCAGCCCTGGCTGTTGTGACCATTTTGGGGAGTGAACCAGTGGAAGATCTCTCCCTCTCTCTCTCTCTGTTTCTTCCTCTCTCTGTGTAACTCTGACTTTCAAATAAATAAATAAATAATCTTAAAAAAAGAGAGAAGCATTAAAAAATCATATTGTAGGGCCGGCGCCGTGGCTTAACAGGCTAATCCTCCGCCTTGCGGCGCCGGCACACCGGGTTCTAGTCCCAGTTGGGGCACCGGATTCTATCCCGGTTGCCCCTCTTCCAGGCCAGCTCTCTGCTGTGGCCCGGGAAGGCAGTGGAGGATGGCCCAAGTCCTTGGGCCCTGCACTCACATGGGAGACCAGGAGAAGCACCTGGCTCCTGGCTTCAGATCAGCGAGATGCGCTGGCCGCGGTGGCCATTGGAGGGTGAACCAACGGCAAAAGGAAGACCTTTCTCTCTGTCTCTCTCTCTCACTATCCACTCTGCCTGTCAAAAAAATAAAAATAAATAAATAAATAATAAAATAATTCAAAAAAAAGAAAATAGGTGTTATGTAAAAACTGCATGGACTTTAAAAAAAATCATATTGTAGAAGAGTGTTCACTGGCAGTGAGAAACCTTAGCACTGTGTGTACTATTAATGGCAGTGCCCTCTGGGTGATGTTACTGTCTTGCTCTCACCTCTGACACCATGGAGTGGAGGTCTCCACAGGATGCAGAATATAAGCCTGGTTGTGGCTCTCTCGGAAGGAGTACCATGGCTGCCTCAGGCCACCATTACTTCCTAACACCATTACATTTCTAACACCATTAGTTTTAGGAAAAGCTAAAGGCCCACCTTTAAAAAGTGACCTGGGTTTTATAATAAAATACAGTTTTCCCAACTTAAACAAATGGCTGTGTATCTATTCATCTTGCATATTTGCTTTTCTTTAAAAAAGATTTATTTATTTATTTGGAAGGCAGAATTACACAGAGAGAGAGGGAGATACAGAAAGTTCTTCCATCTGCTGGTTCACTCCCTAAATGGCTGCAACAGCAGAGGCTGGGCCAAGCTGAAAACAGGAGCCAGGAGCTTCTTCCGGGTCTCCCACGTGGGTGCAGGGGCCCAAGCACGTGGGCCATCCGCCGCTGCTTTCCCAGGCACACTCACAGGGAGCGGGGGCAGCAGGGACTCTCAGCAGCGCTCACATGAAATGCTGGCGTCAGCAGCTTAACCACACGGCAGCCACCACAACGTCGGCTTCCATCTTGCACATTAGGGAGTGCTTGCCATATTCAAAATATTATGGCAGGTGCTCTGAGAGTGAAAGAGAGAAGTCCACCAAGTTGGTAATGAGCTTAGAATTTAGCAGGAGTGATCAAAACAGATGTACAAAAAATTCTATACTGTAAGGGAAAACACTGGAGGAGTGGAAATGAAAATAAAGACGTTATCTGAGAGGAGATACGAAGATAGAATCATCTTAAACTGGCAGCCGTTGCCATGGGAAACGCTGGGACTAAACCATGTAAGGGCGGTACAGGGAACAGCGTGAAAACGGGAGAAGGGTGAAAAACAAAAGGCTGATTCGGGAAAGCCCAAGTGTTCTGGCTGAACACACACACAGTACTGTGGGACGGTAGGCTACAGTCAGAAAAGAGAGACGCTCAGCTGTGGCTCAGCGAGGGAAGCCGCTGCCTGCCACGCCAGCATCCCGTAAGAGCCCAGAGTCCCGGCTGCTCCACTTCCAGCCCAGCTCCCTGCTAATGTGCCTGGGAAAGCAGTGGAGGATGGCCTGAGTGCTTGGGCCCCTGCACCCGCGTGGAAGACCCAGATGGAGCTCTGGATTCCTGGTTTCGGCCTGGCCCAGCCCTGAACCAACTGATGGAAGATCTCTCTCTCCTTCTAACTCTGCCTTTCAAGTAAATAAATGAAATCTAAAAAGGAAGCGTCAGTGCCCACCTGGCAAGTTTGTACCTAATGTGTGCGGTGAGTGTGGCTCATGAAGGTTTCTCAGCAGCTTGAGAGCCTGACAGCGTCCTCGCTGGTGAGATGAGCCCGGCTGCAGAGAGGACCGCCAGGGAAACCGCCGGCACAGAACGCCGCAGCCACGCACAGAGCATTTCAGCACATCTTGACAAGGGCAAGGTTGGACCGGGAAGGCAAGGGAAACCCTCAGAGACCTAGCCCAGGAGGGAAGCGGGACTTCAAACAGGCGGGAAGAGTATGATGCCCCAGGGCATCTGTCCATTCCTGCTGGCCCGGAGCACAGTGGCCCAGGCACTTGGACCAGGACTTCCCCAAACCTCCAGTTGGAGGAGAACCAAGAATAATGATAGGAGCTCTAGCAATAGTGACAGACGCTAATGCTTCCAAGTGCCAGGCACTGTCCTGAGGGCTTGGCAGTGTTCCTTAGTCCCCGCGACACCCCTTGGAGGAAGGTGCATCCTTCCCACTTCGTAGAGGAGGAAGCCGAAGCACGGCCGCTCAGCGGCCTGAGAGCCGGGGCCACGCAGAGCTCGCCCAAACCTTGCAATGCTGGGCCCAAGAGGATTCCTGAGCTGTGTGTGCACACATGGCGTGTTGACTGTTCTCCCACAGGAGAGTGCTTCTCTCTGGCTCTAGGACTCAGCCGCTGATAAGCTGAGCCGCCAGGCACCTGCCCTGCCGACTGCTTCCAGGACGCCGTGCCTCTGCCCCACCCTGGCCCCACTTCCGGCCGTGTCTGCACACCCTGGCCCCACTCCTACTCCTTTGTGCCAGGTGGTGACACGAAGAACCATCCCAGGGACACACGTGCTCTTTTCCAGCCTCTGCACCCTGGCTTTTTGCCCCTCCCCATATTCTTTTGGGGGTGACCCTCTAACCCCCGAGCCCAGATCAGGACAAACTCAGAGAGCAGCTCACGAGCTACTGGCTCCTAAGGCATTCACGGCCTGCATGACAGCTGAGTACAGTCAGCAAAACGAGACACTGCCCCTTCCCTGCTGGTGTAGGTGAGGGGCAGGGGCTAGCAGTGAGCAGCCCAGGGTCACCCAGGGTGACGTGGAGGCCTATGCACCTGGGCTCGTCCCCCTTACCAGTCACAGCACCCAGCCCAGGGTGAAGAAGGAGTTGCTTCAAGTGCAGGCTGTCATTGGTTCCCAAATCGCTCCCTTCCCTATTGTTCCCGCGTCTTCTATCTCCATGGAGACTTCTCCCTCGGAGGCGAAGCTTTCAGTCGAGGATGGGGTAGGAGCCACACTCAGCAGGGGCGCGCCGGCAAATCCGGGCGCCAGCTTCCCCTTGCACCTCTCTCTGGTCCGACAGAGGCTGTAACAGCCTGCTCACCCTGGGGGTCCCACGCAGCCTGCGGAGAGATCGCGTGTGTCAGGACTCTGGGACCGCGTGGCTCTCCGGCGTGTCATCCGTGCTGCTCCAGCGTGGGGGTTTGAGCTGCTGCTTCCTGGTTCTTCAAGAATAACTGTTTTCTTGAATGTTTTTAGTAGTTGTCAAAATGCATGCGCATTAGCTCGTAATTTAATCAGCCCTTGAAAAAATTATTTTAGCAGCTGCTCTCCTGAGTTAGAATTGAGTTGCCATTTAGATAAGACAAAGGTACATTGTCTCTCGCCCAAGACTCAACCTGCTAGTTAAGTTATCCTTAGAACATCCATGTGGACCAGCTTCCCTTTGGATGTATTTCTAAACCCTGAGCTGCCCACTTGAGGGATGTAAGTGCCAGGACAAAGGACCACTCCCGGCAGCAGAAAACCCAGCTGTGCCTTCTCCCCTTGCAGGTAAAAACTAAGATCAAGTCTCGAAAGAGGTAAAATGGAGATTTTTATGGGGTTTAAATTTCTGAATCAGAACCAAGTTCATGTTTGAAAACCTACTTTTCTGTTAAAAAAAAAATAAGGTTATAGAATTGTTTCTATTCCTGCGAGTTCCTGGGCTCTTGACAAATTCCAAGGAAATCTGATTACGGAAAGGTAGCTGAGAAACAGATTCTCTGCCCTTCATGTCTTGTTGACGCTGAGGTGATCTAATCATGGAGAGAGCAGCAGAACACTTGTGAGCGGGAATGGTATTGTAAGGAGGGGAGTACCAGGAAGCAAGAGAGGCACCGCCCCGCTCGGGAGCCCCGGTGGTCTGCTGAGAAGTGGTTTACCTAGCCGGCTCCTCTGGAGCTTACGCACTTGCATTTGTGTTCTAGTGTAGTCAGCCGTCTGTCACATCGCTGTCCCTTCAGTCCCTCACATCTAACTGGCGATCAAAGCCCCGACTGCAACTGTCCCTTCTCTCCAGCGCTGCCGCCCCGCAGCCGATGCGCCTGTCACCTTTCGCCTGGTCTCGCTCCCAGGATCTCCTGTTGGCCAGAGAGGCCAGCGTGGCTCCCTCCGCCACTTCACCTCGGCCCGTCTGCACTTCTCTCAGGAGTAATAATACTAAAAGAGATGAGATAAAGCCAGGCACAGAATAAAGACCACAGCTAACATGGAGCCCTTGCCTTCCCTTCCTGGCCCACCCTTCTTGACAAGCCCTGGACTGTGAGCCAAACCCTACCCTTGGCCCAGAATGCTCTTCACCAACCAGCTCCCTGCTGCCTGTCCCCAGGATCACCACCTCGGTGATCATCTCTCCTTCCCGCCCCTGCTTCTGTTTAACCAAAATTTTGTGTATCAACCCAGATGACAGAAGTTTTTATGACTACAGTTGCATCTAATTACTGCATTTTATTTTTTAAAAAGATTTATTTGAAAAGCAGAGCTAGAGAGAGAGAGAGTGTGTGTGCTTCCATCTGCTGGTTTACTCCCCAAATGGCCTCAATGGCCAGAGCTAGACCTATCTGAAACCAGGAGCTTCTTCCAGGTCTCCCACGTGGGTGCAGGGGTCCTAGCACCTGGGCATCTTCCACTGCTTTCCCAGGCCGTAGCAGAGAGCTGGATCAGAAGAGGAGCAGCTGGGACTTGAACTGGCGCCCATATGGGATACTGGCTCTGCAGGAGGAGGCTTAGCCCACTACACTACAGTGCTGGCCCCTACTTACTGCATTTTAATAACAGCGTGCGCTGTGGCTCTGGATGCTGACGCCCAGATTCTGTGTTATCGGCCATTGACTGAAGCTGCTTCTTCCTCCTCTATACAGTGCACACGATCATAGCACCCACTTCACAGCTGTGGTGAACAGTTAGTGAACCAGTGCCTGCAGGACCCTGTGAGCCACGCCAGCATCCTTTGTGGACACGGGTTCAATACCCGGCTGCTCCACTTCCCATCCAGCTCCCCGCTAATGTGCCTGGGAAAGCAGCAGAAGATGGCCCAAGTCCTTGGACCCCTGCACCCATGTAGAACACCCAGAAGAAGCTCCGGGCTCCTGGCTTCAGACTGACACAGCCCTGGGTCATTTCAGTCATTTGGGGAGTGAACCAGTGGATAGTTCGCTCGCTTGCTCACTCTCTCTCAATTCTGCCTTTCAAATAAATAAAAACAAAAAATGCCTTTAAGATATTTTATTTATGATTGCTACACTTATTTACAAAACAAATACCTGGAAATGTAAAAACCTGTTGTAGCAAGTTGCTGTTTCTTGATATCTCGCTGGATCTGGAAGGTTTCAGGTGGTTCTTGGGTCTCGGCATCTTTGTCAGAGGCGTCCCTGGTAGATTTCTACACTTTATTGGAGTGATCTGCTCTGCTTCTGGGGAGTCCAGTGCGTGCGCTTCCCATGAAGCCGCGTGGAGGCACACGCAGAACGGCAGAGAGGGAGACCTGGGCTGCCCAGTGCCTCGAGCACATGAAACCAGAGACCTGCAGTCCCTTCTCTCAGTCCTCCCAGACACGGCTGGTTCCACTCTTGCTGCTGAAACAAGTAACTGTTACCTAAAACTTGTTGCATATCTTTAATTATTTCCTTGCAATAAACTGGTCAGAATTCTCATAGAAAATGATCCAATCTTTGGATTCCAATTGCCAAGTAAGTTGTTCTTGTTCACCCTCTTACTAACAGCATTTTGGCTCATTTCCTCCATATTCTGCTCTCTGTGAGCGTTAGCCTTGTCTTTGTCAATCTTCCTTCATGGGCAAAAGAGAGAGAGGAAGTATATCCATTAGTCTTTAATAAAATATTTCTGTTTCAGAGTCCACTGTGTTCCTGATCACAAGATTTTGAACCCAAAATTTTTTATATTGAATAAGCTTTTAAAAAGTTTTATTTGTTTGAGAGATAGACGGAGAAGGGATGTGAGAGAGAGAGAGAGAGAGAGAGGATCTACCATCTGCTGGTTCAGTCCCCAAATGGCTGTAACAGCCAGGGCTGGGCAGACTGAAGCCGGGAGCCAGGAACTCCATCAGGGTCTCCCATGTGGGTGGCAGGGTCTCAAGTACTTGGGTGATCTTCCCACTGTTTCCCCAGCTCAGTGGCTACAAGTTGGATAGGAAGTGGAATAGCTGGGACTCCACTGATACGGGTAGTTGGCATCTCAAGAGGTGGCTTAACCTGCTGTACCACAACTCCCACCCCCTAATGAGCTCTAATTACATGTATCAAGTATGATTAAGAAGAATCACGAGAACTTAAACTCTAGAATCTAAATACTGACTTTTACTTACTTACTTTAAAATGAATTTATTTGAAAGGCGGAACAACAGAAAGCGGGAGAGAGAGACAGAGAGGTCTCCCAGCCGCCAGGTCATTCCCCGGGTGGCTGCAGCAGACCAGCAGACCGGGCTGGGCCAAGCTGGAGCCAGGAGCCTGGAAGTCCATCCAGATCCCACGCACGGCTCACAGGAACCCAAGTACTTTGGCCAACGTCTGCCTCACAGGCACATTAGCAAGCAGTAGGATGTGAATCCATTCTCTCTGACGTGGGGTGCGGTGTCCATAGCATTGAGCCTGTCCCCTCTCCCCAACAGATTTTTAAAAGGATGACATGAATTGCAACAATCAAATGAACGCTGTCTGGAACTTAACACTTTCCCCTCCTGAATGGGAGTTGTCGGAGTTTAATTAGTAAATACAGATTTTAGGTAATTTGAGAGACACGTGATGTACCTTGGGAACCATCCAAGTGTCCCTGTGATGGACCTCTGAAAAATGATCAGAGCTGCTGATTAATTCCCCTTTTTATCTAGAAAGATACATGCGTGAGAAAGGCTGATCAGTCCTGCAGGGGCCACAGGTGACACTTTAGTTCTGCCTCACTGCGTGTGCATGGAAAGCAAGGTTACATCTACTTACCTCCAACAAGCCCACACGAGGAATGTCACGATAGGAGCACATCTTTCAAATTCAATGCATGTCTGTATTTCTGTATAAGTAAGTACACAGATATTTTTAAAAGCGTTTCTTGATCTGGAAGGCAGAGTCGTGTGGCCTGTGGGGAGGAAGGGGTTAAAGGTGGTGCTGAGGGGGTGGGGAGCCTGGGCAGCCGCTCATTAGGAGCTGGAATTTCAGGTTGGACTGGGCTCTGGGAGGGGCTGCTCCTTTGTTCAAGAGAAAAAGTGTTTTAGATCTGGCCCGCAGGCCCAGGTGCAAGTGTGAAGATGGATTCTAGACCTTTCTAGAAAGTGAGGCAGGAGACCCTGCACTCCCTCGGAGGGAGGTCAACCCAGGGAACCCGAGACAGCAGGAGCCAGTTCCCTATGGCGTAATGACAGCCTGGGCCCCAGGCAGCAACCCCTGTGGACTGGGGGGTTTGCAGGCCTCCCGCAGGCCTCTGGGTGTCTCTTCTCACAGACGGCTGCCATTTCCTGGGGCGTTAGCTCCTGACCAGCAGTGATCCTGAAGCGGCCATGTTCACGTCGTACTGATTTTGTTTCCCTCTCTCGAATTCTTCACGTGCACCATGTGGGGATTCTTTCTTGCCGCGTTGTTTTTTTTTTTTCTTTTTCTTTTCCAGAAGTTGTTTCATGCAACCTGTGACTAATTGGTTAAATAAAAACACCATGTACTCCTGGTGTTTAGGAGTACATTTCGTCCCAGGCCAGATAAAAACGAATCAATTGCACTGTTCATTCCCATCATCCTTTGTCCCTCCTTGTCAAGATACACATGACCTTCTCCTTGGAAAGTTCCGAATGAAGCTAGAGTGTGCCCAGGGTTTATTTCGAAGTAGATGGACTGGTCCTTTTAGGCAATTCCCTGGGTACTGAACTCACCTTTCACGCATTTTGCTTTCATTCTGTGACGCTCTCCAGTTCTGTATCGGCACGTGCTCTTGCCAGCCAGCTCCGGGGAAGGGCCACGCGGCGCCCCCATGCCTCCCGGAAGGGTAGGTCGTGGGGCCTCTGATGTAAACTGGGCATAGATGAACGGGGCCAAAAAAAAAAAAAGGCACGAATTTTGTTCCATGCCTAACCATGGGAGTCCAACGCGGAGACCCAGAGGAGGGCTGGAGAGTTGAGACTTCACGGTGCGGGGGGGTGGGGGTGGGGGGGGGTGGTGAAGAGACTTCACTGTGGGAGGCAAGGCGGCATAGGCTGCGGCCGGTGGAGGGAAGAAGCGCGCAGTGGCAATAGCGCTGGGCTGACTTGTCACGTGGATGAGTCTCCCAGGTTACAGCCACCCGTGCAGACCTCTGTCTGGGCCTGGTGTCCGACACCCCCACCTCCCCCCAATCCCATCTTCCTGTGGAAAGCTCCCTGTGAGGCAGACAGAGGGACATCAGGTACCAGCGCCTGCGCCTGCTGCTGACTGTACTGATGGACGGACGCGGACATTTCTTTTAACAAAGGTTCAGCCTCTCCGAGCTGGTCCTGTGTCTGCAGGGAGCTGCAGCTTCTCTGCACAACCAACCTGCAATACGTCCAAGAAAGCGATGCGGTGGGCTATTGTGATCCGCACAATGTACACAGTAGGCAGGAGAAGGAAAGGGAGAAAGTGTTATCTATTAATGTTAGCCGTCGCAAAACACACCGGACACCGGAGTAAGGGGAAGGGTTTATTGGGGACACCCAACAGACCGGAGTGAAGGGGCGGCGAAGGAAAAAGAGAGAGAGTATAAGAGAAACAGAGAGGAGAGGAGCTAGCAAGAAGCGAAGAGAGCAGAGAGGAGCCGAGAGAGAGAGCCAAGAGACCAGAGGAGGAGGCTAGAGAGAGGAATCGAGAGAGAAGAGTTAAGAGCCAAGAGAGCACGTGTTCAGGAACAGGCCCTTTTAAAACTTCGCCTGAGGGCGGGCAGGGAAGCAGGAGCAGCGAATCCCATTAGGATGGGGGTGGAGCCTGGCCCAGGTAGCTGGGCCATGCGGCCACCTGGCTAAAACTGTTTTCTAACAGAAAGAGCAGTGAGATTCATCAACCTGGAATACAAATTAAAGCAGACATTTAATGGAAAGAGCAATGGGCCAGAAGTCTGTTTTTTTTTTGTGTGTGTGTGTTTTTTTTTTAAAGATTTATTTTATTATTTATTTGAAAGGCAGAGTTACAGAGAGGGAGGGAGGAGGAGGAGAGATCTTCCATTTACTCTTCACTCCCTAGATGGCTGCAACAGCCAGGGCTGGGCCACGCTGAAGCCAGGAGCCAGGAGCCTCCTCCAGGTCTCCCAAAAGGGTGTGGGGGCCCAAGCACCTGGGCCATCCTCTGCTGCCTTCCCAGGCACATTAGCAGGGAACTGGATTGGAAGCGCAGCAGCCATATGGGATGACTGCATTGCAGGCAGAGGCTCAACCAGTTATGCCACAATGCCGGCACCTGGACCAAGGGTTCTAGGTTCAGTTCTCTCCCTGTTAGTTGTGCGCGATTCCACGTTTCGTATAACCTCTCTGAGACCCCGTTCTCTTCACTTGTAAAGTGGAGTTGATGATGCCTAGCTGGCTGACTTCCACAGGGTCCCGTGCGAATCAACGGGATGCCGTCAGCACAAATCACCCTGCAAAGGCTCAAGTGCTTTATGGACGTAACATGTAACATGTAACTGTCATGTTGGAAAGACGATGTGGGAGGCAGGCTGGCAAGGGCAGCCCAGCGCGGGGGGGGCGGGGGGGTGTGCGTTCTGGAGCGAGGTTCTGGTGTCATCGGGAGGAGTCTTACCTGGGTGACCTGGACAAGGAGGATGTCGCCGACCCTTGCCTACGCTAGGTGCTTGCTCCCCAGATGCGACACAGAGTTCTGAACTCGTCCTTTGGCACTTTGCAGATAGTGTTATCGTGGCCTGTTTTATGAGGCCAGAATCCCGCGTCGTGTCCAGGGTCTAGCCTGTGCATACAGTGTGCCTCAACCCCAAGAGTGAGCAGTGTTCCAGAGGAAAGTCCCCAAGGAGGCCTCCCTGGGTGACGGGCACTGGACTGTGCCGGCGGATGTTAAAGTTGGGGGCAGACCAGGCTCCGTGTTCAGAAGATGGAGTTTCAGCCCAGCACTGTCTCTTCTTATCTGTGTCACCTCCAGGAAGTCCCTGATAAAGAACAGGGCTTAGCCTCTCTGGGCCTCAATTTCCGCCTTTGTAAGAGGGGACGGAACCCACGTCCCCCACTGCGTCCCCCACTGCGAGCTTTCTCTCCTTCAGCCCAATCAGGATCCATTCTCTCTGATTGCTGTTTTTGTTATTTGTAACTCTCACGTTCACTTGGGCAACTGCATTAAATTATTTTTATCTCAATTTTTCCTACAAAATAAAAAGCACCCATGTTAAACTACTTCATCACATTTCTGAAATTCGCCATAAGAGTTTAACAGGAGACTCAGTTTTGTCTTGGTTCCTCTCTTTTGTTGGGGTTGTGGGATGACTTACACCACACTCCTGCAGGAGGACAGTCTAAACCCCAGCGGCTCCTAGCGCACTTGTCTTGCTCTCTCCAGCCTCATCGGAGGGGCCATCAGCTCTGGCCGCCTGGCTTATCTCCCCCACCGATCTTGCCTGCCTCTAATTCCCTCTCTTAATAGAGAGCAAATGTTAAAAAAAAAAAAAAAAATGCAAGTCTGATCCCGCTCTGCCCCAGGCTGAAGCCCTGGGATGACTTCTCCAGGGAATCAAGGCCAGGGTCCTCCTCTGCACTTGGGGGCTGCCCGCCACCCCCGCTGCCTGCCACCCCTGCTGCCCGCCACCCCCGCTGCCCGCCACCCCTGCTGCCCGCCACCCTGCTGCCCGCCACCCTGCTGCCCACCTCCCCGCTGCCCGCCACCCCGCTGCCCACCTCCCCTGCTGCCCGCCACCCTGCTGCCCGCCACCCCCGCTGCCCGCCACCTGCTGCCCGCCACCCCGCTGCCCGCCACCCCGCTGCCCGCCACCCCTGCTGCCCGCCACCCCCGCTGCCCGCCACCCCTGCTGCCCGCCACCCCTGCTGCCCGCCACCCCCGCTGCCCGCCCCCTGCTGCCCGCCACCCCGCTGCCTGCCACCCCGCTGCCTGCCACCCCTGCTGCCCGCCACCCCGCTGCCCGCCACCCTGCTGCCCGCCACCCCTGCTGCCCGCCACCCTGCTGCCCGCCACCCTGCTGCCCGCCACCCCTGCTGCCCGCCACCCTGCTGCCCGCCACCCTGCTGCCCACCACCCCCCGCTGCCCGCCACCCCTGCTGCCCGCCACCCCGCTGCCTGCCACCCCTGCTGCCCGCCACCCTGCTGCCCGCCACCCTGCTGCCCGCCCCCTGCTGCCCACCTCCTGCTGCCCGCCCCCCTGCTGCCTGCCACCCCTGCTGCCCGCCACCCCCGCTGCCTGCCACCCCTGCTGCCCGCCACCCTGCTGCCCGCCACCCTGCTGCCCGCCCCCTGCTGCCCGCCCCCTGCTGCCTGCCACCCCTGCTGCCCGCCACCCCGCTGCCTGCCACCCCTGCTGCCCGCCACCCCCGCTGCCTGCCACCCCTGCTGCCCGCCACCCTGCTGCCCGCCCCCTGCTGCCCGCCCCCTGCTGCCTGCCACCCCTGCTGCCCGCCACCCCCGCTGCCTGCCACCCCTGCTGCCCGCCACCCTGCTGCCCGCCACTCCTGCTGCCCACCACCCCCGCTGCCCGCCACCCTGCTGCCCGCCCCCTGCTGCCCGCCCCCTGCTGCCTGCCACCCCTGCTGCCCGCCACCCCCGCTGCCTGCCACCCCTGCTGCCCGCCACCCTGCTGCCTGCCACCCTGCTGCCCACCTCCTGCTGCCCGCCACCCCACTGCCCACCTCCCCTGCTGCCCGCCACCCTGCTGCCCGCCACCCCTGCTGCCCGCCACCCTGCTGCCCGCCACCCCCGCCACCCCGCTGCCCACCACCCCTGCTGCCTGCCACCCCTGCTGCCCGCCACCCTGCTGCCCACCACCCCGCTGCCCGCCACCCCTGCTGCCCGCCACCCTGCTGCCCGCCACCCCCGCTGCCCGCCACCTTGCTGCCCGCCACCCTGCTGCCCGCCACCCCCGCCACCCCGCTGCCCACCACCCCTGCTGCCCGCCACCCTGCTGCCCGCCACCCCTGCTGCCCACCTCCCCTGCTGCCCACCACCCCCGCTGCCCGCCACCCTGATGCCCGCCACCCTGCTGCCCACCTCCTGCTGCCCACCACCCCGCTGCCCGCCACCCTGCTGCCCACCACCCCCGCCACCCCGCTGCCCACCACCCCTGCTGCCCACCACCCTGCTGCCCACCTCCCTGCTGCCCACCTCCCCTGCTGCCCACCACCCCCGCTGCCCGCCACCCTGCTGCCCGCCACCCCCACTGCCTGCCACCCTGCTGCCCGCCACCCCCGCTGCCCACCACCCCGCTGCCCGCCACCCTACTGCCCGCCACCACCGCTGCCCGCCCCCTGCTGCCCGCCACCCCGCTGCCCGCCACCCCGCTGGCCGCTTCCTGCCTCTGCTGTGTGCACACCAGTGTCTTCCGCTCTCGCGCTCGCCCTCGGCTCCACCTCAAGCATTCTCTTCTCTGGTTGTGGAGCCAATTGCACTGCCGCGGGGTCTCAGTTTGGACGTCACTGCTCCAGGGCAGGCCTCTCCTGACCCCTGGCCTGGACTGAGTGTCCCTGGGCTGAGCTTCTGGAACATCCTATTTCCTGACACCTGCTCTGTTTTAATGTCCCCTCCTCTGACCCAGACTGCAAGCCCCTCCACGCCCTGAGAACCTGTAGGAGGGCCCCACTAAGTGCCGCCGTGCTGGTCTAGACCAGACATAGCTTGCATCCAGCCGAAGACACAGCGCTTATCTCCTGTCAGTCATTCGTTCATTCATTGCTGATTCCTCTCCTGTGCCAGCTCTGTTCTGGGGTCTGGGCACACAGCGGAGAGCGACACAGCCCTTGTGGAGGTGGCATTCTGGTCTGACAGTGAATTAAGTGCAGTGCGGAGCACAGGATACCCAGAGAGCAGTCTTCACGAGGTGAAGAAATACCACCTATCGCCTCCAAAGGAATGGAAATTAAAATTTGCCCTTTTGTGTAGGATTCTGCCCTCGGCCATTTCCCGCTGGAGCAAGGCAGAATCAAACTCAATCTGCTCTAGAGAGACCGAGTCGTTTGGGACTGCTGCTTTGCTTCTTAGCGTAAGAAACTTAGAGTCTGCGTTTTGAGGGTGAACACGTAAAGTGTTGTCCTACATCTAACCCTGCGTGACACCACACGGTACGGCCCATCTGCGGAGGTCGGCTCACTTAGAACCCTGTTGCTGTCCAGGGTTCACCAAGAAATGCAAGCTGAAGGCCTGCTACGTGCTGGGGGGTTGTTCTAGCCTTCACAGCGGAAGTTGCCTGAGGTTTCTTGAGGGCGTCAGGCTTTCCTCCCTGTGCTCTTGAAGTCCACACACGGCGCACAGCGCAAGCTCCTCAACCCTCTCGCTCTCCCTGGGCAGCTGTCGCCTGTCACCCGGGTCTGTCTCTCCGTGTAGCAAGGCAACTATGGTGACTGATGAAACAGCCTTTTGTGTTTCCATTCTCTTCCTCTCAGCAGGGATCCAGGTAGCTGAGGCAGTGTACAAGGGATTCACGGAGAAGTGAGACCTTATTCCCTTGACATTTTGTCTTCTACGGCTTTACACTGCTCTTTGCTTTGATTTTCAGGTCTTCATTTTAGCGTAGGCCAAGAAGCCTAAAAGGTTAGAACTATGCCAAAAGCTACCAGCTGATGAGGGGAAAAAAAGTCACTAAGAATGTGTTCATTACTTGGGTATGTAGATGTTTGTGTATTTTTCCTCAGTTACAAGTTTCGTATATTTCCTAGTAGAATAATATTATATAGGAACACTCTAATATATTAGGGGATTTCAAAAAATTCATGCAAAAAAGAAGTAAATTTATTTTGTGCAAAACAACTTTAACGTCCATGCACAGTTTTTTCATTATATGGATTTTCCATGAATTTTTGAAGATCGTTTGTGTGCATGGATTCAAAATTGCTTGTAATAACCAAACCCATCTTTTCATTCTCTTTTCCACAACCTTTGCGTTGTTAACACCTCACGGAAGACCAGCTCAGCCCAAAGTGTTCCTGAAATGGAGAACCTGTGTGTGTGCCTCAGAAATGAACGTTGACGCAGGAAGGTGAGCTGCCAGAATATGGCATCCAGAAAATGGATTTGCCATTTTCTTAAACTTAAAAAAAATTGCCGGGGTTGACCCTATGGCGTAGCGAGTTAAGTCTCCACCTGCGGTGCTTGCATCCCATAGGGGCGCTCGTTCGTGTCCTGGCTGCTCCTCTTCCCATCCAGCTCTCTGCTTATGGCCTGGGAAAGCAGCCGAAGATGGCCCGAGTGCTTGGAAAGGAGCTCCTGGCTCCAGATTGGCCCAGCTCCAGCTATTGCGGCCACTGGGGGAGTGAACCAGCAGATGCAAGACTTCTCACTGTCTCTCCCTCTCTCAGTCTGTAACTCTGCCTCATGGCCTTCACGGAAGCACTGAATGGTGAACCCGGGTTGCAAGGCGCACGCCGTCTGCGAAGGCTGCCTTCCCGGGAGCTCCCTCAAGGTGGAGGGTGGGGTCCACAGGGTTTCCCCAGGGATCGGACAGCTCCCTAACGAAATGGTTCCTGGCTCTCGTGATATCAGCAGAGATGAGCATTCTACTGTACGTTCTTGCAGGCTTACAGAATCCCCTGTCTGTCAAGCGAGGCTTGATCTTGATTTCAGCTGCACCGGGGACAGGTGCGTGTGCGGCTCGTCCGCCCTGGGAGAGCTGACACGGACTCTCGGAACTGCTGGGCCTGCCGGCACTGTGAAAGTTGCCTGTCCAAGCACATATACGTATACATAAAATTTAAAAATGTTTTATTTATTTGCTTTTATTTTGTTACTAAGGCAGAGAGACATAGAAGGGTGGTCTTTCATCTGCTGGCTCGCTCCCCCAAAGGTCGGATCTCAGTCCAGGTCTCCCACCTCACTTGGCAGGGACCTAACCTGAGCCCTCACCTGGAAGTCAGCTTGCCAGTGGAGCCCGGGACTGGATCCCAGCCCTCCAGTGCGGGGGGGGCTTCCCAGGCGGCCCCTTGACTGCTGCGCCAAATGTTCACCCCGACACGGATGTATTTTTTCGTGCTGGCCACAAAACAGAGTCAACGCTTAGTGGCCTTTTTCTGTGGGGGTTGGGGGTGGAGAGTGATAAAGGAGGCAGAGGCGCGAACTTGAATTTGAAGGCCGGACAGGCACATGTCCTTCCTGGACCTCCGCTGTCTTGAGGACAGAAAGTGACTTGGCAGGAGCCCTTCCTGTGCAGGCCAGAAGGGAATTTGTTTCCCAGCTGTTGTGCTGTGTTTCCCTTGCTGCTCTGTGCTCCCACGGTCTACAAGCAAACACCGGATCTTAGCGCCTACGGTGCTGGTCAAGAACCGCCGTTTGGCTTCTGTGTGACTCACAGGAGACCGTGAGTCACCTACTGTAACAGCTGGCGGCTGCCACGCCGCCGCCCCGCACGGCTGCCTCGCTGTCCCTCGCTGGCTGGGCTCCGGACCCGACATCATCACCACTCTCTTGGGCTTTAGCTGGAGATGCTTCTATTTTATTCCCCTCTTAAAAATTGTCTTCTCAGTTGTTACTGGAAGATCCTGGAAGTCATACTTGATTTCAACTTCAAACTTAGGGTTTTTAAATTATTATTATTTTTTAAAGATTTATTTATTTGAAAGGTAGTAGTACAGAGAGAGAGGGAGAAAGAGAGAGAGAGAGAGAGAGAGAGAGAGAGAGAGAGAGAGAGAATGTCTTCCATTCTCTGGTTCACTCCCCAGTGGCCACAACAGCCAAGGTTGGACCAGGCCAAAGCCAGGAGCCAGGAGCTTCTTCCAGGTCTCCCACGCGGGTACAGGGGCCTAGGAACTTGGGCCATCTTCCGCTGATTCCCAGGCCATTAGCAGGGAGCTGGATCGGAAGTGGAGCAGCTGGGACTTGAACCAGTGCCCATATGGGATGCTGGTGTCACAGGCAGGGGGCTCTACCCACTACGCTACAGCGCTGGCCTCGAAGTTAGGAGAAAAAGGCAATTGAATTATCTTCCTTGTTTAAGATTCTGGTACATCCAGCAGATATCAATTCCTTGAGTATGGGGGCAGGTATTTGTTCCAGGACCTCTCTGTCCCCAGTACCCAAGTCCCTTTCGCAAAATGACGTAATAGCCGCAGGTAACCTGCACATACCCTCTCGTACGCTTTAACTCAGCCATGGGGAAACTTGTCTCCATCAAGGGCCATTGGGATACGTATAAAATCATTCACGGGCCATACAAAATTGCCACCTTAAACATTCGCCTGCTATAGCTGTGCTGGGTTTTGAGTTCCGCCTACGGTTGCCTTGGCAGGGCCAGACCAAAGGATTTCCCGAGCCTCGTGTGGCCTGAGGGCCGGACGTTCCCCATCCCTGCAAATCCTCTCTGGACTGCTTACAATATCCACACAGCCAAATACGAGTGAGCAGTTGTTACGCTGCATTGTTTAGGGAAGATAGTCTGTGCGTGTTCAATACAGACACAATTTTTATTTTTCCCGGATATTTGAAGCTGAGGTTGTATCCACGGCTGCGGAAGCCATGGATACAGAGAAGCAGCTGTCTACTTTGGTATTTAGGAAATGGCAAATTCCTTGAGGGAGACAGGATGTGATCGGTTGGAGCTGCAGCATTTTCTTCTGTTTACTGGCAAGGGGGAGGCGAGTCGCCTTTAGCAGTGCGTGTCCCGCCGGTGGAATGCTCTCCTGCCCCCTTCGTCTCTCTCTGCCCAACCTCCACCCAAAGGCTGCTCTCAAGCTTCTTCTTAGGAAGCTTCCAAGCCAGCTATGGCTACGAATGAACACAGGGCAGTCATAAAACCCCCTGGAGGACAAATACAACGCAAGGCACAGAAAGTAGAAAGTGCTGTTCGCTCAGCTCAGCCTCCCGTTTCACTTCATTGTAATATTTCTTTTAAAAATTATTCCACTGGGCTATAAATACCTTGAAGTCAGAGACCACATGATTGTCATCGTTCTGTCTCATTCTAGAACATTCAGAACCCGCGGGGCCTGGAACACACAGCGCGTGCCTGGTAAGCATTTGTTGACGTCACGGAGCTGGGGGAGGCATTGCTGTTGTTGTAGACCTTGGGCTCTGCTCTCCAGCAGAGAGGGGCAGTGGGATGGCGACACTCCCCACAGATGGCTCATTTGTTCTGGGTCTCCGGGAGGAATTCGCCAAGTAAGAGCAGAGTAGGCCTGGATGCCAGGCTGGTGGAGCGGCCAGAACAGAGCTGCGAGTTAGCTGGTCAAAACATGGGGTCAGGCCGGCGCCATGGCTCACTTGGCTAATCCTCCGTCTGCGGCGCCGGCACTCCAGGTTCTAGTCCCGGTTGGGGCGCCAGATTCTGTCCCAGTTGTTCCGCTTCCAGTCCAGCTCTCTGCTGTGGCCCGGGAAGGCAGTGGAGGATGGCCCAGGTGCTTGGGCCCTGCACCCGCATGGGAGACCAAGAGGAAGCACCTGGCTCCTGGCTTCAGATTGGTGCAGTGCACCGGCCGTGGTGGCCATTTGGGGGGTGAACCAACGGAAGGAAGACCTTTCTCTCTGTCTCTCTCTCTCTCTGTCTAACTCTACTTGTTAAAAACAAACAAACAAACAAACAAACAAAAAACACCATGGGGTCAGAGAGGAGGCCAGCCAGGAGAGCACCTGCAGGAGGACTGGGACATCGGGCGGCTAGAGGTGAGGGGAGACACCGAGAGGGGCCGGGGCTGTGGCCGGGGCTGGGGCCGGCCAGGAGCAGTTCTGTTCCTCCTTACCGTGCGCCAAGACGCTCATCTTGTCCGTGGGTCCCTCAGCACATTTCTTCCGCTCTTGGTTGTGCTGATGGCTAGGGTGGGGACTATTCCTATGATTTCACTGATCCTTTCTTGGATGCGCCTACGTTTTAATTATTTCATTCTGGTGTTGGCCTGTTTTGGGGAAAGATGTTCCGTTCATTGGGAAGCCTGCTGGAAAACTGGATTGAGAAAATCAAGTTTTCCTCTGCGAGAAGACTCCGGTGACCTGCTAGAGGTGCCGTGGAGTAAAATCTGAATTCTTTTTTTTTTTTAAGTTTTATTTACTTATTTGAAAGGCAGAGTTAGTTATAGAGAAGGACACACACACACACACACACACAGAGAGAGAGAGAGAGAGAGAGATCTTCCAACTGCTGGTTTACTTCCCAGATGGCTGAAACAGCTGGGACTAAGCCAGGATGAAGCCAGCACCCAGGGGCTCTCACATGGGTGCTGGAGCCCAAGCACTTGGACCATCTTCCACTGCTTTTCCCAGGCTGTGAGCAGGGAGCTGCATTGGAAGTGGAGCAGCGGGGGACATGAACTGGTGCCCATACAGGATGCCAACATCACGGGGGGCAGCTTTACCTGCTGTACCACAATGCCAGTTCCTGAAATTTGAATTCTTTAAAAACAGGTGCCCAGCTCAGGGCGACAGCTCGAGACAGGGAAAGCAGGAGGACAAACAGTGGGTTTGGGGAAATAAATCAGTGTCTTTGTTGACAGTGTTTTTGGGACATCTAGGAAAACAGAGCAAGTAGGTATCTGGCATCTGGACTTGAGCCAAAGAGGAGGCAAGAGTGGATCCGAGGACCAGGCAAAGGCGAAGGTAGAAGTGGGCGACATCAAAACACAGGTCCTGGGATCCTCCCCTGGGCCCTGGGGGCTGTCAGTGCTCCATCACCTCCAGGAATTAGAAGCAGTGTTTTCTGGGTCTTTTTCTCTTTCTTCCTTTCTCTCTCTCCCTCTTTCTTTCTTTCTTTCTTTCAAGATTTATTTATTTATTTGAAAGTCAGAGTCACACAGAGAAGGAGAGGCAGAGAGAGAGAGAGAGAGAGAGAGAGGTCTTCTATCTGCTGGTTCATTCCCCACATGGTCACAACAGCCAGAGCTGAGCCTATCCAAAGCCAGGAGTCAGG
The DNA here is from genome assembly GCF_033115175.1 of Lepus europaeus. NCBI lineage: Eukaryota > Metazoa > Chordata > Mammalia > Lagomorpha > Leporidae > Lepus > Lepus europaeus. The sequence continues at coordinate 4,933,276 of NC_084831.1, forward strand.
AGCTTCCTCCAGGTCTCCCACGGAGGTGCAAGGGCCCAAGGACTTAGGCCATCTTCTACTGCTTTCCCAGGCCTGCCGTGCTGGAGTGTGCCCGTACCTTTGATCAGATTCTTACAGGTATCCGGGGTTTAAGACAGCGAGGTGAAGTGAGAAGGTGAGAGCAAGAAGGTCTGAACTCCGCACTGGGGAGGCATTGGCGTTTGAGGAGTGAGTAGACAGGAGCCATGGCAAGAGGCCAAAGAGGTGAGGGGGGCAGAAATGTGCCCCGGAAGTCAAGGCACAGAGCAAACAGCTGCAGGAGCTAAATGATGTCTTGGAGTTGTGCTGGATTAAAACAACGTAGTGCGCTGACTGCCAGCAGGTTGGTGAGGAAGGGGTCTGGAGCAGGCACAGCCGGTCTAATCTCCTGGCGGAAGTCAACCGGCCTCCTTCCTACAAAGGGCCGGCACACATGCACATGAGCAAGGACGACATGGTGACATCGGCTTTGCACTTGTGCAACTGAGGGTCTCCTGGGAGAAGGCCATCACCGGGAGGGGGAGTTTAGCCTGGCGGTTCAGACACCGACATCCGACCATGGAGTACCTGGGTGCAGTGCCCCGTCCTGGCTGCCAACTCCAGCTCCCTTCCAGTGCACACCCTGGGAGGTGGCAATGGTGGCCCCAGTAACTGGGCTGCTGCCACCCATAGGGGGGAGGCTTGGGTTGAGTTCCCGGCCGCTGGCTGTGACACCTAACCTGGTCCAGGGCCATTGTGGACATTTGGGGAGTGAACCAGTGGGTAGAAACACACACACACTCTTTCTCTTTCTCTCTCTCTCTCTGTGTCTCTCAAATAAATAAATAGATTTTCTAGAAAGGCACCAATCGTATAACACAAAGTAAGCATCACAACATGGATTGGTGGTTGGAAAGGGAGGAAACCGCCCCAAAGGGAGCTCTCATCGGAGCCCTCATCAGAGCCCTCGTCGGAGCTCAGATCCAGAGGCTGAAGAGAGGTGGCACAGTCAGCTGAGACAGAGAGGAATATTCCCACCGTGGGGACAGCCACGGTGAACCCTTGTGGCTGGGAAGAAAGCGAAAGGGGCAGTGACAGGAGTCCGTGCTGGGTCTTGCCCCCCACCAGAGTTTGAGCCGAAGAACAAGCAGGGAACGGCCCACACGCGCATGCGTGACACACTCGGGTTCGCCTTTGAAATAAAGTAGGTTGCTGAAAGGTGAAGTTTATTCAGCTGATTTGTGGGCAAAGGAGAGAGCAGTGGAGAGAGAACCTGAAGAAAGAAAAACCAGCCGGGCGTCGGTGGGTCCCAGCAGGACACGCTGGTCCTGTAGGCGGGAGGAAAGGGCCCAGGAGCGGTCAGGCACAGTTGTAGGCGGGAAGTCGGGAGTGAGGTTTGCATGCACAGAGGGAGGCTCTGATGTTGTGGGGGGGCGGAACGTTTTGAACTGATTGCTCAGAGAAAGTGCAGGCCACAGGACAGAGGGACGCGCTGGCCGGCTGATGTGCTGTCAAAGGAGTGCTCCCCCACCACACAGTCAGCAGCAGGTGCCGACAGGGGCCTGTGTTTCCTGCCTAGGAGGGATCTTTCCTTGGAAGGCGAGATTGGGGTCTGACGCCTGGCCCAGATTGAGGTCACCACGGGTGGCTGTTGCCTGGGAAACTCATCTGCCATCCGAGTGATGAGGCAACCTTGGCTCACTGTCCCCCCTCCCCCCAACTCCCACAAGCGCAAGTCCCGAGCCCTTTGTTCAGCCCTGCAGAAGCTTCAACCTTGTAGCCCTTCCTCGAGTCTCATCCTGTCCGGGGACACTCACGTACCAAGCACACGATGACATTTGTGTCCTCTTTCTCCTGTTGTCCATCTGTTGTCACGTCACAGAATAAATGATCACCCCTGGGGCAGGTATTGTGGCCCAGGGGTTTAAGCCAACACCTGCACCCCCTAGCAGAGTGCCGGTGTGAGTCCCAGCTGCTTCCCTTCTGGTCCAGCTTTCTGCTAGTGCATCTTGGGAGACAGCAGATGACGGCTCAAGTGCTCGGGCCCCTGCCACCCATGTGGGAGACCTGGATGGAGCTCTGGGCTCCTGGCTTTGGCCTGGCCCAGCCCAACCCAGCTGTTGTGGCCATCTGAGGAATGAACCAGCAGATGGAAGATTTCTTTATCGCTCTCTCTGTTTCTGTCTCTCTCTATCACTCTGCCCTTCAAGTAGATGCAAATCAATCAATCAATAAATATTTAAATTAAACGAGCAAAGCTTCAGAGGGAAGTGGGTACATTTCAGACTCCCCTGGAAGGAGCCGGCAGGGTCCCGGGGTACACCAGGCTCTGGAGGAAGAGCAAGGAGCCAAGAGATGGTTCACGGGGTTGCCATTTAGAACGTGGGAGAGGGCAAACTCTATGAGAGTCCGTATTCTATGTAAACCCCTCGCCAACACGCACGAGAAGTGCCTACTCCTCCAGGACCCTTCAAAGCGCGTGTTTCAATTTTGTCATCGGAAACAGGGACAGGGACAGTTTAAATGTCCGAATGTCCAAGCAGCCGTCTTGAGCAGTAGTGGGGGGGCATCCTGCTTTTCTTGAATTCACAGAGCAGTTGGCTCCTCTGCTGGCGTCAGGGGCTGCCAAAGATGAGCAGCTGAAAGGGTCTGCTCCGAGGCGTGCTTCCTTTCTTAGGAAATGTGGGATTTTCCTAGAGACGAGTCGCTGGCCCAGCCCACAGGTCACACGACATCCGGGTGTGCATCTCGTGCTACCTGCTCAGTGCCACCGCAGGTACACCCAGTAAACTGTCAATCATTCGAAATAATACCTATCCATTTTGAACAAGAAAGTACGGGCCTGGTGCACGTGGCCTCGCGGTTAAGGTGCCTGCGCTTGATAGCTGGCTCCAGTTCCTGATGCCAGCTTCCGGCTCACGCAGACCGTGGGGTAGCAGGGGTGGCTCCAGTAGCTGGGGCCCTGCTGTTCATGTGGTAGCCCTGGGTTGAGTTCCTGGCTGCCCAGTGCAGCCCCAGCAGCCGCAGGCATTTGAGCAGTGAAGCGTCTGATCGGAATGCTCTGTCTCTCTGCTTCTCACATAAGTAAAGGGATAAATGGCGTGCTCACTTAATGTCTCAGTTCAGAAAAAGAATTAGAGCTAAAATATCTTAAAAATTGCCTGACTGGATCAATGTTCATTAAAATACAGTTATGGGATATCTCTCAGATGGAAGATGTTCTGGATTTTTATATTTAACATATTATTTTTAAAAAAGATTTATGTATTTGAAAGGCAGAGTGATGACAAATCTTGCATCTACTGGTTCACTTACCAAGTGACCACAACAGCTGGGGCAGGGCCAGGCCACAGCCAGGAGCCAGGAGCCAGGAACCCCATCCAAGTCTCCCTCACGGGTGGCAGTAGCCCAAGCTCTTGGGCCATCTTCCGCTGCTCTCCCAGGTGCATTAGCAGGGAGCTGGATCAGAAATGGAGCAGCCGGGACTTGAACCAACACTCTGATGTGGGATGCCGGCATTGCAGGCCATGTCTTAACCCGCTGCGCCACAACGCCAGCCCCCACATGTCAGATTCTTATTGCAGAAGCTCTGGATGAATTTATAGATTTTTGACATCTGCACAAGGACAGCGTTGTCACAGAATCACTTTCTCCTCTAGGATGCGCCTTCCCTGAGGATCAGAGGGAGGAGCGGGCTGCGATCGGGCCACGCTGCTTGGCAAGCCCAGGATAAATGCAGCTGCAACGATTTTCATTTCAACCCTTGGCAGAACTTCAGTGTGTGCGGAAAACAGTCCAAGGAGACAGAAGGAAGCTGTGGAGGAGGCGGGAAGGCCGGGCTCGGGGCCGTCGCCCTCACTCAGGATGTCGGTAAGCAGTAGGTCTGCTCTGTGTCCTGTCTGCGGGCACCCTGGGGGAGAAGTCGGCGTTAGGAAGTGAGCCATGGACGTGCTCCCTGCGCACGAGGCCCAGCCCATTGTGCTGGGTGTATATTGGCTAGTACGGTATTTAAAAAGTATTATTTAAGATGGTTGACATCCTGGGATTCAATTAGAAACACTAAGCATTCCTTTTGCATACAAAATAATGCGTAGCCAAGATCCAGACGCGTGCTCCAAAAAGGATGAAGGCTTGGAGAAACTCTTAGTGACACTGAATCTCAGAGAGTCCTGAGTATGGGCTGAGCTCCCCTCTGGGCATCAAGTCTGCACCCAGACAGCCACGTTTGACACAAGGACACCGGCCGCGTGAAAGGGCGCTTCGCTCCCCTCCGGCGCTCCGACCGCTTTCCGAGCCCTCCCAGTGCTCGCCGAGAACCGGAGCTTTGCAGCCATCGAAGCCGCTGCCTTCTGCGTCTGATTTCTCTCGGGTTCCCAGGAGGACCAGGTCTGGAATGTTCCCTACACGTACATCTTCCCAGGGCAGGGCTGGACCTCGGGCGCTTCCTGTGCTGTGCTGGGAAACAGAGCTTTCCGAATTATCTGATCTGTGAGTCTCCAGGGGAGGAAGATCGTGTTTTTCCCTTCATTCTCCCCTGATGCGCCGTCTCCGAGGAACATGTGTGGATTCCATTACAACCCCAGGGTTTCCCACACCCGTGATAAATCTATGGGCCGCAGGATGCGCATTCGCACAGGACACCAAAGGTGACCAGCGCGGATTTATTGCTCGTTACATCATTGCACTGTGGCGCTGACTCGTTAGATCAGTTTATTTAGCAATTAAATAATATTAAATAAGGCAACTGTACCAACACATGCCAGCCTGGCGCAGCCGACTCCACCACCTCCTGCCTCTTCTAATCAGTGGGGGCCTTGGTAAGGCTGAGCTGCACCCCCAGGACAGGCCTTGGCTGAGGGATGCGGCAGGGACTTCTGCAGGGGCCCCGTCTCTGCCAAGACACACCTCCCATCAAGAGTAGTCTTCCAGCATCGTGAGTACCCCGAACCCGAAAATAGGGGTGATCCTCTTCCCCTGAGAACCCCACTTCCGCCCCGAAGGTCTCCCCGGCTCTTCTCCTGCTGCTGCTTGGAGTCTTTGTTAGTCACATTTTACCCCCGGCCCCTTTCCTGCCCTGAGTCTGCGCATCAGCAAAGCGATTTTACTCCACTTCACTCGCGTCAGCTTGCTCCCTGCGTGCAGTCGGGAAAAAATAAGTGCTAACCAAAGTTAAATTTAATTCATTGTGGGTGCTGTCAACATGTCTTAAAAATTTCAGGTACACCGGAAAGTGGAAACACTGTACAGCCTTATGTCAACCAAGCAAATTATATAACTAGAATTTTAACACATTTAGCTATCCTTCGACCTATCTTAGTTTTTAGCTTTTTATTTTTTAAAAAATTTTTAAAGATTTATTTTATTTATTTGAAAGAGTTACAGAGAGAAGTAGAGACAGAGAGGTCTTCCACCTGCTGGTTCACTCCCCAGATGGCCACAACAGCTGGAGCTGCACCAATTTGAAGCCAGGAGTCAGGAGCTTCTTCCAGGTCTCCCACATGGGTGCAGGGTCCCAAGGACTTGAGCCATCTCCTACTGCTATCCTAGGCCATAGCAGAGAGCTGGATTGGAAGAGGAGTAGCCGGGACTAGAACTGGTGCCCATATGGGATGCCAGAGCTTCAGGCCCGGGCTTTAACCCGCTGCGCCACAGCACCGGCCCCTTTAGCTTTTTATTTTAAAATAATTTGACTTACAGAAAAGTTGCAAAATAGCACCAAGAATACCCAGCTTCCTTTCATGTTAGCATCTTAGAAAACCAAATATACAATTAATTCTCCAAACCAGAAAGCTAACATGAATCACCGCACTCAGCCGTACGGATCTCATTAGAGTTTTCGGATTTTCCACTGATGTCCGTCTCCCGGTGCAGATCCCACCCAGCACCCCACAGCGCATGCAGCTGTCCTGTCTTCTTCTTGGTCCTCTCCAGCCTGGGGTAGGGCTCCATCCCTGTATTCTGTAATCTTGACCCTTTGGAAGTGAGCTAGCCATTAATTAGAGGAGAGTGGGATTGTGTGTGTTTTACAGAAACACCACGGGAGAGCTATCACCCCTTGCCCGGTGCCACTCTAATTACTGCTGGTGCCATCTCTGACTACTACACTAAGGGGGCCCCTACAGGTTTCTCCACTGTAAATTCACTATTTTCCCCTCTGAAAACACTAAGTGTTTTGAGGGAGCTACTTTGAAATTATGCAAATATTCTGCTTCTTAAACCGTCACCTGGAAGATCTCCCTGCAGGATTTCCATGGTTCTCTCTCAGAAATTTTCTTTTCCTTCCTTTCTTTTTTTTAAAGATTTATTTACTTATTTGAAAGGCAGAGTTACAGAGAGAGAGAGAGAGACAGACAGACAGACAGACAAAAAGATCTTCCATCTGTTGGTTCACTCCCCAAATGGCTGCAACCGCTGGGGCTGGGCCAGGCTGAAGCCAAGAGCCTGGAGCTCCATCTGAGTCTCCCACATGGGTGGCAGGGGCCCAAGGACTCAGGCCACCCTCTTCTGCTTTCCCAGGCTGGTAACCGGGAGCTGGATCAGAAGCAGAGCGGCCTCGCACCTCGAACCAGCCCTCTATGAGATGCCGGCATTGCAGGCGGTGGCTTAACCCGCTGTACCACGATGCCACCTTCTCTTAGGGCGATTGTCTATGCCCCTCTTTTTTCCCTACGTTTCCTACATTCCTTTCCTCCCATTATTAATTAATTCAGTTCTTTATATCAGACATGTGCATGAGCATTTACTTTATTCTTTGGAATAATGATGGTTATTATCATATCATTAGAATAATGACAATCCAGCATTTCCTGTTTGTTCTGCTGCTGAAGTTCTTCGTCGAATGCTCCTTCACCCCGGCTCCTGGGGCCTTTTGAGAGACCCCCTCGTTCCTCAGCACTTCATTTTCCGGCACCACAGGAAGTTTCTGGGTTGTTTTGCATCTTTCTTTGCTTTCTAAGGAGCTCTGGATTCTTTCCTTGGAGAATGGTGGTTAGAAACCCAGGTCGGATGTTGGGTGTGCTCAGGGCTCCAGGAGTGTCACTGTCTCAGGCGCTGTCAGAACAGGAAGCGAGGAAATTGATGAGAGCCCAATACCTCCTGTGCATACACACACACGCACACACACACATGCACACACAATCTCTGTATTTTACCCATCGGAGAGCATGTGTGAGCCACCAGCTGCTAGGGACTCCTTGGGGTCCAGTACAACAGCACAGGGTCGAGCCTTCCCTGTCCTCACCTGCCACTCCGTCTCCAAAAGCGACAGAACCTGCCCCTCCCTCCCCACACTGTATTCATTTATTTGTGAGAAACAGGTCTTCCAACCAGAGTGTAACATTTGGATACAGTTGTTCTGAATTGAGTATGAGAGCCCAAATCCTGTCTCCCACAAGGGTTTGTTGTGACAATGTGTGATACAACTAGGTTTGTTTGTCACTGCTCCACCTTGGCTTCCCTTCCCACCTTGGTTGATTTTAAATATTTACGTTAACTTTTTGGGGGGCGATGGGTGCAGCGGCGTCGTGGCTGAGGCGGAGCCCCACAGGAATGATGCGGTGGCAATGATGCTCTCCCACCCCTGCTTCCCCGTTGCTTTTCCCCGGCCTCTCCCTCTGTCCCTGTCTCCTCCCCGTGGGACCCAGTCTCGATTCTTCCCCCAAGCTGGCAGATCCAGGAGCCTGTCCTTGGATCCCGCTCTTGCCTGCATGAGTCCGTCTCTGTTTCCAACGTGTTCCATAGCAGGTTGCCCCACTCTGTAGTACGCTTTGCTCCTGAACACACCAGCTTGCCTAGCATTAACTGGTGTCCAACAGTTGTGTGTGGTTATCGTTTCTTCTTGTTTACTTTGAGGTAAAATTCACATGCAATAAAATGCATGAATCTTGGGGCTGGTGCTGTGGTGTAGCCTGCAGTGCTGGCATCCCACATGGGCTCCGGTTCAAGTCCTGGCTGCTCCACTTCCAGTCCAGCTCTCCTTATGGGCTGGGAAAGCAGCAGAGGGTGGCCCAAGTATCTGGGCTCCTGCACCCATGTGGGAGGCCCAGAAGAAGCTTCTGACTCCTGGCTTTGGATCAGCCCAGGTCTGGCATTGCAGCCAATCTGGGACGTGAACCAGTGGATGGAAGACTTCTCTCTCTCTCTCTCTCTCTCTCTCTCTCTCTGCCTCTTGCTTATCTGTAACTCTACCTTTCAAATAAATAAATAAATCTTAAAAAAAAAAAAACCACGCATGAATCTTAAGTGTCCCACCAGATCAGTTTTGACAAATGTTTACACATGGGAGATGCAAACCTCTAGCCAGACATGACTTCATGGAAGTCCTTGGTGCCCCTTCCTGGTGCATCCCTGCTCCAGCTCCAAAGACAACCAATGTTCTAGTTTTTTCTACCATAATCCCTAAGTGATTACAACAGCCCAGGCTGGGCCAGGCCGAAGCCAGGAGGCAGGAACTCCGTCCGGGTCTCTGTTGTGTGCGGCAGGGGCCCAAGCACTCGGGCCATCCTCGGTTGCCTTCCCAAGTACATTAGCAGGGAGCTGGACCAGAAGTGGACCAGCCGGGACTCGAACCAGCTCTCTGATGGGGGATGCCGGTGTCACAGGTGGTGACCTAGCCTGCTGTGGCACAGCACTGGCCCCTACTGTAGACCAGTTTTTTCTGTTTAGAACATCATATAAATGGAATCACATACAAATTTGCTCTTTTTTGTGTAAAGCCTTATTCGGTCAGCACAATATATTTTAAAACTTTCTTCATTTTATTTATTAGAAAAAAGAGAGAGAGAGAGAGAGAGTCTGATTCACTCCTCAAATGCCTGCCATGGCCAGGGCTGGGCCCGGCCGATGCTGGGAGCTGGGCGCTGGTTCCAAGTCTCCTACGGGGGTGGCAGGGCCCCCCCCCGTGCCTCCCAGGGTCTGCATAAGCAGGAAGGTGGAGTCAGCATCTGGAGCCGGATCTCAACCCCAGGCAAGGGCTACGGCACAGGCATCTTGGCAGCTGGGCTGTGTGCTGATTTTCAATAATTCCGTTTGTATACACCGCCTTTTGCATGGGTGCAGCGTGCTCTCCGTCCACAGGGAAGCACGAGGCCTTTGCAGCCGGGGAGTGGGGGTCTGTGCGCCCAGGATGCCCAGGTTTTGCGTGGTCTCACCCCGGCGATGGCCGAGGCGGGTAGTTCCCATGGGCGGACGGGCAGTGGGAGCAGGGAACGAGGGAGAAGGCAGCGCCCTGCGTGGGCCCAGGCGGGCGCCGTGGTGTGGGCGGGGCCTCCGGCGAGGGGGTGCCCGTGCTCACGCGCCGAGGCAGCTGGGGCGGCCACCTGGGCTTTGCGGGACAGAGGGTGTCCCGCACAGGCAACAGGCCCTTCACCCTCAGGTGTCGCGTGTCACAAAACGAGGCAGGGGGTGGCTAACTGCTGGGCTGCAGGGCGTGCGTGCGGGACGCTGGGTTCCCGGAGCCCTCCCTCTCCCTCCCTTGTAGATCTGAGTAACCGCCGAGGCACTTCTAAACTTGGAAATGATAAATGCTCCTTTTTTTTAAAGTAAAAAAAAAAAAAAAATATGAACTGGGTTGGAAAAGACTTTCTTCCAAAACAGTTTAAAGAAACATATTATCTGTGGAATCTCAGCGAGCATGAATCAGAGCATAGTAAATCCCAAAATACCCTCGGAGCTGGCTGCCGTGGCTCACCAAACAGGAAAATGACGTCAGCACGGTGCTCTTTCGCTCTCGAGCCGCAGGCGGCTTTCTGTGCTGTTTGGAAAACATCTTAATTCTTCCCCAAGCACCATGTTTCTTGGACTTATTCACCGGAAATTAATAGTATTCTGAATTTTAAAGTCATTCAAAGCACAAGGCACTCTGGGACAGCCCGTACAGTAGAATGGGAAGCAGTGGAGCCCAGATCAGGATGGGCGGATGAGTCACGGCTGCACATCAGGGCCCCTCCCCCGCCGCTGTCCCGAGACGTGCATCTCTGCTCTGGGCGGTGACAGCAAACAAAACGCGCTGGGCAGAGCCAAGGGCTCGGGGCAGAAACCTGGGTAAGGACGAGACCTCGTGTGTGCTGGGATGGGGGTGGTCAAGGAAGGCGGCACTGAGAAGGGGACGTTGGAGTCAAGACCACCCTTGGCATGTGAGCCCCCTGGGCGCGAGGGGAGGGGCAGCTCAGGCTCAGGGAAGAGAGTGTGCAAAGTCCGGGGGCACAGTGCCACTGAGTAGCACAGAGAGAGGACGGAGACCACACTGTAGAAACCCTCACACAGTGACTTTGGCTTAGCCTTAAAAAAAAAAGTGGAAGAAAATGATTTATTTATTTGAAAGGCAATGTGACACACACACGGAGGTCTTCCATCCGCTAGTTCACTCTCCAGATGGCCACGACACGTGGGGCTGGACCAGGACGAAGCCACAGAGGAGCCTGGAGCTCCATCTGTATCTCCCCTGTAGGTGGCAGGGGTTCAAGCACGTGGTCATTGTCGACTGCCTTCCTAGGCATGTTGGCAAGGACCTGGATCTGAAGTGGAGCAGCCAGGACTCAGCCTGGTGCTCACAGGGGATGCGGGTGTCACAGGTGGTGGCTTGAACCCACTGCGCCACAGTGCCGGTCCCCACTTGGAGTGGCCAGGGACTGCAGGGGACAGTTCTGAGCTGAGGTGCAACGCAGTCTGATTTGTGGCTCAGTGCCCAAGGCAGAGAGAGCAGCCGAGGCCTGGGACTGTGGCTCAGAAGTTCTGGAGGGGCAAGAGGCTGGGCCCGGTGTTCCGAGACAGGTCCATGTCCCCCCAGGAGGAAGCCGAGGAAGACACGGCGGTCATTCAGATGGCGGTGCGGCCGGGGCTGGGTGGGCCGTGCTGTCTCCTGTCCTGCTGCTGTGTCCTTGTCACGGGGGATGACAGGGGAGGGTGGCCTTGCACGGCTAGCACCCGATTAGACTCCATTTCTACTTTGAGGCCTGATTTTGACCTTGTCCTAGCCTCGGGTTGGTTACTTCATCTTCCCGAGCTTCAGTTTCCTGCATGGAGGGAATAATTGCTAATGACATTATGGAATTCTGATGTCAATTAATAACATGGCAATGAGCTGATGGCTATAAAGCGCTCCGAGAGTCTTTGAAATAGGCGTGACACAGAACCAGAGCAATGACGACGCGTGTGTCACTGTTACAAGAAACACATGGCATTTTAGCACCAAAAAAGGTTCAAGGGCAGGAAAAAACTGTGGGCGACTGGGAGGCACCGGCCCGGCGTGAAGCTGGAAAGAGATGAGTGGGGACGTATGTGACCGGGAACTTTGTGATGCTGCTCGTAGAGGGATGGGCGCTCCAGGGGGTGGGGGAAAAGGCGCGTGTGTTCAAGTGAATCGTCTGCCAGACCCAGCGCCCTGTCCTTCGTCCCTGTGTCACCTCCCTGCCATGACGACCGCTGACTCAGATGCCTTCCAGTTTTGAGCAGCACGTTCAGAAGCCTGCCAAGACTGCCCTGTGACGCGTCCGCCATGTGTCACCGAGGGGGCAGTGAAATAAGTGATGTCTCTTTTCCCTAGTACACACATCCATCAAGCAGAACTGTGAAGTCGCGCCTCACAGGGCACCCCTTCTGGGTGAATAGCGGTGGATCTTTCTGGAAGACACAGGATGACTGGTGTGGGAGGGCGATGCATGGCAGTGGCCGTGGGGAGGGCGCTGACGGCCATCCGTCCTTTGGGGTCAAGATGTCTGATGTCCTGATGGAGCTCCTACTGCTCTGTTTACTCATTCAACAGCTAGTCTTAGATCATACACTGTTGGGTGCTGCACAGCAGAAACAGGTAGGTGAGACACAGTCCCTGCTGCCAGAAGCTTATAATCCAACAGGGAAATGACTCTGAAGTCAGGCAGTGGGTGACACGTGCCACGAGCAACAATGAAAAGTGCTTCAGAGGGCGGGGGTGCCGGGGTCCCTCCCAGCCAGGAGGATCAAGGTGCGCTTGGAGAGGAGCCGGTGATACAGTCAAGTCAGGAACTGAAAGAGCGGGGTGACGGGAGGGGGCTTCACAGACAGGCGACACCTGCAATGGACCTTGGCGGCCGGGCAGGAGCGGGAGGCGGCTGCAGAGCCAGCCCTGGAGCTGGAGCGAGTGTGGTGTAGAGGGGGCTGTCGGAGAGAACGGAGCAAGCAGGCGGCAGGGGAGAGTCCTGGCCACGTAGATTGGGGCTGACTTCATATTTGGACGTCAGGCTGTGGAGTTAGCAGGTGGCAGGAAGAGACTTAAAGATTTCTGAGCGAAGCCGTGATGTTTGCCAAAGGCATTTCAGGGACCCAAATCCGGCAGCGGTGTGTAGGAGAACTGAGTGGTGGATGAAGCCAGGACGAAGTGAGGCTGTTGAAATAGGACAAGTGAGAGGTGGGGAGCTAGGGTGCGTGTGAGCAGAACAGGAGGTGCAGGTGCGCGTGGCATTTTAAAGAAACAAATGCATGAACCACGAAGGGCAATCCAGATATCACGGGGTCGCGAGAGGAAGGAAGAGCCAAGGGGTTCTGCAAAGGGCTGAGCTGGTGCAGGGCCGGAACAGGAAGTGCAGAGATGCGACGAGCGCCTGGACCGTCGTCATCAGCTCTCGCACCGGCAGTGGCAGAGACCGGCTGGACCCTATAGTCCATGGCTCCCATGGTAAATGGGAGCCCCGTGTTTTCCAAGGCCATGTCCGGTCAGAGCCAGCGCATCGCCACGAACGTGAGCAGGGGCCTGGCTCCTGCCCCCCGATTTCATTCCACCGGCCACCCCGTCAGCATGGAAGCCAGCACATGGGCAGCTTCGGTGGAGAGTAAAGGTCAGGCGTCTACGTGCTCGTTTCTAAATGAGCTGTGATTATATTCAGAGCTCAGGACTCCATGACTCACCTCTGCTCATAGTAACTCCACCCAGCGATCTGCCTCTTACATCAAACATGAAGTCACTTCATCCACTTCACTTTTTAAATCTTGGCAAAGCTTTAATGATTTTTTTTGGGGGGGGGAAAGGCATCCAAAAGTGCCACCTAGGACCCACAGGGAGACACACCTGTCCCCAGATAGTCGCCAGTTCTGCCTGTCTCACCGAGAAACCCAGGTGAGAGCCCCCACGTCATTGCCCCAGGTGAGAAGGGCAGAGCGCCCCAGGGTAGCCCGTGTCTGACACATTGAGCTTCAACCAGAGGCCAAAACGGGTCATGGGGATTCTGGCTTCGAAAGCTAAGTTGGTTTAAAGGCCTGGCCGGAGGAGAGAAGTAAAGCGAGTATGAGCGTGACGTCCTGCTCGGAGCTCCGAGGCTAGTGGTTCGCAGAAGAGCCTGCGAGTTTACCCTGAGGCCGGCACGGCTAGCGTGTTCCGCCGGGGGGCAGGCCAGCGTGAAGAAGGCGAGGAGACCGTGGCGTGGCTCACTGCACCGACGCCTTTCGGTTATAAATTCTCAGCTCTGCTACTTCCCCAAGGTTGCCCCGTGAGGAGGAGACACCTGGCACAGACTCGCGTCTAGGCCTGTGGGAAAACCTCCCTGCAGCCTCGGGAGAGAGAAGGCAGTGGAGATCCTCTGAGGATCATTCTGTGGGGCCGTTGCTTTCAGAATCGCTCTCGCCTGCAATTTCCCTTTTACAGGTTGAACGTTCGGCAAGGCGGTGCGAGGCCAGCGAGCAGATCCTGGGAGATTTTCAGGTCACACGGCTACACCCACAAAGTTTATGTGGGCTAGATTGATGTTTATTGTTTACGTGTGCTTCAATATCCCAACGACTGATAGTAAAACTTGCCCTTAAATAAACAAAATATTCTCAACACTTCCATACTGTGTTTATCTGCCCTCACCATCTCACTCCCGGCCCTCTGTTCCCCGTGGCTAGACCTGGACGGGCGCCTACAGTCACGCCGAGGCTCGGGATGGAAGTCGTCCAGGCTTGGGAGCCTTCTTGGATCAGTTTCCCATTCTTCAACAGCGGGAGGTGGATTCTCGAGCAATGTAGTACAGAGTCTGGTCCCTAGAGAATCCCACTTACTGCGAATGGTTTTTAGATAATCAACCGCCGTGCGGCCCTCCCCTTCGGACGGCTGCTCCCTCCCCGTCACGACCACCTCGCCCGTTCCCAGGCGATGCCCCCACCGGCTCCTCTTTCAAGGGTTCAGGAAAACACAGCCTTGTACCACACCGAGGCCTGCTTCCAAGACAATTCTCCAAGCAGAATTCCTTTTATCATGTAGACTCTTATGATTCATTGGAAAGCGATGTAGAGCCAACGCTGGCCTTTCAACAAATGTTTCTAACAAACTGACCTATTTCAGCACGGCCGAATGTTCTTGTTGGCCGCCGAGGCAGCACATGTTAGCGGACAGCAGAGGGGCACAAGACAACGCAGGTTTGGTGACCGGAGCTTTTCTTCAGTGATTCACAGTCGGTTTTGCAATGTGAAGGCGTTCGATGAGTCACGTGACTTCCTTTCACCAGGGCCCCCTTGCCTTGTGGCTTTTGAAAGTGAATTCACTTCTCTGTCCTCGAAGCTCTAGAAGCAAGAGCGCATTGTCCGTCCACGTCACCCCCACTGCCAGGGAGGAAGGCCCGGGACCTAGCGACAGGAGTTTTCGAGGCAGCGCTCTCCTGGGCTTATAATTCACAGCAGAATGGATGGTGGTTTTGGGGAAAAAAAAAAACCTTATAAAAAGTCCAGCGCCGCTCTAACAGGAGGCTGTGTGTCCAGTTCCCTTGTTTCTGCTGCCCATACAATAAACTCCAGCCACCTGTGGGCGTGCTGGGCACGATGACCTTCCCCGGGGATTGTGTCAAACGCAAGACACAGCGCCCTGAGCGCCCCACGGAGTGCACCTGGCAGCCTCCGGCCGACAAGGCCTGGGAGCACGGGAGAAGATGGGCCTCTTTCGAGGTCCACATGGATCGTGGCCAGGATTTCTGGATGCCTTTGTGTGATCAGGAAATTAGATCAACATCCTTGTAGGGAAAGGGTCATCCGGGTCCCAGGTGGGGCTCTTTGGTTAAAGTGTCTGCGTCTCAGGCCATATTAGGTAACAGGAACTGCCTGAGAGGCATGCATTTTTCCTTCTGTGTCACTCAGCCATAAATGACTCAGTTCTGATATTATTTACCAAGCTCCCTCTGAACTCAGAGGAGCGGCAGCTGGGTGGCCCTCGTAACGCCAGTCTTGACAGTCTCCACAGGGCTTGTGAGCTGGTCGGAAGAGGGGTCATTTTTCCTTCAGATCACATTAATTTAATAACTGACTCATATCCCGGGGACTTGAATAAGCCTCAAACGGCTTCATTTCTAAGTGAACGCAGGCTTCCTGTAAGTGATGTTACTGTTCCTGGAAAAGCTTATTAAAGTCAAGGGGGATTTTTTTTAGAAGTCACCTAGGAAACTGTGAGCGTTCGATTTTTCATGTTTAAACCTTAATCTAGCGTCCTGAGCATCGTGGGATGTTACTGCTGTCTCTTTATTTTTTTTAAAGGTTTATTTATTTATTTGAAAGATTTAGAGAGGAGAGGCAGAAAGAGAGAGAGAGAGAGAGAGAGGAGGGAGGGAGGTCTTCCATCCGATGGTTCACTTCCCAATTGGCTGCAACGGCTGGAGCTGTGCCGATCCAAAGCCAGGAGCTTCTTCCGAGTCTCCCATGCGGGTGCAGGGGCTCAAGGACTTGGACCATCTTTTGCTGTTTCCCCAGGCCATAGCAGAGAGCTGGATCAGAAGTGGAGCAGCCGGGACTAGAACCAGCACCCATATAGGATGCCAGCGCTTCAGGCCAGGATGTTAACCCGCTGCCCCACAGCACCAGCCCCACTGCTGCCTCTTAAAATAGACTTCAGTTGTTAAGAGCGGTTTTAGGCTCGTGGCACAGCTGCCTGGAAAGTCCAGACGGTTCCTGGCTGTGCCCTGAACCTCCCCCACTATCAATATCGCACACCACCGTGGCACCTGTGTCGGAGTCCATGAACTTCCGGGACACATCACTGTCACCCAAAGTCCATGGTTCCCAGCCGGGCTCACTCTGGGCTCTGGACGTCCTGTGGATGCTGACACGTGTAGAAGGACAGGTGCTCACCATGCTGGCCTCCCTCCGAAAAGTCTCGCTGCTCTGCAGGCACTCTGCGTTCTGGCTCTTCAGAGCTTGCTTTTTCAGTTTCCAACTTAATGACCTAACCTTGAGTTAAAATTCGAGAGTTTAACTTAAAATTAAAGTCATTGGGGTTGGCCGGCGCCGCGGCTCAATAGGCTAATCCTCCGCTTTGCGGCGCCAGCATACCGGGTTCTAGTCCTGGTTGGGGCGCCGGATTCTGTCCCGGTTGCCCCTCTTCCAGGCCAGCTCTCTGTTGTGGCCCGGGAAGGCAGTGGAGGATGGCCCAAGTGCTTGGGCCCTGCACCCCATGGGAGACCAGGAGAAGCACCTGGCTCCTGCCATCGGATCAGCGTGGTGCGCCGGTCGCAGCGGCCATTGGAGGGTGAACCAACGGCAAAGGAAGACCTTTCTCTCTGTCTCTCTCTCTCTCACTATCCACTCTGCCTGTCAAAAAAAAAAAAAAAAAAAAGTCACTGGGGCCAGCCCTGTGGCATAGTGGATAAAGCCGCCGCCTGCAGTACTGGCATCCCATATGGGCACCGGTTTTAGTCCTGTCTGCTCCACTTCTGATCCAGCTCTCTGCTGTGGCCTGGGAAAGCAGTGGAGGATGGCCCAAGTGCTTGGGCCCCTGCACCCACATGGGAGACCAGGAGGAGGCACCTGGCTCCTGGCTTTGGATCAGCATAGTTCCGGCCGTGGCAGCCATTTGGGGAGTGAATCATCAGATGGAAGACCTCTCTCTCCCTCTCTACCTCTCTCTCTCTCTACCTCTCTCTCTCTCTCTCTCTGCCTCTCCTTCTCTCTGTGTGTAACTCTGACTTTCAAATAAATAAATAAATCTTTAAAAAAAAAGTCATTAGTATTGGGGCTTAGTGGGTTAAGATGCCGTCTGGGACGCCGGCATCCTATGTGAGCGCTGGTTCAAGTCCCGGCTGCTCCACTTCTGATCCGGCTCCCTGCTAATGTGCCTGGAAAGGCAGCAGAAAATGGCCCAAATATTTGGGCCCCTGCCACCCACATAGGAGACCCCAATGAAGCTCCCGGCTTCAGCCCAGTTCAGCCCTGGCTATTGAGGCATTTTGGGGACCAGTGAATGGAAGACACCTCCCTCCCCTGTCTCTCTCTCTCTAACTCTACATTTAAAGTAAACAAATAAATCTTTAAAAAATAGAGGGAAAAGGAAGGAAAACGCAGATGACCAATATCAGGAATGAAAGAAAGATACCTTCATAGGTTATATAGATATTAGAAGACTTATAAGGGGATATTTTGAATAAATAGATACCAGTAAACTTCAAGACTTAAATGAAGTGGGCAAATTATTCAAAATCTATAAATTATTGAAAATGACTCAGGAAGAAGTAGAAAATCTTCATTTTCCTAGATTTATTTTATTTTTATTTACTTGAAAGGCTGAGA
Organism: Lepus europaeus; assembly: GCF_033115175.1. Taxonomy (NCBI): domain Eukaryota; kingdom Metazoa; phylum Chordata; class Mammalia; order Lagomorpha; family Leporidae; genus Lepus; species Lepus europaeus. The sequence goes on from NC_084831.1 coordinate 4,950,766, forward strand.
GTCTGACAGAGACAGAGACAATGACACTGAGAGACCTTCCATCTGCTGGTTCACTCCCCAAATGCCCAGGGTTGGCCTAGGCCACAGCCAGGGGCGTGGAACTGCACCAGGGTCTCCCACATCAGTGGCAGGGACTCAAGGACTTGAGTTACCACCTGCTGCCTCCCCGGTCTGCAGTAGCAAGGTGCTGCAATCAGAAGTGGAGCCAGGCTCTAACCCAGGCCCTCCCATATGGGACGCGGCCATCTTAAGCAGCGTCTTCCACCAGACGCCTGCATTAAAATAGATCTTAACAGCCTCTCAGCCATCAGAGACATTCAGTTCTATTTGTCAAACTTCTGCGGAAGAAGGCGGCAGGCCCAGAGAGAGCCACAGCTTGAATGTTTGTCCCCCTCCAAAACAGGCGCTGAAAAGCAACTGCCATTGTGAGTCTGGGGGATGAGGTGGCCAAGAGGGGTTTAGGGCACCATTGCCGTGGGCGTGGCCCCCTCGCTGGGGGAGGGGCTCACTCTCTCACCCTCTCTCTGCCCTGCCATCCTGCAGCGCCTTGTGCCCTGTGACGGTGCGGCTGGGGGCCCCTGCCCGGAAGCCAGCCCCTCGCTCTTGGCCTCATAGGCCTGCAGAACTGTGAGTGGTTACATTTCCGTTCATCATAGATGACCCCTGCAGTGGCGTTCAGGGACAGCAGCCCCCAGCAGACTAAGACGGAACTGTACCCAGCATTCAAGGAAGAAACGATACCAGTCTTTCCCAAAGTTTCAGACACTGGAAGGAGAAGCAACACTGGCCAACTCACTTCGTGAGGGCCCCTCTTACCCGGATATCCAAACCAGACAAACCACTATAGTGAAAAAAAAAGTGTAGACCAGTATCTCAGCTACAAGATCCGTACCAACATAATAGCAAATCAAACCCAGCCGTCGCTAGGGAGGATGATGCCAGGTTGGGTTTATTCCAGGAATTCAGGAGTGGTTTAATTTAACTTTCAATTAACGTGACTCAGAGTCTACAGCAGGAAATCATGTGAGATCTGTGTTGGTGTCCCCGAGACCACCGCCAGGTTCAAGTCTAGGGGGGACTCACGGGGCTCGGCTTCGTCACGCTTAACCGCTAGGATTTATGACACCGACAGGCGGTAAAGCAGAATCAATAGGGGGAAAAGACACAGGGCGGGGTGGGGGAGAAGACTGCGGAGACCAGGCGTAAGCTGGAAGCTTCCAGAACTCCTCCCTCTGGGCTCAGGCCCCCAAGAATGGGCTGTGGCCACGTGTGTGCAACGCCATGCGCCAGGGAGGCTGGCAGAGGCTCAGGGCCCAGGGTTTCCGCTGGGGCTGGCCGCTGAGCACACACCAGAATTCCAGACCCCCAGGAGGGAAGCAGGTGTTTAGCATAAACTGCGTTGCTTGCGCCGACAGTTCAGGCACTGTAAGTCCCTCTTACTTACCAGCCCTGGGAATCGTGGGGACCCTCCTGAAGTCTAAGTCCCCAGACACAAGCCAAGGCCAACCTGGCCGATGACACCCGTCTCAGCTTCGCGGCATTAACCCTTCTCTGCACCCCATCCCCCCAAAAGGGAGGACATGTTGGAAAAATGTGATGCCCACTCATAACTTCTCAACAAAGTGGCAGCAGAAGGGAACCGACTCGATCTGACAAAGGACGCCTGCAAACATCTTGCTGCCGAGAGCGCACTTCCTGGTGAACGGTGGCTGCTGGGGGCCGCGCTCTGGTGCAGCGGGTGAAGTCAGCGCTTGCAACGCTGTCATCCCACATGGGAGTGCAGGTTCAAGTCCCGGCTGCTCTGCTTCTGATCCAGCTCCCTGCTAATGTGCCTGGGAAAGCAGTGGAGGATGTTGCAAGTATCCGGGCCCCTGCACCCATGTGGGAGACCAGGATGGAGTTCCTGGCTTCTGGCTTCAGCCCAGCCAAGCCCTTGCTGTTGTAGCTATTTGGGAAGTGAACTAGTTGATGGGAGATCTCTGTCTCTCTCTTCTTCTTCTTCTTCTTCTTCTTCTTAAATAAATCAAATAAGATAGAAATAGAAATAAATAAACCAAAACAGTGAGTGCTTCCCCCTGAGACGTCTTCTCTCACTTTCCTATTCAGCATTGTACTGGAGGTTCTAGTCTGTGTAGTAAAGCAAGAAAGATACAATGAAGTTATACATACTAGAAAGATAGAAAACAATTTTGATTCATGGGCAACACCGTGTTGAACACAGAAAATCTAAAGAACCTACCAGAAAATGTCACTAGACATCAAGAGTGATGGGCGGGCATTTGTCTAATGATTAAGACACCTTCGTCCCACACTGCAGTGCCTGAGTGTGGCCCTGGCTCGGCTCCCGACGCCAGCTTCCGGCTCATGCACACCTGGGAGGCAGCAGGTGCTGGCACAAGTGCTTGGCTCCCTGCCACCCCTGTGCGACACCCAGTCTGGGTTCCTGGCTCCTGCTTTTGGCCTGGTGCTGCCTTGACTATTGTGGGCATTTGGGGAGAGAACTGGTAGATGAGATCTCTCTCTATCTCTCTCTCTCTGTCTCTCTCTCTCCCTTTCAAATAAATTAAATAAATAAGAAATTTAAAAGCAATTTTTAAAAGGAGACATAGCAAGTTTCGTAAGGTTGTAGATACCAAGTCAACACACAAAAATCAGTTAAACTTGTACATGCTAGCAATGAACAATCAAAAATTTGGATTAAAAATACCATTTGCAGTAGCTTCAAAATCATGAAATACTCAGGATCATCTTAACAAAATATGCATAAACTCTGTAGAGAGAAAACTCTAAATTATGGCTAAGAGAAATTTTAGGACATAAATAAATAGCTAGACAGGATGTTCATGGATGGGAAGACAACATTTTTTCATTGTCAGTTATCTCCAAACTGATTCATTACAATCCGAATTCAAACCTCAGCAGGCTCTTTGTGGAAGCAGCAAAGGGATCCGGGAATTCGTATGGAAATCCAGAGTCTACAAAAGCCAAAGGTCTTGACAGTGAAGGACACAGGCGAAGGACTGACATTATCTGATTTCAGGATTTACTGCGGAGCGTCTGGAGCTCAGCTAGTGTGGCATTCTTGCAAATATAGACACAGAGACCATGCAACTGTATAGCACGTACTGAAACTAACTCGTGTGTGTAATCAACTGGTAGTTTTTTGACGAAGTGGCCAGAATAATTCAAGTGATGGAAAAGAAGCTATTTAGTTATTTATTTGAGAGGGGCAGAGAGGCAGAGAGAGGGCTCCCATCTCTTGATTGACTCTCCAACAGCACATAGCAGCCAGGGCAGGGCCAGTCCAAAACCATGAACTGGAACTTAGTCCAAGTCTCCCTCATGGGTGGCAGGGGCCCAAGCACCTGCTGCCCCCTGGCACCAGCAAGAAGCTGGACTCGGAAGCAGAGGCAGGCCTCGAATCCAGGCACTTTGTAAGCACATCTATACCACTGGGCCAAAGGCCTGCTTGGGAAGAAGCTCTTTCAAACAAATTGTGCAGGCAAAAAAGGATATCCTCATGGGGAGTAGGAACCCTGATGCTCACCTCACATCCTGTGCAACGCTGACTATAAGACTTACAGCCGAATACGCAGGAGAGAAATCTGGGTAACCTTGGGATAGCAAAAGTTCCCTAAGCCAAGATACAAAAATAAAAACAAACAAACAAACCACAGACAAAAATCAAAAACAAAACCCGGAGTTCGTTAAAAAAGTTAACATAAATGCACCTCAAAGGTGAACACGGATTAGTCATCTGGTGAGTTCCAAAGGCCTGCAGAGCCAGACCCAAAAGAGGACCCACTGCGATTCTGTCTCCAGGAAACGCTGGGAAGGTGAATCCAGAAGGTAAATTTCTCGTTGCTCTGGGCCAGGGGTGGTCGTGGAGACGCACAGAGAATGGGGACAAGGATTGCTCTGGGTTTTCACTGTGATGATTCATGAGTTACACTGTGCTTGTCTGTGTTCGTTACTATAACGAAATACCCAAGGTCAGCTACCTTTATTATTTTCTTAAAAATTTCCTTATTTATTTGAAAGGCAGAGTTACAGAGAGGAGAAGAGACAGAGAGAGAGGTCTTCCATCTGCTGGTTCACTCCCCAGATGGCCAGGATGGTTGGAGCTGAGCTGATTCAAAGCCAGGAGCCAAGAGCTTCTTCTGGGTCTCCCATGTGGGTGCAGGGGCCCACACACTTGGGCCATCTTCTACTGCTTCCCCAGGCCGTCAGCAGGGAGCTGGATCACAGGGGAGGAAGAGATCACGTCTCCAGACAGGAAGCCAGCCAGGTTGGGGTCCCCCGCAACCTAAAGACGTCTCACTAGGCTCCGCCTCTTTAAGGCCCAACAATTCCCACCACGTTGAAGTCCAAGCCTGTAGAGGGACAAACCACTTCCAAACCATAACAAATGCCATTTGTCAAAACTCATTCAATTGTACATTTTGGATTTATGCATTTTATCTTATATAAATTACATCTCCATGAAGTTTAATTTAAATCTCCAGAACTGTTTTTGTCTTGTGAGACTGAAATCCTTTGTTTAATATAAAAATGTATTTTTTATTTGGAAGGCAGAGTTACAGAGAGTGAGGGAGAGGGCTTCCATCCACGGGCTCATTCCCCCAAATTACCTTGATGGCCGGGGCTTGTCTAGGCCAGGAGCCAAAAACTCCATGTGGGTCTCCACACGGGGGCAGGGGCCCAAGCACCTGGGCCATCTTCTGCTGCTTTCCCAGGCGCATGAGCGGGGAGCTGGGTCGGAACTGGAGCAGCCGGGACTCCAACCAGTGTTCACGTGGGTTGCCAGCATCACAGGCTTAACCACTGCACCACAACACCATCCCCAATCCTGAAACTCCATTCCCAGTAGACACCATTCCCATTAGACACCATTCCCATTAGGCACCATTCCCATAGACACCATTCCCCGTAGACACCATTCCCATAGACACCATTCCCCGTAGACACCATTCCCTGTAGACACCATTCCCAGTAGACACCATTCCCCGTAGACACCATTCCCAGTAGACACCATTCCCCGTAGACACCATTCCCAGTAGACACCATTCCCCGTAGACACCATTCCCATAGACACCATTCCCCGTAGACACCATTCCCCGTAGACACCATTCCCATAGACACCATTCCCCGTAGACACCATTCCCATAGACACCATTCCCAGTAGACACCATTCCCCGTAGACACCATTCCCCGTAGACACCATTCCCAGTAGACACCATTCCCATAGACACCATTCCCATAGACACCATTCCCATTAGGCACCATTCCCAGTAGACACCATTCCCAGTAGACACCATTCCCATAGACACCATTCCCCGTAGACACCATTCCCCGTAGACACCATTCCCATAGACACCATTCCCCGTAGACACCATTCCCATAGACACCATTCCCAGTAGACACCATTCCCAGTAGACACCATTCCCCGTAGACACCATTCCCAGTAGACACCATTCCCATAGACACCATTCCCATTAGGCACCATTCCCAGTAGACACCATTCCCAGTAGACACCATTCCCCGTAGACACCATTCCCATAGACACCATTCCCCGTAGACACCATTCCCATAGACACCATTCCCAGTAGACACCATTCCCAGTAGACACCATTCCCCGTAGACACCATTCCCAGTAGACACCATTCCCCGTAGAGACCATTCCCAGTAGACACCATTCCCAGTAGACACCATTCCCATAGACACCATTCCCAGTAGACACCATTCCCCGTAGACACCATTCCCCGTAGACACCATTCCCAGTAGACACCATTCCCATAGACACCATTCCCATTAGGCACCATTCCCAGTAGTCACCATTCCCAGTAGACACCATTCCCATAGACACCATTCCCCGTAGACACCATTCCCATAGACACCATTCCCAGTAGACACCATTCCCCGTAGACACCATTCCCATAGACACCATTCCCATTAGGCACCATTCCCAGTAGTCACCATTCCCAGTAGACACCATTCCCAGTAGACACCATTCCCAGTAGACACCATTCCCCGTAGACACCATTCCCCGTAGACACCATTCCCATTAGGCACCATTCCCAGTAGTCACCATTCCCAGTAGACACCATTCCCATAGACACCATTCCCCGTAGACACCATTCCCAATAGACACCATTCCCAGTAGACACCATTCCCATAGACACCATTCCCATTAGGCACCATTCCCAGTAGTCACCATTCCCAGTAGACACCATTCCCATAGACACCATTCCCCGTAGACACCATTCCCAATAGACACCATTCCCCGTAGACACCATTCCCAGTAGACACCATTCCCATAGACACCATTCCCAGTAGACACCATTCCCCGTAGACACCATTCCCATAGACACCATTCCCATAGACACCATTCCCCGTAGACACCATTCCCAGTAGACACCATTCCCCGTAGACACCATTCCCATAGACACCATTCCCAGTAGACACCATTCCCATAGACACCATTCCCAGTAGACACCATTCCCCGTAGACACCATTCCCCGTAGACACCATTCCCAGTAGACACCATTCCCATAGACACCATTCCCATTAGGCACCATTCCCAGTAGTCACCATTCCCAGTAGACACCATTCCCATAGACACCATTCCCATTAGGCACCATTCCCAGTAGTCACCATTCCCAGTAGACACCATTCCCAGTAGACACCATTCCCCGTAGACACCATTCCCATAGACACCATTCCCATTAGGCACCATTCCCAGTAGTCACCATTCCCAGTAGACACCATTCCCATAGACACCATTCCCCGTAGACACCATTCCCAATAGACACCATTCCCAGTAGACACCATTCCCAGTAGACACCATTCCCATAGACACCATTCCCAGTAGACACCATTCCCCGTAGACACCATTCCCCGTAGACACCATTCCCATAGACACCATTCCCCGTAGACACCATTCCCAGTAGACACCATTCCCCGTAGACACCATTCCCATAGACACCATTCCCAGTAGACACCATTCCCATAGACACCATTCCCAGTAGACACCATTCCCAGTAGACACCATTCCCCGTAGTCACCATTCCCAGTAGACACCATTCTCAGTAGGCACCATTCCCATAGACACCATTCCCCGTAGACACCATTCCCATAGACACCATTCCCCGTAGACACCATTCCCCGTAGACACCATTCCCCGTAGACACCATTCCCATAGACACCATTCCCCGTAGACACCATTCCCATAGACACCATTCCCCGTAGACACCATTCCCCGTAGACACCATTCCCCGTAGACACCATTCCCATAGACACCATTCCCAGTAGACACCATTCCCCGTAGACACCATTCCCCGTAGACACCATTCCCCGTAGACACCATTCCCATAGACACCATTCCCAGTAGACACCATTCCCCGTAGACACCATTCCCCGTAGACACCATTCCCATAGACACCATTCCCAGTAGACACCATTCCCCGTAGACACCATTCCCCGTAGACACCATTCCCATAGACACCATTCCCAGTAGACACCATTCCCATAGACACCATTCCCAGTAGACACCATTCCCCGTAGACACCATTCCCAGTAGACACCATTCCCATAGACACCATTCCCAGTAGACACCATTCCCATAGACACCATTCCCATAGACACCATTCCCATAGACACCCCCCACACACACACCTTCCTCCTTGTCCCCAGCCCCTGGCCGTCGCCATTCTAGTTTCCTATCCCTGCGGATCTGACGCTTCCAGGTACTCACTCAAGTGAAAGCATCATGGCGTTTGATGTTCTGCAAAGGATTTCACTTAGCATCGCGTCCTCAAGATCCACGCAGACACGCTCTCGGTGTAGCGACCCTGCAGTGCCCGCAGACTCCCCCCGGATCAGTTGTCCCCCCTCTCCCTGTGTGCTCTCCAGCTCCAGCAGTGTTGCTGCCGTGTGTGGCGCCTGCTGGCACTCAGACTTCCCAGGTATCCCCATGGCCAGTCTTCTGCTCTAACCATCGCTGTCTCGCAACACGGACATTTTCTGATTCCTTTAGAGTTCTCAGCTGGCTGCAGGGTCAGGGAGCGAATGGCTGGGAAGAAAGAGCGTGTTTGAGAACGAGCATCTCTGCCGGGCGGGAGGGAGAAGCAGAAATTCTTTCATGGGACGAGAGAAAGTCAAGGCCAGGGAGACCAGGAGGCACACACTGCCCTCAGGTAACCAGCGAGCCCTGCTGCCAGGGCCCGGTGGACCCACACCTCGGTGCGCCTGGGATCCCAGCCTGACACACGGCTGAGACTCACGCCCCGGTCACCTGATGCCGCTGTCGCCGGCACGTGGATTTCACACCAGTGAGCACTTAGAGTTTGTGTTGACCGTGTGGATAGACTCAGACAGCTGTGTCATTTTCTTTCTTTCTTTCTTTTTTAAGTCAGTGGTGCTCAAGAATGGGATCTGTGATTATGCAGACCCGTAGCTTGGCAAGCACCGAGTGAAGGAATGGCATAATGGAGGAATGTGGCCATGGTGACTTGAGATTTCGTGGGGTTGGGAACCAGTCGCCAGGGCAGCAGGAGTGACTGGGCCCATCATGTGGCCAAGTGCAGGAGACATATATTTAAGAATGTACAGCCTAAACTATATTTAGGAGGAGGGTGCACACAAGGTGTGGATTAAACTCAGGAAGGAGATCCATAAATCACAGTAACCGAGTTCAAGGGCATCCTAAGGATCGCCCGGAGGAACCTGGAGGGAAACAAATGATGTCATAGTGCCCTAACTGAATGAGCCAATACAGCCAATCCCCAGCAGTGATGGCTTGAGTAGGGTATGGCTTGCAGACGCATGGAGATGTTTAATCCCCAAAGTCATAAATGAATGAATGATGCTAAGGATGGGGACTTAATTCGCCCACGATGTTTTGGAGGTGGGCCTAGCGGGCTCTGAAGGGCCCTGGGGCACGCCCTTGGAAGAAGGTCCTCGTGCCTGCTCCACCTCGCACTTCTTAATCATGGACTGTGACTCTCCAGAATCACGAGCCAAGCGCAACCCCTTCCTTCTAAAGTCTCCTGCTTAGCTAATGAGTCACGGTGACCAAAAAGAGAAAATGGTTAACACACATATCTTCCTGGCCCTCAGGACAAACGACAAAATGGCCCTTCTATTTAAAATGTAAATTTACAGGGGCATACCGGGTAAAGCTGCCGCCTGCAGTGCCAGTACCCCACATGGGTGCTGATTCAAGTTCCTGCTGCTCCACTTCAGATCCAGTTCTCTGCTGTGGCCTGGGAGAGCAGCAGAAGATGGCCCAAGTGCTTGGACCCCTGTACCCACGTGGGAGACCCAGGAGAAGCTCCTGGCTCCTGGCTTTGGCCTGGCCTAGCTCTGGCTATTTGGGCCATTTGGGGAGTGAACCAGTGGGTGAAAGACATTCTCTCTCTCTCTCTTTCTCTCTCTCTTTCTCTCTCCCTCTCTCTAAGTCTTTCAAATACATAAAATAAATCTTTTTAAAAAATATGAATTTTCTTTACTCTGGAACCAAAATGCTGAGATCAGATAGAATCTTTTTTTTTTTTTAATTTTGATTTCCTGTGTGAGATCCCTTGATTGAAGAACACCACTGACTAATAAATCATTATCTGGTCCAATGGCGATAACCTGCTTTGTATGATGTCAAGTCAGGAAAGAGGAAAAAAATTTAACAACATTTTCCCGCATTTACAATCAATGTAGATTAGAGACCTGTGGGAGATAAGCAAACTTTATCAACTTAGATCACCTTCTCCCATCCGGTTATAAAGTGTCATTGACAAACATGGAAGTGTGGTGTTACTATCTGGGCAAAGCTGGAATGCAGTAAGATACACGGATCTTCTGTTTTCTTAATCTAGATGTTAGATCTGGGCCCGGGGATGGCTGCATGTCCTGCGTCACTCACGTGGCCTCTTGTGGCTCGAGCTGCCGGCTTTCATGATCACGGGTGGAAGTGTCACCGGCCTCCCCTCCACGCCTTCTGCCCAAACAGCAGAATAGCTCGACTAAAACATTTAATGACTGGTACAAGATATAATAACACTTTAGCCTTATTGCATATAACACATATAACCATAACGTGTGGAACCATAACACACACACATGAGGTTAATGGCATGCTGTAATTACGAGGATCATTATAATATTTGTAATTAAATATTGAGTGCATGTCATGTGCCAGGCACGGTGCTAGAAGATGGGTAAAAATGAGCAAGCATTATCATATGAAAGACTTAATAGCAAGTGTTGCCGAGGCTGTGGGGAAGCTGGGAACCCTGGTCGTTGCCAGTGGGATTCTGAATCAGTTGTTGAGGTCCTCAGAGAGTTAGACACGGAGGGCCTGTGTGGTCTGGAAACCCCAGCACCAGGCACAGCCCCAAGAGAAGTGAAAACATACCCACAAAAAACTTGCTCACAAATGTTTATAGTGGCATTATTTGTATTCGCCACAAAGTAAAGGCAACCCAAATATCCACCACCTGATGAATGGGCAAGCCAGGGGCAATGCAAGAAGAGGGGGTCAGGTCTGGGATCGCCCAGAGCTCATCCGCTAGGCTGCATCCCCAGGGCAGTCGTGTCAAGGGGTGGGAAGGCCAGGAGCTGAGCAGGTCCTAGGGGTGCAGCCCTCTAACTGGGACCCATGTCCTTATAAACAAACCCCCAGGAGCGCCCTCACCCCCTGCCCCGTGAGCACACAGCAGACGTGCGCCCCGTTGAAGTCGTGAGCGAGCCTGCCTGGACCCTGAGTCAACTGACGCCTTCGTCACCGGGCCTCCCAGCCGCTGTAGTGCGAGGACTAAGTTTCTGTGGCCAATCAGCTGCCCGGGCTAAGGTATTTTGCAGAGCAGCCCGAATGGACAGAGACAGGCTAAAGCGAGGTTGAGCCTTGGAAGAAACCAGTCACAAAGCCCATCTACTGCCCGATTCCGTGTACAGGAACTACCCGAGGAGTGAGACCTGGAGGCATGACAAGTACATTCATGGCTTCCCAGAGAGGGGGGGCTGGGGAACCCAGGGTGTGAAGCACTGTCTGAGGTGATGAAAATGTTCTAGAATTGGCTATGGTGCTGGTTGCACAACTCTGAATGTTACTGGAAACTTTGAGCTATATCACTTTAAATAGCTGACTTGTGTTGGCCCGTGAGCTATATATTATATTAATAAAGCTGCTAAGAAATAAATTTAAGGGCCAGCGTTGTGGTGCAGCGGGTAGAATCGACACCTGCAAACCTGGCAACCCATACACGGCACTGGTTCGAGTCCCGGATACCCTGCTTCTGATCCAGCTCCCTGCTATTGCTGATGGCCTGGGAAAGCCATGGAAGGTGGCCCCACGTTCTTGGGCCCTGAACCCATGTGTAATATTAGATTGGAGCGCTAGGCTCCTGGCTTCGGCCTCACCCAGTTTGGGTCATTGGGGAGGGAACCAGTGGATGGAAGACCCCTCTCCCTGTCTCTCCCTCTCTCTCTGTAACTCTGACTTTCAAGATAAATAAATTATCTTTAAAATCAAGAAGTTTAGATATATATATTTTAAAGAGGAACATGTAAATCAGCAGGATCATTGACTTAATGAATTAACTAATCAGGATTGGCAACAATCCGGAGAACAGCGCAATAATGTCTGGCCAGCTGAAGTGACATTCTCCGTACAATCGCGTCTGTGCTGTCTGTGGTGGAAGCATCTTTCAGGAGTGAGTATGCAATAAAAATGTCGATCCACATCGCTGGGCTCAGACAATGTCAAAGGATTAGGATTATTCAATCCACTTTTCTGATTACATCGGAACTGTTAATCAATAACAACATTGGATCTAAATTTCCCATGCTTTTAGGAATTAAAAGTTTAAAAATAAGTTAGTGTAAAATAAACTATCATGATGGAAACCAGGAAGTATTTGAGAGTGAATGATAAAGACATCACACACTTGTAGCGTCTGTTCTAGAAGCGGGGGAATGTTGCTAGAACAATAGTTAGAGTAAAAATTCCGGCCTTAAGTGTTTACGTTAGAAAAGAAGAAATTCCATTGGCATTCAGTTAACAAGTTAGATTAAGGACTTAGAATAAGGACGTAAGGAACGTGGAAGGAAAGCAATACTCAGAATAAGAGCCGAAAACAAGGACCTGGAATGAGAACGGGTGAAAGTGGCGGCTGAACCCACTGTGCAGGTTCACGTCCTGGCTGCTGCAGTTCTGACCCAGCTCCCTGCTAATGCACCCGGGAAAGCAGCAGCAGACGGCCCAGGCACCCAGGCCCCTGCACCACGTGGGAGACCAGGAAGGAGTTCCAGGCGGCTGGCTTCAGCCTCGCCCGGGGAGTGAACCACTGGATGGAAGATACGATTTGCCCAATGTTCAAGCAAGAAACAACCCCAATATTGCATTAGCTCTCCTGAGTCATAGAAATAAAGCAGTCCGCATTCCTTAGCTAAGTTTATTGAAGCGCAAATCAACTTGTCTAAACAAGGTATCAAAATCAGGCAAGAATAGCACAAAAGAAGAATTCCCGCCCAATGTCTGTGAAAGTCCCAATCAAAATATCAGTAAGCAGAACCAAGGAATGGAGGAGAAACAGAAAATTGATCCCATGGAAATTGATTGTAATTTACCCCATCGATGGATTAAAGGGGAAAAACTAAGTGATTATCTCAATCAATGCAGAAGCACATATGATAAATAATCAAATGATAATAATCAAATGATATAAAATAATCAAATGATAATAATCAAAAAGCCTTATGGGACTACAAGCAGCAGAGACTATCTTTAACATAAAGAAAATGTCTTTAAAGCAACAAGGAAACTCCGGCGAACGTCAGATTCAATGATGGGACGTGGAAAGCATTCTCTCCGAGAGTAGCAGGAACTCTTCCCATTCGAGTCCACTCGACGTTCGCGACGCTAGGCAGTTCAGTTAGATAAGGTAGAGCAGGAAACTGCACAACTGGAAAGGAAGAAATAAAACAGGCACCATTGAGAGACATGTTCGACTGGCTCCTTAGGAAAGCCTAAGCGTTAGTGAGACGGATTAGCAAAGAATTTCAGATAAGTTGCTGCAGCAAAATGAAAATACAATAATGAGTTATGTCTCTGTCATGCCCCACCAACACCGAGGAGTAAAAAATAGGTTCTCAGAGCGAAGCCGTTTGCAGTGGTTCTGAGGAATGAGCCCAGTGGCTAAATGAGTAGCACCGTTCTGGAGAAAGTCATGCAGACATGAAGCCCTAAATAAATGGAGAGCTACGCCGTGTCTGGCAGACACAACCTCCGATAACATCAACTCTCCCCCAGCCGATCTGCAGATTCAAAATCGTAGTCATCAAAACGCCAGCAATTTTTTGGCTTTGGATTGGGCAAACAGAATCTGCAGTTTGCAGCTTATCACGTAGCCACAGCAGGATTTCATTTTGTACTAGGAAAACACGACAGCCACACTCACTTCACGCACAAGTGCCCCCACTAAAACACTCCGGGCAGAGGGAGTGCTTGTATCCTATTGCTGTGGAACAGATCAGCACGGGGTGGGGGGGCACCTGTGCATTAGCTCCGCCTCCGTGGGTCAGAAGGCTGGGCTTTCGGCTCTGACACCACAAGGCTGCACCCGAAGTGTTGGCTAGGCTGGGCTCCGATCTGGAGGCTCCAAGTGTCGGTTGGGCTGGGTTCCGATCTGGAGGTCTGGAGGAAAATCCGCTCTGAGCTCGTTCTTTTCGGCAAAAGTCAGTTCCTTGTGTCTTAGGACGAGGTCCCCACTTCCTGGCTGGCTGGCAGCTGGGGGCTGTGTCCACATCCCCCATGGCCCAGACCCCTCTGACTGCCCTGTCTGCAGCCGTCCGGAGGTGGCCGTGCACGTGGAGGGCTCCCGTGAACGGGACTGCCCAAGCATTTCCTTATTTCAAGGTCAGCCGACAGAAGACCCCAGTTTCCTCTGCAAGGCCCCTTCGCGGCAGCACTGAGAGTGACATTCGATGAGTACCTGAAAGAGGGTGTGGGCTCCAGGACCTAGAATTTGGGTGGTGATGTTGGTGGGGGATCTTTTTTTTAATTTTATTTGAAGATAAATTTGAATTTATTATTCCATAAACTAAATTTAAATTCATATTTGAAAGACAGAGCGAGAGAGAAAGTGAGAGAGAGAGAGGGAGAGAGAGAGAGAGATCTTCCATCCACTGGTTCGCTCCCCAGATGGCCCTAACAACCAGGTCCGGGCCAGGCCAAACCAGGAGCCAGGACTCCCTCCTGGTCTCCCACGTGGGTACAGGGGCCCAACTTCAGCCATCACCTGCTACTTTCCCAGATGCATCAGCAGGAAGTTGGAGCACCACGATTTGAACCAGGACCCCAGTACAGGATGCCAGTGTCATAAGCAGTGGCTTAACCCATTGCACCACAAGGTGGCCCCTCGTGGGGCATCTTATAGTTTTGCCACCCACGGTGAGATGTGGAGGTGTGTGTGTGTGCATGTGTGTGTGCACGCATGTGTGCCTTTGTGTATTTTGGGATAGAAATTTAAAAAAAAGGTTTTTGGGGCCAGCGCTGTGGCGTATTGGGTAAAGCTGCCACCTGCAGTGCCAGCATCCCATATGAGTAACGGTTCAAGTCCTGGCTGCTCCACTTCCGATCCAGCTCCCTGCTATGGCCTGGGAAAGCAGTGGAAGATGGCCCACGTCCTTGGGCCCCTGCATTTGTGTGGGAGACCCAGAGGAAGCTCCTGGTTCCTGGTTTCAGATCAGAATAGCTCCAACCATTGTGGCCATTTGGGAAGTGAATCAGCGGATGGAAGACCTCTCTCTCTCTCCTCTGTGTAATTCTGCCTTTCAAATAAATAAATAGATCCAAAAAAAAAAAAAAACCTAGAAGGTGATACAGCAATGGTGCCAGGTGTCAGAGCTGTTTGGGGTAGGTGTGACTGCACTAAGCCCAGGGGCCCCTCCAGGCGTCAAAGCCTTCCTGACTCCGTCTACACCAAACCTTGAAGCCTTTGGAGTGGGAAACCCTGCATTCCAGGCCCTCAAGTTTTTGTTTGCATAGCTGGATGCTCACGAAGTTAGCCATCCCCGAATCCCCAAAACCCAGACCATCAGAGGAGACAGCCAGGCCGAGCTCCTGCCTCCTACAACACACACCCGTGTGTCCAAAGCACCGTGGGCTTTCCTGTCCCATAGCCATCAGCCCGACAACCTCTCCCTCCGGAGCGTGGGCGCAGGAGCAGGACCAGTGAGGCAGCGGGTGGTTTAAACGCTCGCGATGTGTGACGCAGATAGCCCCCAGGGTCTGTGTCCCAATGCCACGGCCATGCCTTGATTTTTTAAGCTGCACAGTGGCGGCATCAGGAGTTCCCAAGCGGCCAGAAGCATTTCTGAGCCACAGAGGGTCTGTGATCAAGCTCCCCCGCCCCCAAAGAGACTGATTCTCCCCTGGTGCCCTCCCCAGCCCAGGTCGTAGAAGGTGAACTTCCTACGAGAACGGTCGTAAAAGTCTACTTGTTGAGCTTTTTCGTATCATTAAAGTGCACGCAGCAATTAAAGAAAAATAAAGGCGCCTGTTTCGGAGCTGACTCCAGGACACGGATTCCAGCTGCTCTGAGGACTGCTCCTCCCGCCGGGAGCCCGCATGGAGGCTGTGGGCAGTGGGGAAGCCAGGCCGGCCTTTGCAAGCCTTGTTTATTCTGGAACTAACTCTGGAAAATGCCTTCCAGGGCTCCCCGGGGCGCTCTGCAGTCCTGGCAAATGAAAACAACCCAGTTCTCCGCTGCCTTTAGCAAAATGCATTAAAAAAAACAAAACAAAACAAAACAAAACAAAAAACAGTGTGCGTGTTGGGAGGGTGGGTGTCCCTTTCTTAGGCCCTCCAGATAGACCTGAGGGGCAGGGAATGAGTGAGGTCCCCAGCACAGAGTGAAATGAACAAAAGGCCTCTGGCCAGGTCTCTGAGTGATCTGGGTGTGGACATCCGGTAAACACCAGGCCGCAGTCCCCTGCCCCCTTCTTGCCTGTCCCTGCCTCTAGCTCCCTCCCAGGAGGGCACGGCTCGGCCACTTGTCCTGACCAGAGGCAGGAGGCGCGTCTGCTTGTTGGGTGATGGCACTGCGTGGACATGCGTCCCCAGGGCTCTGTCCCCAGGAAAGTCCGGTGCCCGTTATACACCCTGACGGTCATTTCCGGCCTGCCATACATTGCGAGACAGGAAGCTCGCGTGAGCGTCTCGTCTCTCCCCACACTCTCCCTCTCTGTTCCCCCCAGGACCAGGGGGAGCCTGAGTGACCCAGAGGACACCAGCCCCAGGCCAGGTCTGGGAGAGGAGAGGAGCCCTGTTGCTCCACGCCCTTGGGGCTGTTCGGGGGTGGGCCTGGGAGCCCTGGGGTCTGTGCGAGGGTGATGTTTACGAAGTCTGGCTCCCAGGCAGCCCCAGCAGAGGCCGGTGAGGGGACACAGGATGAGGGCTCCCCTGGCATGTGCTTGGGGTGCAGGCCACCGTCGCTTGCTTGCAGTGTGCGTCCCTGGGCCGGAACCTGCTCTTCTCCACTACGCTGTGTGAACTCAGCTCGCATCATTTCCAATGCAAAAGTCTCAAAAAGGCAGAAAACACAGCTCTGGCAAAGCAAGGGGGTGGGGGTGCTTCCTCCTGGCCTGAGGAAGCAGGCCCACCTGCTTGGGGGAGTGATTTGAACACTGAGCGTGTGCACCTTTAGTCTGTGTGGACTTGTCTGTTTCAGCTTTTTATTTATTTTTATTATTTTACATATTTGCGTTTTTCCCAGATTCAAAATTCTTGTTTAATTTGTTAAACTGTTAAATTGTTAAATTTAAGTTAAATTGTTGCTTAAATTGTTTCTTAAATTCCAAGTTCAGAAACTAGACCTTTTTTTTTCAAGATTTTATTTATTTATTTGAAAGAGCTACAGAGAGAGAGAGAGAGAGAGAGAGAGAGAGAGAGAGAGAGAGAGATTTTTCAACCGTTGGTTCACTCCCCAGATGGCCACAATGGATGGGGCTGAACCAGGCCTGGACCAGGAGCCAGGAGCTTCATCCTGGTCTCCATGTGGGTGCAGGGGCCCAAGCACTTGGGCCATCAGCAGGAAGCTGGGCCAGGAGTGGAGCAGCCAGACTCAAACCAGTGCCCATATGAGATGCTGGCGCTTCAGGCCAGGGCGTTACCCCGCTGTGCCCCAGGCCGGCCCCTGTATTGTATTTCAATGCATCAAAGAATTGGTGTCGGATGGAAAGTGTATGATTCCGTGAGTGAGTTTTCCTAGTAGGAGGTGATGCCCCGGGAGGTTGCACGCTGCTGAGCCCTAGGGTTAGCTCCCTGATCCCCATTCCCGCTGGATGAATGGGTCCCCATGTAAACTCCAGCGCCTGCCTGCAGAGAGAAGAGCGTGGTGTGGTGGAGCCCTCCGGCCACTCCGAGTCTTCACAGCTCGCACTCAGCAGGGAGACCTCAGCGGCGCCCCCCAGAGGTCGGTCCCAGCCCACCAGCACAGCATCACCTCCCAGCCTGAGACAGGCCACTACAGGACCAGACGCAGTGAGAGCAGGGTGGGCGTGTGCAGAGGACAAGTGGCCGCCTGTGGCACCAGCGTCCCCTATCGGAGCGCTAGTGGAAGTCCCGGCTGCTCTGCTTCCAATCTGGCTCTGCGCTACTTGCCTGGGAAAACGCAGAGGATGGCCTAAGTCCTTGGGTCCCTGCCACCGCGTGGGAGACCAGGATGGAGTTCCCTGCTCCTGGCTTCGGATCAGTGCAGCTCCGGCCATTGCAGCCAACTGGGGGGTGAACCAGCAGATGGAAGACTTCTCTCTCTGTTTCTCCCTCTGTCTGTAACTCTACCTTTCAAATAAATAAATAAAATATTTAAAAAAATATATTCAGAGAGAGAGCACATTCACGCTTTTAGCACAGCATGTTGTTCTATTTTGTTGTTCATTGTTGTAGTTAATCTCTTAGCATTACCCAGCCTGAATCAGGGTGCTGGCCTCAAGAGAAGCCAATGACTCAGAGGACGAAGACTTGAAGAAAGAAGGGGAGAGAGTTGATTTCAACTGCGAGCAACCAGGAAGTGGCGGGCTGGCGCCTCAACATCCACCCTGCCCACCAAGGGGGAGCAGGGCAGAGAGTCCATGGGGACACCCGGGCGCAGCTCCCCGGCCGCAACCATGCAAGGGCTGTGTGGGGTGACGTCTCCCAGGCTGTCGGTGCCCGGATCTCGGGGAAGTACAAACAAAATCTTCGAGGAGCAGGGAGAGGAGTTGCTCCGGTCTGGAATCCTCAGAATGCTGTGTTGTCAGGCCCTGTCACTGTCGCATGCCGAATTTATAAACTTCATGTGTGTGTGTGTGTGCGTGCAGGGCACACGTAGGATACAGTGCTGTCCATGGCTCAGGCACGAGGAGGGGGCTGGGAAGGTACACCCTGTGGGCAAAGGCAGTTTCAAAACCATTTTTTAAAAGTTTGTTCAAGAAGGAAAGAGACAGCGAGGCCAAAGCTGGGAGCTAGGAACTCCATCCAGGTCTCCCACATGGGTGCAGGGACCCAACTGCTTGGGCCATCGCAGATACCCCCCAGGGTCTGCATTTGCAAACAGCTGGGATTGGGGGCGGAGCCGGCGCTCAAACCCAGACACCCCTACGAGGGATGTGAGCTCCCCCCTCCCTCCCTCCCTCCCTCCCTTCCTTCCTTTCTAGTTTTATTTATTTTGAAAGTCAGAGCTAGAGAGAGAGAGAATCTTCCACCTGCAGTTCACTCCCCAGATGGCCACAGCCATCAGCTCTGGGCCTGGTTCAAGCCGGGAGCCAGGAGCTTCATCTGAGTTCCCTCGTGGGTGACAGGGGCCCAAACACTTGGGCCACCTTCTGCTGCTTTTCCCAGGCCGTTGGTAGGGAGCTGGATGGCAAGTGGAGCAGCCGGGACAGGAACCAGCACCTGTATGGGCTGCCAGGGTCTCGGGGGTGGCTTCATTCGCTATGCCGCAACGCCGGTCCCAGGATGTGAGTCTCTTAACCGCTAGGCCAGGCGCCGGACCTCAGTTTTTTATTTTTTTTATTTTTAAACTTCGCTCACTGATGGTGATTGACAGATCCACCAGAGAGGAGGTTGGACTGCTCAGCCCCACTTGCCAAACTTCCAGTCCCGGAGGCTCATGGACAGGTGGGATTCGGTTGATGAAGGCTCACTCCTCTGATACTGGCCGGAGCCCAGCGTCGGGCGCAGAGCCTTCCCAGAGCGCCAGTCTCCCTCCCTGGCACCGCTTCCTGTTTGAGCAACCAGAAAGCAACTGTTCTCCTTCAGTCTCGGGCAGAGGGGAGGGGAGGAATCAAAAGCCCCTTGACCCTCACTTCCTGTTGGATTGTGAAACAAAAGGCGAGCCCAGGCCAGGGCAGCCCAGAACAATGGCCCCTACTGTGGCGTGGACGGCTTTCCTTTCCCTTCTACACAGACCTCCTCCGGTGGAGAAGCGGAACAAAGCCTTGCCCTGGGCTGCCGGGCAGCCGGACTGCACGTGGGACACGGACACACCAGCGCAGGTTTGCTGGGGGCCGGGGGGCGGGGGGATGTCTGTGGCCTTTTGCAAGGTCAAGGCTACAGCCTCCTCAGCTGGCTCCACACTGCTTCACGAGCCGTACACTCACTGCACAGGCCAAGGCGAAGGCCTTGGGTGGTCTCGGGGCCTGGCTGTGGCCCTCGACCCCGCGCCCCGCACCTGGGCAGCACCCCGAGCGTCCCACTGTCGGCCCACAATGTCGCACTGTCCTTGTGGCCGTGACTCAGGCCAGGCCCCGCACAGCACGAGGACCCCATGACAGCTGCTGGAGGAGCACAGAGAGCTCCCGGGCAGCGGCGCCCCGACACGGTGAGCGGTGACTTCGTGGGGGCCGGTGAGAGCCCTGCACCCACCCGGCGATGTTGGCTCGGGAGCTCAGCTCCAGGACAGCGGCGAACCCCACACAGAGCCTCTCCAGCTTCCCCGGCAGGGCCACGTGCGGTGCCTACGTGCCGTGATGGGCAGCGGCGGGCTGCGAGCACACTGCTGAGGCCTGGACCTGGAGCGGCCGGGGGCGGAGTGGAGGGGATGAGTCACCGGCGGGGGAGGCTCCTGCTCTGCTGCCGTCTTCCTCTAAGGCCGAGAATGAGCCCCTCGAAGACGTCTATTTAAAAGAAAATAACAGGATGCCGTATTTATTTAACTTTCTGTCCTGTTTTTGCTAACGACCACAAACCCACAGGAAAGTCGCAAGCACAGTACACAGCCTTTTTCTCCTGAGCCACCTCGGGGTCAGCTGCCAGCCCGCTGGCCATCCAGCCTAACACTTGGCCGTGTTTCCTGCACACAGGGCCTTTCTCCTGCCCAGCGGCCGGGCCACCTCAGCACCAGTGAATTAGCCGTGACTTCCGGCCACCCCGAACCCTCAGACGCCACCCGAGACGGGGCCGTCGTCCCAGGCGTGACGTCCACAGGGAAAGGCCCTCTTGCTGGTCACACGTGGCACTGAGTTGTCACGCGCCCTTGCCTTGACCCATGTGACCTTTGCCACTTGTGTTCATTATTTTGGGAATACTTTATGGGTTTCTGCGCTCATAGCCTTGGAGAGGAGACCTTACCTAAGGCGTGTGCGCTGGAGGGAAAGCCAGGTCTACTGCTTCTGGGCAAATACAGCTGTTAATGTCTGCACAACGCCAGTTCACCCCAGGAGACCCAGATGCCTTTTTTCAAGGTTGACAGAACAGCTAAAGTTTCCAAATACGTGTAATTCAAATTGTAAATGTTACAAAAATGACATATATGCACCAGTGACAGCGATAGATCATGTCACAACAGCAGCGCCAGCTTTTCCGGCTTCTGTACTCATCTGGCCAAGGTGACATCTAGTACATTCCACTTTGAGAACAGAAGAAAAAAAAAAAAAAAAAGGCAAAAAACTGAACTCGAGCGAGGAGCAGCGTTCTATTCCGGATGTCATACCTGGTCCCGGGTCTCCCCCGTGGGGGCAGGAGCCCAAGGACGTGGGCCGTGTTCAGCTGCTCCCCCAGGCCAGTCACAGGGAGCTGGACTGGCAGTGGAGCAGCTGGGACACGAACTGGGACAGCAGCATCGCAGGTGGCAGTTTGACCCGTTATGCCACAATGCCCACGCCTGTTTATCCCTTTCATAAATATTTGCAGTTATTTGATAGGCAGACAGACAGACTGCACCTGCTGCTTCAGTCCTGAAATGTCAGGAGATGGGCCCTTCATCCGGGTCTCCCGTGGGGGTGGCAGGGCCCCGGGTCCCTTCATCCGGGTCTCCCATGGGGGTGGCAGGGCCCCGGGTCCCTTCATCCGGGTCTCCCGTGGGGGTGGCAGGGCCCCAGGTCCCTTCGGCCATCACCTGCTGCCCCTAAGGGGGTTGGGTCAGCAGGGACCTGGAATCCGAAGCAGGGGCTTGAACCCAGGTGCTCCAAGGTGGGCTGTGGGCGTCCTAACCTAAACACCACCCCAGTGAGTCCTCGGAAGGACAGCACTCCCCGCCATCACGCCAGACGTCTTGTTCACACTGACGGGAGCCCTGGCTTAGCCACCCCTCCCCCGGCCTCTGTCCACCTCTGCACCTCCCCCCCGCCCTGCCCAACCCAACGATCTGTACGTCCTGGGCGCGACCATGCTGGCATCGCTCCTGAGCGTGTGGGGCCACACCGTCCCGCTGGTCGGCCCCCCGGGTACGGTCATGTGGGAAGAATGAGGAATCTTCCATCCAGGACATTGGATACGGCCGGTGCCGTCCCTACAATTATGAGGTCATATCTCAAAGAGAAACACAGACAAGCGTGGCCTTTTAAGGCTCTGTCCAGCGCTGGCGCGGGGCCTAGCCACACTGTTTGTCTTACCCTCGGCTCATTCCCTCTTCTGCAGGCATTCGGTTCAAGCTGCGAGCGCTAACTACAAATGGCAGCAAAGCACGACAAAAACAGACAGAGGCCCGAAGAGATTCTGAAAACGCAAACAACCCCCAGACTCACGTGTGACCCCGCGAAAGGGAGTTTGCACTGGTGTTGTCCAGAACCAATTCACAGTCAGACAGAGCCAAAAAGCCCTCAAAGCAATCAGAGCCGGAAGTTCTTTCCGTTGAAATTTAATGTGATGTGGCCTTTCTCTCCCCTCCCGTGGCCAGCTAGGACACAGTACTTTTAGGGCTTATTTTTAAAATATATTTATGTTATTTATTTGAAAGTTAGAGTTTTAGAGAAAGAGAGAGAGGGATAGATAGAGAGATCTTCCCTCTGCTGGTTCCCTCCCCACCCCCTAGATGCCTGCAACAGCCAGGGCTGGGCCAGGCTGAAGCCAGGAGCCAGGTGCTTTATCAGTCTCCCATGTAGGTGCAGGGGCCCAAGCGCCTGAGCCATCCTCCACTGCTTCCCCAGGCTGTTAGCAGAGAGCTGGATCAGGAGTAGAGCAGCTGGGACTTGAACCGGTGCCCATATAGGATGCTGACATTGCAGGGGTCAGCTTCACCAATTATCCCACACCACCGACCCATTTTAGGGATTTAAAAAATAGAGGCAAGACCAGGACACCCTCAGAAAGTGCTTACATAAATGACCAGGTCCTTGCGTGGACTAAAATGCCTCCCTCCCCCTCTCTGTGTCCCAAGGTCCCCTGCGAGCCCCTCGGAGACCAGACCCCTCAAGGCGGGAGCAGCCTTATCCTGGGTGAGACCCCAGTGAGGCGTGCGGCAGGTAGCACAGCCACACCGCAGCCCTGGTTTTTCAGTACTGATTTCAAGAGGCATCCGAACGCCACTTTAAACGGATCTGTAATTTATTTAAAACTTTTAAGTTCGTGAAATCGTGAAAAGAAGGGGCGAGACAAACCTCTGTGAGCACACTCAGAACGTCTCTCGGAGCCTGGGGGTCCAGGCTTTGCTGCTTCCTGCCCCCCGACCCCTCCCCAGGAGCCCTGGGCACCACAGCCCTGTGAGTGCACCCAGGGGCTCTGCTGTCCCCGGGGTCGCGGGGGAGAGAGCTGGACGGGGGCCAGGAGGGCTAGCAAGAGGGAGCCTGGGAGCTCATCCATTCTGTGTCTGATTAACCTTGTGAGCAAGCGTTGGCCTCTCCCCGTCAACTTTAAAAGACAAATGAGCAGGAGGAAAGACCCACCATTTTTTAAAGATTTATTTATTTATTTGAAAGTGTTGGGGGGAATCTTTCACCTGCTGGTTCACTCCCCAGCATTTGCCTCTTGCTTCTGTTTCTCTACTGCTTTTGGACTCACTTTACACAGTTTTACCAATAAATTGGTTTTTCCAATACACACTTTTCCTTGTTTCATATTATCCATACAACATCTTCCTGCTTCAAAAAAAAAAAGTTAATAATCCTTAAAAAAAAAAAAAAGAGTGAGCTTGGCTCCAGTGTTCCCAGAGCTGGGCCCCCGAGCTGAGATCCTGAAGTCACCCAAACACAGAGCCGGGGTGGGGGCCGGGATGAGGGAAAGTGGCTTCCCAGGTAGTCTGGCCGGGGGAGGGCTTTAGGACTTCAGGGGTCAGCACGGTGACCCGGCTGCCGCCGTCCACCTGCTGCCTTGCATGGCCTCAGCCCCACACCGTCACCTTTCCTGACCCAAGCAATGCCCCACGTAGGAGGATTTTTGCATTTTTCCTAAAAGAGAAGCTTTGGATCTCAATCAGTACTCACAATTCCGATTTCCTAGGGACCTCGTCCGTAGGAGCCGGCGTTGCCGCACAGAGGGCTAAGCCACTGCTAGCAAAGCCAGCATCCCAGATCAAGGTGCCGTTTTCAGTCCCGCCTACTCTGCTCTGACCCAGCTCCCTGCTAATGCAACTGGGAAGGCAGCGGAAGACGGTCCAAGCACTTGGGCCCCTGCGATCCACATGGGAGACCATGGCTCCTGACTTCAGCTCCATCCAACCCTGGCGATTGTGGCCATTTGGGGAGTGCACCAGTGGGTGGAAGACCTCTCTCTCCTTCTCTCTCTCTAACTCTGCCTTTCAAATAGTCAGGTCTGTGTTTTGAAAAGCCCATCCCTGCGTCAGAAACTCTGTCTTGTGAATACCATTGGGAAGCATTCATTGGCTTGCATGCATCTCAGCACTCCGAGGCCAGATTTCTTCCAGCCTTGTTTGTAAGAACAAGGCCGAGGGGCCGGCACCGTGGCTCACTAGGTTAATGCTCCGCCTGCGGCGCCGGCATCCCATGTGGGCACCAGTTCTAGTCCCGGTTGCCCCTCTTCCAGGCCAGCTCTCTGCTGTGGCCCAGGAAGGCAGTGGAGGATGGCCCAGGTCCTTGGGCCCTGCACCCCATGGGAGACCAGGAGAAGCACCTGGCTCCTGGCTTCGGATCAGCGTAGCTCCAGCCGTGGCGGCCATTTGGGGGGTGAACCAACGGAAGGAAGACCTTTCTCTCACTGTCTAACTCTATCTGTCAAATAAAAAAGAAGAGAGAGAGAGAACAAGACCGGCTCACGTGTGTTAACGCGTGTTGCTCAGGTTCAAAGTAGCAGCAAGAGCTCACTGGCCTCTTTCCTCTTGGGCGGTGAGCGATGGTCAGCAGCCCCGCGAAGCCACGTCCTGAACAAGTGCGGGAGAACTTTCCACTTGGGCCGCGCGGCCTGCAGCTCCCCTAGAGGTGCCAGGGGCCGGTGCTGGCTGTGTGTGAGTGTGAGTGTGAGTGTGTGTATGTGTGTGAGTGTGTGTCTGAATGTGTGAGTGTGTGTGTGAGTGTGTGTATGTGTGAGTGCGTATGTGTGCATGTGTGAGTGAATGTGTGTGAGTGTGTGTTGTGTGTGTGTATGTGTGTGAATGTGTGTCTGAATGTGTGAGTGTGTGTGAGTGTGTGTATGTGTGTGAGTGCGTATGTGTGCATGTGTGTGTGTAAGTGTGCATGTGTGAGAGTGTGTGTTGTGTGTGTGAATGTGTGAGTGTGTGAGTGTGTGAATGTGTGTGAGTGTGTGTGTGTGTGAGTGAGAGTGTGTGTGTGTGGGGTCTGTGGTTTAGAATAATTCTAAAGCAAATCCTACCCACAGTTTCTTTTTTTTTTTTTTAAAGATTTATTTATTTACTTAAAAGACAGAGTTACAGAGAGAGGCGGAGACAGAGAGAGAGGTCTTCGATCTGCTGGTTCACTCCCCAGAAGGCCGCGATGTCCGGAGCTGTGCTGATCTGAAGCCAGGAGCCAGGAGCTTCTTCCAGGTCTCCCATGCGGGTGCAGGGGCCCAAGGACTTGGGCCATCTTCTACTGCTTTCCCAGGCCACAGCAGAGAGCTGGATCAGAAGAGGAGCAGCCAGGACTAGAACCGGCGCCCATGTGGGATGCCGGAGCTTCAGGCCAGGGCATTAACCGCTGGGCCACAGCGCCGGCCCCACCCACGGTTTCCTCCGTGAACACCGTGAACAGCGCATGCCTACAACAGGTGAGGACCTGGCCTGTTCTTCCAGGGAAGGGGAACCCCAGGAACGCGGGCGGCGAGAAGCGAGGCTGGGGTGAGGACAGACGGGCATTCGTCCCGCGGCCCCCGGGCCCCTCTGCAGCTCCCCCGGGGCGTCTCCCCGTCACCTTCCCTGGATCAACACTGAATGTGTGTGGCTTTCAAAGCTCCACACCTAACGCGGCGACGGCCAAGCGTCCTAGGCTGACGTCCCTGCGCCCAGGTGGAGCTGTGGGCCCCGAGCTGGTGGGCGGCCGTCCCACGCCTCCGGGAAGCCAGGCGAGGTTGGTGCACGGCCGGCCTCGTGGCCCACGCCCCACGTGTGCCCGGTCCCCCGACGCCCCCTGGGCCGCGTCCAGGGAGGGGGCACGCCCGTCCCCAGCGAGCAGAGATGCCCCTTGTCCTGACTGCCTGAACAGCGCAGCGTGACAGCCAGTGACAGGCAGGACGCCAAGTGGCCTCGGGGGTCAGAGCGGCCCAGAGATGACTCGGGTGCCGGGGGGGGGGGTGCACAGGCTCTGGGCCACCTAGTGCCTGTGGGGGGGTCCTGGAATCCGTGCCCCGCGGACACCCAGGGAGAGGAGTGACGGAGGATCCCAGGGCCGGCGGCAGGAAAACGGGCGTTTTTGACAAAACCACACGAAAATCTTCCAAACAGTTCACCAGGTCGTCTGCAACGCTTGGGTGACTGCACGCACCTCTGACTCTTTTATAACAAGTTTGGCTGAAAGAGACAGAGCTCCCCAAGCGTCCCCGGCAGCCTGGAACCAGGAGCCCCATCCGGGTTGCCGGCGAGGGTGGGGGGGCCCCAGGGCCAGGAAGCTGGGGTCAGAGCTGCAGGGGCGTCTCCAACCCAGGCTCTGGCGGGGGAGGAGGCCATCCTGGGGGAGGTGGCCGTCCCGGGGGAGGAGGCCGTCCCGGGGGAGGAGGCCATCCTGGAGGAGGCGGCCATCCTGGGGGAGGCCATCCTGGAGGAGGTGGCCGTCCTGGGGGAGGAGGCCATCCTGGGGGAGGAGGCCATCCTGGGGGAGGAGGCCGTCCTGGAGGAGGAGGCCGTCCTGGAGGAGGAGGCCGTCCTGGGGGAGGAGGCCATCCTGGGGGAGGCGGCCATCCTGGGGGAGGAGGCCGTCCTGGAGGAGGAGGCCGTCATGGGGGAGGAGGCCGTCCCGGGGGAGGAGGCCATCCTGGGGGAGGCCATCCTGGGGGAGGAGGCCATCCTGGGGGAGGAGGCCGTCCTGGGGGAGGCGGCCATCCTGGGGGAGGAGGCCGTCCTGGAGGAGGAGGCCGTCCTGGAGGAGGAGGCCGTCCTGGGGGAGGAGGCCATCCTGGGGGAGGAGGCCGTCCTGGGGGAGGAGGCCATCCTGGGGGAGGAGGCCATCCTGGGGGAGGAGGCCATCCTGGGGGAGGAGGAGGCCGTCCTGGAGGAGGAGGCCATCCTGGGGGAGGAGGCCGTCCTGGAGGAGGAGGCCGTCATGGGGGAGGAGGCCGTCCTGGGGGAGGAGGCCGTCCTGGGGGAGGCGGCCGTCCTGGGGGAGGAGGCCGTCCTGGAGGAGGAGGCCGTCCTGGGGGAGGTGGCCGTCCTGGAGGAGGAGGCCGTCCTGGAGGAGGAGGCCATCCTGGGGGAGGAGGCCGTCCTGGAGGAGGAGGCCATCCTGGGGGAGGAGGCCGTCCTGGGGGAGGAGGCCATCCTGGAGGAGGAGGCCGTCCTGGGGGAGGAGGCCATCCTGGAGGAGGAGGCCATCCTGGGGGAGGCGGCCATCCTGGGGGAGGAGGCCATCCTGGGGGAGGCGGCCATCCTGGGGGAGGAGGCCGTCCTGGGGGAGGAGGCCGTCCTGGAGGAGGAGGCCGTCATGGGGGAGGAGGCCGTCCTGGAGGAGGAGGCCGTCCTGGGGGAGGAGGCCATCCTGGAGGAGGAGGCCATCCTGGGGGAGGAGGCCATCCTGGGGGAGGAGGCCGTCCTGGAGGAGGAGGCCATCATGGAGGAGGAGGCCGTCCTGGAGGAGGAGGCCGTCATGGGGGGAGGAGGCCATCCTGGAGGAGGAGGCCGTCCTGGGGGAGGAGGCCGTCCTGGGGGAGGAGGCCATCCTGGGGGAGGAGGCCGTCCTGGGGGAGGAGGCCGTCCTGGGGGAGGAGGCCATCCTGGGGGAGGAGGCCATCCTGGAGGAGGAGGCCGTCCTGGAGGAGGAGGCCGTCCTGGGGGAGGAGGCCGTCCTGGGGGAGGAGGCCGTCCTGGGGGAGGTGGCCGTCCTGGAGGAGGAGGCCGTCCTGGAGGAGGAGGCCATCCTGGAGGAGGAGGCCATCCTGGGGGAGGAGGCCGTCCTGGGGGAGGAGGCCGTCCTGGAGGAGGAGGCCGTCCTGGGGGAGGAGGCCATCCTGGGGGAGGAGGCCGTCCTGGAGGAGGAGGCCTTCCTGGGGGAGGAGGCCATCCTGGGGGAGGAGGCCGTCCTGGAGGAGGCCGTCCTGGAGGAGGAGGCCATCCTGGGGGAGGAGGCCATCCTGGGGGAGGCCGTCCTGGAGGAGGAGGCCATCCTGGAGGAGGAGGCCGTCCTGGAGGAGGAGGCCATCCTGGAGGAGGAGGCCGTCCTGGGGGAGGAGGCCGTCCTGGAGGAGGAGGCCGTCCTGGAGGAGGAGGCCGTCCTGGGGGAGGAGGCCATCCTGGAGGAGGAGGCCGTCCTGGGGGAGGAGGCCGTCCTGGGGGAGGAGGCCATCCTGGGGGAGGAGGCCGTCCTGGGGGAGGAGGCCGTCCTGGGGGAGGAGGCCATCCTGGGGGAGGAGGCCGTCCTGGAGGAGGAGGCCGTCCTGGGGGAGGAGGCCGTCCTGGAGGAGGTGGCCGTCCTGGAGGAGGAGGCCGTCCTGGGGGAGGAGGCCGTCCTGGGGGAGGAGGCCATCCTGGAGGAGGAGGCCATCCTGGGGGAGGAGGCCGTCCTGGGGGAGGAGGCCATCCTGGAGGAGGAGGCCATCCTGGGGGAGGCGGCCATCCTGGGGGAGGAGGCCGTCCTGGGGGAGGAGGCCGTCCTGGAGGAGGAGGCCGTCATGGGGGAGGAGGCCGTCCTGGAGGAGGAGGCCGTCCTGGGGGAGGAGGCCATCCTGGAGGAGGAGGCCATCCTGGGGGAGGAGGCCATCCTGGGGGAGGAGGCCGTCCTGGAGGAGGAGGCCATCATGGAGGAGGAGGCCGTCCTGGAGGAGGAGGCCGTCATGGGGGAGGAGGCCATCCTGGAGGAGGAGGCCGTCCTGGGGGAGGAGGCCATCCTGGGGGAGGAGGCCATCCTGGGGGAGGAGGCCGTCCTGGGGGAGGAGGCCATCCTGGGGGAGGAGGCCGTCCTGGAGGAGGAGGCCGTCCTGGGGGAGGAGGCCGTCCTGGAGGAGGAGGCCATCCTGGGGGAGGAGGCCGTCCTGGGGGAGGAGGCCGTCCTGGGGGAGGAGGCCGTCCTGGAGGAGGAGGCCTTCCTGGGGGAGGAGGCCATCCTGGGGGAGGAGGCCGTCCTGGAGGAGGCCGTCCTGGAGGAGGAGGCCGTCCTGGGGGAGGAGGCCATCCTGGGGGAGGCCGTCCTGGAGGAGGAGGCCATCCTGGAGGAGGAGGCCGTCCTGGAGGAGGAGGCCATCCTGGAGGAGGAGGCCGTCCTGGGGGAGGAGGCCGTCCTGGAGGAGGAGGCCGTCCTGGAGGAGGAGGCCGTCCTGGGGGAGGAGGCCGTCCTGGAGGAGGAGGCCATCCTGGAGGAGGAGGCCGTCCTGGGGGAGGAGGCCGTCCTGGGGGAGGAGGCCGTCCTGGAGGAGGAGGCCGTCCTGGGGGAGGAGGCCATCCTGGGGGAGGAGGCCGTCCTGGGGGAGGAGGCCGTCCTGGAGGAGGAGGCCATCCTGGGGGAGGAGGCCATCCTGGGGGAGGAGGCCGTCCTGGGGGAGGTGGCCGTCCTGGAGGAGGAGGCCGTCCTGGAGGAGGAGGCCGTCCTGGGGGAGGAGGCCATCCTGGAGGAGGAGGCCATCCTGGGGGAGGCTGTCCTGGGGGAGGAGGCCGTCCTGGAGGAGGAGGCTGTCCTGGGGGAGGAGGCCGTCCTGGGGGAGGAGGCCATCCTGGAGGAGGAGGCCATCCTGGGGGAGGAGGCCGTCCTGGGGGAGGAGGCCATCCTGGAGGAGGAGGCCGTCCTGGGGGAGGAGGCCGTCCTGGGGGAGGAGGCCGTCCTGGGGGAACGGATTGCCGTCCATCCGGAAGGATTTCAGGAGTCTTGTGCCCCAGGCCGTCTGCCCCTTCCTTCTATAGGGAGGGTTCCCGCCCACGGCCTCAGCCCTGCCTACAGGTCCCCAGGACCTCTCAGCCTCCTTCCGGTGCTCGGCGTGGGCACGGTTACCCAGTCCCCCCCGGGACGTCACCCGTGGAGCTCGGGTTCCAGAGCCGTGCACAACACACTCGTCCTGTGACAAGTTAGTCCCGAGACCAGACGTCCCCAGGAGTCGCCGCTCTCGACTCCCGTATGGGACGGACTCGGCCACTCTCTGCTCCTGCTTCGTCCTCAGCCAGTTTCCTCCAGGGTGGGATCGAGCTCTGCGGAAATCCTCGTATTCCCAGGGTCTTGGCAGCTGGCGGAGGCCAGGGGCCGAGTTCTGAGTCATGTGGGAGGTCTGCCCAGGGATTTCCGGAAAGCCTGTGCTTTCGTGATAAAGCATCACCGTGTCATCTTTAGTTTGGTCTTTATCTTCCTACCTGGAATGTGGATGTGAGGCTGGAGTTGGAGCAGCCATCTTGAGATCAGGAGGAAAAGAAACACGGAATCAAAAGTTGCACACTAAGGTGGAGGAGGGGCATCTGGATGGTGTGTCACGGAGGCCAGGTCTGTCCTTAGCCTTTGGGGCCAGTGCAAGAGTGCACGGAGCACTACACAGCATGTCTGACTTCTTAAAAATTATCAAGCAAGAAAAAACCCCACACAGTTAAGCAACATATATTCTACCTTCCTACCTTGACAATGCATCTCACTGTGACAAAATTTTAAAAATCTGGGACCAGCATTGTGATGCAATGGGTTAAACTCTCACTTCAACACCAGCATCCCATATCTGAGTGCCAGTGCGAGTCCCAGCTACTCTGCTTCCAATCCAGCTCCCTGCTAAGCCCCTGGGAAGGCACTGGAGGATGGACGGCCCACAGACCGGGACCCCTGGCAGCGTGTGGGAGACCCGGATGGAGCTGGCCTGGCCCGGCCCTGGTTGCTGCGTCCATCTCCCCTCCGCCTCTCCCCAGCTCTGCTTCTCTCTCTGACACGATGCATGGCAAATAAATAAATAAATATTTAAAATGATCTATGTCCTGGGTGAGGACAACAGACGCTCCGACTCCTGCTGGCTGGAAGACGCTTCCGGCGGGCCCCCGAGGGGCACTTCCCCCGGCTGGCGCGCGTGGTGCACGGCCCTGGAACCCGAGCCAAGCCAAGGACTCCGGAGGCAGCTCGCGGGAGCCTTCCCTCTCCAGGCGGCTGCCCGGCTCGCACAGAAGGCCAGTCTCCCAGGGCAGCGATCGGGTCAAACCACAAAGGCCCGGGAGCCGGTGCTGGCGGCTGCTCCGCCCTCCGTGCCAGCAACAGCCGCGGCCGGCCTTGTGGCTCCAGGCATTCTTTCTGTGGCCTTCGCTGTCGAGGGAAATGCTTCCAGAACCTTCCCGAGCAGGGCAGCAGTTGGGTCCGGCTGAACGGGGAGGAGGCTCAGGAGGACTCTGGAGCTTGCTGGGAAAGCCACCGCCCGCAACACCGGCGTCCCGTATGGGCGCCGGTTCAAGTCCCGGCTGCTCCACTCCCCATCCGGCTCCCTGCTGATGCGCCTGGGAAAGCAGCGCAAGATGGCCAAGTGCCAGGGCCCCTGCACCCACGGGGGAGACCCAGAGGAAGCTCCTGGCTCCTGGCTTTGGTCTGGCCCAGCCCTGGCTGTTGTGGCCATCTGGGAAATGAGCCAGCAATCAATCTCTCTCTCTCTCTGTCTCTCTCTCTTTCTCTAACTCTGCCTTTCAAATAAATAATAAATCTTAAAAATAAAGAATAATGAACCGTGCCATTGGTTTAAAAACGCATGCTATTCCGAGTTTGGCTTGATGCCTGCATCGCTGTGAAAGGAATTCTGGGGGCAGCACGCAGGAGGGCGGCTCCAGGGGGACCTGGCACCCCGCCGAGGTCGAGAAGGCGGATTCTGCCCAGGACCACAGCGGACACCTGCGGTTAGCGCCTCCCGCCCCGCCCCGTGCGTGATGGCACAGGCGCTCAGTCAGCTCCCCCAGTGTGCCTATTACCCAGGGCGAGAGCAGCTGGGGCTGGGCCAAGGCCACAGCAGCTGAGGGGCGTGGGCATCAGGACTCACCTGGAGAAGGCGGGGTGCCCTGTCCAGGGGACGCTTTGGGGACTTTGGGGCTGCGAGGGGAGGGAGTGGCTGCCGTGACTGCCCCTCCCGGGCCAGTGCTGGGGATCCGCCCCCCCCCCGGCCCCTCCCCCCGCCCCGGCTCCATCTCCAGCTTTTTTACAAAGCAGCAGCCCCTGCTACCTCTCTGGGTCAGAACTTTCTCTCTGGGAAGAACTTTCTCTGGGTCAGAACTTTCTCTGGGAAGAACTTTCCACGTGGCGCCACAGCGACACCATGGCAACCCTGGACAGAGCCGAGGGAGCCCTCCCCCAAAGGGCCCAAGTGGCCGGAAAGCTGAGGTCCAGCCGGGCCGCCTGTCCCCCCTGGACCCCAGCAGCCTCTGCAGAGCTCCATGGGAACGAGGGGCCGGGCCTGACAGAACACGGCGGGCAGGACACCCGGGAACGAGCGCTCCCACAGCAAGCACAGGGAGTTTCCGGGAGGGCGGTGATGGGGGACGAGGCGCACCGTAGGCCGGGGCAGGGGGCAGCAAGAGGGGCCGGACTCCCGGAGCCGGGGCCCAGGGCAGTCTGTCGGGACAGGCTCACTGTCAGGTTGGTTTTTTTTTTTTTTTAAAGGTTTATTTATTTAAAGGAACAATGACAGAGAGAGAAAGACAAGAGGAGAAGCAGAGAGAGATTGAGTTTCCGTTGCTGGTTCTCTCCCCAAAAGACCACAGCAGCCAGGGCTGGGCCAGGCCAAAGCCAGGAGCCTGGAGCTCCATCCTGGTCTCCCACGTGGGTGCAGGGGCCCAGCACCTGGGCCATCTGCTGCTTTCCCAGGGGCATTAGCAGGGCGCTGGATCGGAAGTGGAGCAGCCAGGACTCGAACCAGCTCTCTGCTCAGGGAAGCTGGCATCGCAGCCGGCAGTGTAACCAGTGGTGGTTACCCAGTGGTGGACCCTACTCTGCTGTTTCCTTTCAGCTTTGGGAAAAGCCTTTCACACTGCGTGACCAAGAAAAGTTTACATTATATTTTGCCGTGATAAAAATGAGAATTAGGAAGCGTCATCTGAGGCTTGGTTCTGAGAGTCTGGCTCAGGTCTTGAAGGCGGCAAAGCCTGGCCCAGTCTGTGCCCCCCAAGGGCAGGGTCAGAAGAGTCCCCAGCAGGTGCTGGGACTTCCTGGGTGTCGTCAACAGCAGGAAGTGCCACCCTGCTGGCAGGTGGCCGGGGAACAGGGACCCGAGCTTGGTTCCAGCAGAGCGGACAGGAGTGCTGGCTTCTGCAATTCTCAGCACCTCGGGGGTCTCCTGCTGGTGCTCGCCGGACAGCCACAGCCGCCTGCACCCACGTCGGGCGGACAGCCACAGCCGACCTGCACCCACATCGGGCGGACGGCCACAGCCGTCCTGCAGCCACGTCGGGCGGACGGCCACAGCCGTCCTGCACCCACATCGGGCGGACAGCCCCAGCCGCCTGCACCCACGTCGGGCGGACAGCCACAGCCGACCTGCACCCACGTCGGGCGGACAGCCCCAGCCGACCTGCACCCACGTCGGGCGGACGGCCACAGCCGTCCTGCACCCACGTCGGGCGGACGGCCACAGCCGCCTGCACCCACGTCGGGCGGACGGCCACAGCCGACCTGCACCCACGTCGGGCGGACGGCCACAGCCGTCCTGCACCCACGTCGGGTGGACGGCCACAGCCGACCTGCAGCCACATCGGGTGGACGGCCACAGCCGACCTGCAGCCACGTCGGGCGGACGGCCACAGCCGCCTGCACCCACATTGAGCTCAAAAAGCTCCAGGGGAGGCCCTGTGCTCTCTGCGCTGCAGGGCGGAGAGCCCAGCACATTTCTAGGCCCCTTAGCCAGAAACACGGACATCTTGATTCTAACACGCAGATTTAAAAGAAAACAAAACGAAAAGGAGAAGGGCTGGCACAGGAGGAGCACGGTGGGGGAGGGGGTTAGGACAGTGGCCGATATTCTGGGTGCTACTGTCATGGTTGATGCAAACCCTCGTACATTAGTCAAAACCCATAGAATGGGGGCTGGCGCTGTGGCGTAGTAGTAGGCTAACCTTCCACCTGCGGTGCTGGCATCCCATATGGGTGCTGGTTAGTGTCCCGGCTGCTCCTCTTCTGATCCAGCTCTCTGCTGTGGCCTGGGAAAGCAGTAGAAGATGCCCCCAAGTGCTTGGGCCCCCGCGGGTGGGAGACCGGGAAGAAGCTCCTGGATCCTGGCTTCGGATCGGCCCAGCTCCAACCATTGTGGCCATTTGGGAAGTGAACCAGCGGTTGGAAGACCTTTCTCTCTGCCTCTCCCTCTCTCTCTCTCTCTCTCTCTCTCTCTCTCTCTCTCTGTAACTCTACATCTCAAATAAATAAATAAAATCTTAAAAAACAAAAACCCATAGAATGAACAACACCAGGGATGAATCCCAGTGTAAACAGTTGGTGTTCATTAATACCAGTGTATCGGTACCAGCTCATTGGTCGTACCCAGTGGACCACACTCATGCAAGATGTTAGCTCCGTCACAGGAGAAGAGGTGTAGGGTGGGGGGCAGGTGTGTGAACCCTGTATATTTGCTTAATTTTCTGGAAAAAAAAACCAGCCCTTTGGTGAAACAACAAAACATTAAAATGAGACGGGAGGGACACAGGTCTCGGGAACTTGGGCTGGGCCAGGTTCCCTGGCTGGGCCCAGATCTCGCTTCTGCGATCTCTGGCTGGCAGGTGGGAGGAGGCGTGGGTTACAGGGCACACGCTGTCTCCAAGAAGGAATAGACCTGTTTTTCAGGAGAGACCGTTCTTATTGTACTTTTATTCCTGCGAGTCGGGCGGCGACGGGTGATGGCGGCCACGGCACTCTCACTACCAGTTCTAGGCGATACCACACGCCTGGCTCCCACCATCTGGGAGGCCGAGGGCCGCGCGGCGCCAGGCAGGGCAGATCCGCGGGACGCAGAGGGTCAGTGCTTCCCGGGTGCAGCTCGCGGACACCTGCTGGTCCCGCAGCTGCAGACCCCGAGGCTGAGGTGGCGCTCGGGTGTCTGTGTGTCCTACACCAGCTCAGGTCCTCTTCAAGGGGCTGCTTTCCAAGTCAAGGGAGAAATGGTGTTCCCTTCATGATTGAGAACCTGCTTGTTCCTTCCTTTACAGAAGGGGCCTTTGGAGACCCTGTCACATACAGACGCTGGGACGTGGTGAGCCACTGGCACCCAGCTGGCAACCGCCAGAGCCGGTCTTCGGCTTATCAGTTCCGTGACACACCTGCCCCTGCCACTAACATGAAATTACAGCCCTGGGTCAGGTCACATTCTAGGCCAGGGCGTTCATTATTCTGGCTGGGGACAGTGCCAGAAGGAGGAATGCCTGTGACCATGCCCAGGCCGGCGTCCCAATTGCAACCAGGCCCCCTCTCGGGAAGACACCTGCTGCTGGCACGTGCAGGTTCTCATGCAGCCGTGTAGCGAGCTCCCTTGTGCTCGGACGCAAGGACTGGGGGATTCCGACCCCGGGGGCATTCGGCACCCTCCACCCCTGGCCAAAACAACAACAGCTTTCTACAATGAAGTCTTGCAACACTTCCTGTTGGCTTAATGCTGAACGTCCAGGCTGGACGGAGAGAGGGGGGAACGGCCCCGGCGCTGTCAGCAGATTCCTGGCGGTTAGGACACGGTCCTTGCACGCTGCGGCCTGCGCTGGCATCCCTGGTGGGTGTGTTTATTCTGCCTGGTTCAGGAGCGCACTGGCCGGCGGCCCTGTGGGGTTGATACCAGCTTGAAAGATTGTTTGTTTTGTTTTTCTATCTAGGGGGATGCTAACAGTGAGGCTGCTGGAGCTCAGCTGAAGCCTGAGCCCTTGGAAAGAGCCTTCATCCAGGACCAGTGGCTTTGCCACCGCCTGACGGGCAGGGTGCAGGCTGGGGTGTGGGCACCCCTCTCTGACCCGGAGCTCAGGAATAAATGGTTGCCGGAGTTTCTTCATCTCCTGAGGACAAAGAACATCTCCATGTTCTTCTCCCAGCACCTGGAGGCCTGAGCTGTCCCGTTTAATGCCCCCACACACACACACCAGTGGCATCAGAAACTGTAAGGGACAAACGTGTGGCCCAGCGTGTGGAGCCACGGCTGGCAGTGCCCGCATCCCACGTCCGAGTGCTGGTTTAAGTCCCTGCTGCTCCACTTCCCACCCAGCTTCCTCTGACACTCCTGGGAAGCAGCAGACAATGGCCCGAGCACTTGAGTCCCTGCCGCCCACCTGGGAGACCCGGGTGGTACCTCACTTTGGCCTGGCTCAGCCCCACCTGTTGCAGCCATTGTGGGAGTGAACCAGCAGATGGAAGAGCCCTTTCTCTCTCTCTCTCTCCGGCGTTTTGCCTTTCAAATAGGTAAATGAGCTTTTAGCAAAGGCAATTTCGGGGGCTGCTGTGTGGCATAGTTGGTAAAGCTGCCGCCTGCAACACCGGCACTCCGTGTGGGTACCGGTTCAAGTCCTGGCTACTTCACTTATCCAGTTCCCTGCTATTGGCCAGGGAAAGCAGTGGAAGACGGCCCGAGTGCTTGTGTCCCCGTACCCACGTGGGAGACCTAGAGGAGGCTCCTGGCTCCTGGCTTCAGTCTGGCCCAGCATAGGCCATTGCCACCATTTGGGGAATGAACCAGCAGATAGAAGAACTGTGTGTATGTGTGTGTGTGTGTCTGTCTGTCTCTGTTTCTCCCTCTCTTTCTGTTACTCTTTCAAATAAATAAATAAATTCTTTAAAAAGGCAATTTTAAGACGTGTGGATTTTGTGAATGTGATTTACCCCATTGCTAACCCGGGGGTGGTTTCTTTTGTGTTCCCTCTGTCCACGCAGCCAAGCCTTTGTGGTTCTTGGAAGCCCTTGAAGAGCGGGGAGCTGAAGGCTCGGGGTCCCCGTGGCCCAGTGCTGGTGGGGGATGCTCAGCGTCCGTCTCTGCCTCTGGGAGTGCAGCCGGGGGCAGCAGGGGGCGGCGGGCGGCGGCTGCAGGGCAGCGGGCGGCGGTGCCCTGAGTTCTCCAGGCTGCTCCTGGTCACTCCTGCTGCCCCAGTGTCCCGCAGAGCAGCCACCTCCCCAGTCTCCCTCTTGTCCCCACCCTCTCCGCCCAGGTCTCTGACCACCACAGCGGAAGCAAATGCAATTTGTCTGAAGCACTGTCTTGGCACTGAGGATTGGACAAGGGAGGGGTCTTGTCCGGAAGTCAGGTGTACCTGAGGGGGAGGGGGCTCGTTCTGTTTTCAGCTCACAGGGGTCCGTCCACAGGCCCCGTGTCGTTCTGTGGACCGGGCAGGACCTGGTTGGACTCTCAGCACGGGAGGCGCTGGCTTGTTGACCAAGCATCCAGTGTGCTTGGACGGTGGGAAATACGCATTTGGTCTCAGTCCCTGGCCCCTGGGACTCAGGACATGCAGGGTGGGATTGGAGAGCTGTGACACGCTCACGAGATGACCCGAGGCCGGGCCCCCTTGGGACTGGCCGGTTGCAGATGGACCCAGTCAGCGTTAGAGGTTGAAGCTCTCGCTGTGCAGCGCCCCCGCTCACCCCACCTTGGGGACAGGGAGAGGGGCTGGAGCCCGAGTTCATGACGCCAGGCGAGGATGCGGCCGGGCAAGCTGGAAATTCCTGGGTGCTGAGCCTACAGAGGCATGGGGGGGGGGGGCAGCGAGGACCCAGGAGCTCCGTGACCCCCACCCCACTCTGTGCTCCCTGCTCTCTTCCATCTGACTGGTCTCGAGTTTGTCATAAATGAGTAACAGTAAGCAGAGAGCTGCCCTTGGCCCTGAGAGCCATTCTAGCAAATGATCAAACCCGAGGAGGGCGTTGTGGGGTCAGGGGTGCGCGAGGCCTGGGGCTTGTGCGTGGCCTCCACAGGGAGGGCGGCCCCGAGGGACAGGGCCTCAGGCATGGGGTCTGCTGGGATCGCCGGGTCGTGGGCATCGGAAGTGATGTGAGCCGGGGGCAGGGCGGGGACACTGTAGCTATGCAGGGGACGGCTTGAGATGAGCAAGCCCACGTATCGGGTGTCAGAGGCCAAAAGCCGCCCACTGGGCAAGGACGTCCGGCTTTGTTAGTTTGTCCTTTGCTTTCTGTGGACTCCGGTGGAGTGACTCCATCTCAGAGAGGCTCTCCTGGGGGACGCCGGCCAGATCTCGGCCCCTGAGCTCTCCCCAGACCCCCTGCACGAGACCCAGCCTGCAGCAGCCGTGTGTGGGTGTCGCTGGCGTGGAAACCGAGGCTCAGGACACTGAGGGAACTTGCCTCAGGTCAGGAGGGGCACGGGAGGAGAGAGGAGCACTCAGGCCCGGGCTGCTAATCCTACGCTGCGGGCACACTTCCCTTTGGGAGAAGTCTGGACCGGGGAAAAGTCCAGGCTTGGAGCTAAGAATTTTCCCACCATGCTCTGTACTCCTGGCTGTGCCCCACACATGACAGACTGGTGTCCTTAGTCCCCAAAACACCCTCCCCATGCCCACATCCTCTGGCCCTGCGGTGTGGGGCCTGGCAAAGAAGCTTCTAGAAATTACCTGTGTCAGGGGCTGCGCCGTGGCTCACTTGGTTAATCCTCCGCCTTCGGTGCCGGCATCCCATATGGGCACTGGGTTCTAGTCCCGGTTGCTCCTCTTCCAGTCCAGCTCTCTGCTGTGGCCCAGGAGTGCAGTGGAGGATGGCCCAAGTGCTTGGGCCCTGCACCGCATGGGAGACCAGGAGAAGCACCTGGCTCCTGGCTTCGGATCAGTGCAGTGCGCCAGCCATAGCAGCCATTTGGGGGGTGAACCAACGGGAGGAAGACCTTTCTCTCTGTCTCTCTCTCTCACTGTCTATAACTCTACCTGTCAAATAAATTTTTTTAAAAAAGTTACCTGTGTGGATGGGCTCGAGGGCACCCTTTCAGAGACCTGCACACCCAAGGTGGTTGGTGACACATGGACAGGAAGTCTCAACCCCCGAGGGACACACACGACCATGAAGAGCAGGTGCAGCAGAGAGAGCATAAGGTGGACTCATCACAGGGACCCCAGGGACAGAGAGTGGTGCCCAGGAGCTGGTGGGACAGCTCAGCCCTGGTAGCGGGGGCAAGGCAGAGAGATCTTCCATCCTCTGTCTCACTCCCCAGATGGCCCCAGTGCCTGGGGCTGGGCCAGGCCAAAACCAGAAGCCCAGATCTCCATCCAGGTCTCCTATGCGGGTGCAGGGGCCCAAGCACTTGGACCATCCTCTGCTGCTTTCCCAGGCCACAGCAGAGCTGGATCCAACGCGGAGCAGCCGGGACTCGAATCGGAGCTCATGTGGGATGCAGGTGTTGCGGGCAGCGGCTTAACCCGCTGTGCCCCAGCAATGTAGGTCAGATTCCTGCGCGCGGCTGCTGGCCACAGTCACACGGGAAACTAAGCACACGAAGACATTTTTGTCATTCTCTTCAGATGTGCTCCTGCAGGCTGCTGCTTAGCCTAGCAGCTCAGACACCGACTAAGATGCTGGTCCCACATCCCAGGAACAGGGTACGATTCCCGGCTCTGCTCCTGACCCCAGCTCCCTGCTGACGGGCGCCCTGGGAACAGCAGTGGTGGTCGAAGTAGTCGGGTCCCTGGATTGAGTCCTGAGCCCCTGGCATGGGCCCCTGCCCAGTCCCAGTCCCAGTTGTGACGGGGAAGGAGCAAGAGGGTAGGAGTTCTCTCCCCCCCTCCCCCTCCCCTCCCCCTCCCCTCCCCCTCCCTTCCCCTCCCTCCCCCTAGGTCTTAGTCTCTCTTTCAAAGAAACAGATAAACAAAACCGTACAATGTGTGTCTGCAGTTCCCCGGGCAACCCTTCTAGCGGAACCCAAGGTGGCAGGTCAGGAGGGGGCCCGTCCCGTCCCACGCCCTCCCACTGCCTATTGCCCCACCACCGTCTTCCTCCAGCGCCTGGGACTCCGGAGCAGCCGACTGGGTGCCCCTCCGTCTGCCCCCGACTCTGGGCCGCGTTCTCATCGTCTCCCTTCTCCTCCTGAGAAGGATGCGTGGGGACTGCTTCCCACTGCTCTCCCCACTTCTGCTGGGCTCTTCTCTCCCTCCCGGCCTCCTGGGGGCACCCTACCCCCCACCCGTCTCTGTCCTTGGCCTCCTGGGGGCAGCCACACACACACACACACACACACACCATCTCTGTCCTTAGCCTCCTGGGGGCAGCCACACACACACACACACACACACACCGTCTCTGTCCTTAGCCTCCTGGGGGCAGCCACACACACACACACACACACACCCCGTCTCTGTCCTTAGCCTCCTGGGGGCAGACACACACACACACACACACACACCCCGTCTCTGTCCTTAGCCTCCTGGGGGCAGACACACACACACACACACCCCGTCTCTGTCCTTAGCCTCTTGGGGGCAGCCACACACACACACACACACACACACACCGTCTCTGTTCTTAGCCTCTGGCTTTTGCTGCCCTTGCTCTCCCTGGACAGGCCGGCTCCAGGCGTTCTGTTCCTGACCCAGCGACTGCTCCCGAACCTGCCTCTCTGGCTGCCTCTCCCCCCTTGGACAGAGCCCACGGGCTTCAGACGTGTAACCTGCCGCTGCCTGGTCCCAGCCTCAGAGCCGCTCACTCTGCCCATCCTCCGGGTCGCTCTCCTGGGCCCGGGACTCGATGACCTGTGTGTGCCAGGCCCCGGTGCAGCAGCTGCAGCCCGTGTGCCCCCTAGTCCCTGCCCTCTCCACCGAGCCGTCCCCAAGCCCATTGACTCTGTCCCCTGAGCGGCGCTGGGGCCTCCGCGGGTGCCCGAGTCTGGGCTCTCCCGGGCCTTTGTGCGACGCTGCAGCCGCCGTTGGGCGAGCGTTTCTGGTGGTTTCCCACCAAGATCAGGCTTTGCTCGGAGGCCCCCGTCCGAGCCCCTGGCGGCCTCCAGGGCGGGGAACTCTCTGGCCCTCGCCCTCTGTGGCCTCCTTCCTTCGTCAGCATGGCAAACCATGGCCCTTGACCTACTTACAAAAAAACACAAAGTATTTTAGGAATGGAGACGTAATTCTCGCCCTTTTCAAGCCCGATCCCTGCCGATCTAATTCTAGAACATTCTCTTCCCCTAAAGACACTTCCCATTTCCCCAGCTCCCTCCAGCCCAAGGCCAAGGCCAAGCTGCCTCGTGGATGGTCCTCTTGGGGACGTTTCCTTAAAGAGAACCATGTAATTTCTGGTCTTTGTGTCTCCTATAAACGGAACGGTATAATTTCTGGTCCTCTGTGTCTGGTTTCTTCCACCCGGCTCAGGGTGTCCAAGGATCACCCAAGCTGTAGCAGACGTCAGAACTTGGTTCCCCACTGTGGGCAAAGCAGACCGCATGCGAGGACAGGCCACGCCCACTCGCCGGCTCCTCGAGGTCTCCCCAGGTAACACAGGTATGAGGTTTGGTGGCCCAGCTTCCGTGCTCCTACCTGGGGGTTGAGTTGCCTGGCAGGGGGCGCCGTGTCCAGCTCTGGGGGCCACCAGCTGCTCTCACAGAGGCCGCACCACTGCACCTCCACCAGCCGGACGCGAGGGTCCCCGCTCCCACACCCTGTCCAGCTGGGTGCGGGGGTCCCTGTCCCCCTTCCTCTCCAGCCGAGTACGGGGGTCCCCGGCCCCACACCCTCACCAGTTCTCCTCGGCCGTCTCTTTACTACAGCCGCCCCAGAGCTGTGCCTTAGTTTGCGTTTATTTTCATACGACCTGCAGACTAAACATGATTTTTGACGTCTTTAGAAGGCTGTAAAGCACCCTTGAACACACACAGGATGCGTGACAGTTCAGGCACACACACAGATATATGACAATGCATGACAGAGTTCACACACACGGATGTGTGTCAGAGTTCTCACACTCACACACATAGGACAGAGTTCACGC
Source organism: Lepus europaeus (assembly GCF_033115175.1). Lineage (NCBI taxonomy): Eukaryota > Metazoa > Chordata > Mammalia > Lagomorpha > Leporidae > Lepus > Lepus europaeus. Next base: position 4,992,409 of record NC_084831.1, read on the forward strand.
ACACGATGTGTGACACAGTTCATGTGTGGCCGTGAAGCCCACAATGTTTCCTACCCGGTCCATCCCCACTCGGCTCCACCCGGGAGAAAACCTCAGCTCCGGGCTGGGCTCCCGGTCTGTGGTGGGAACACTTGGCTTCCCCTTCCCGCCCACTTCCCCTTCCCCTAAGGCCCAGACCCCTCTGGTCTCCCCGGGGTGGGGGCTTCATTCCATCCCCACGTGTTTGGTGAGACCGCTCTTGCGTAGCCCCTCCGTTCTTGCTTCCAGCCCTAGAACCAGATCCTTGGACATCTCCGTTTTCTTAGCACACGGAGTTAACCAAGGCACAGGAGAATGGGCCGAGCGCTCTGCCCTCGGGTCACTTACAGGGTGACCAGAGAGCTGCCGAGAGCCTGAACCCGAGCAGACCGAGCAGACCGGGTGAGCCACAGGCTGATTCACGACTCACCGGCTGCGGGAGCCCCTGCTGGTGCCAGGCCCCAGGAGCAGAGCGATGGAGGAGAAGGGAGCCCGGCACCGCCGTGGATCTGAACACACTGGCGGTGGCTCGAATGCCGGCGTCGATCCAGCTGTCCGGCTCGCCAAGCAGGCCGCCGCTCCCCCAGCTGGGCTCCTTCTCCAGGAGACAGTGTCTGAGTGGCTGTGGTTCCTGTCCTGAGTCAGCACCACACGTGGTGGCCGGGACCCGTGGGAGTCCAGCGCTTTCCTGGGTGGCCGTGGAACACTCCCAGTGGACGCTCTCAGGGCCCAGGGGCATTTAAAAAAATATTTAGAGTCGGAGTTAGAGAGAGAGAGAGAGAGAGAGAGAGAGGTCTTCCATCTGCTGGTTCACTCCCCAAATGGCCACAACAGCCACGAGCCAAGAGCTTCTTCAGGGTCTCCCACGTGGGTGCAGGGGCCCAAGTACATGCTTTCCCAGGCGCATGATCAGGGGGCTGGATTGGAAGTGGAGCGATACAGGATGCTGGAAGCCACTGAGCCACAGAGCCCCCTCCCCACCCAGGTGCATTTTCTCCTGTTGCCTGCCCAACGCTGTGGTCCCTGGGGCGCATGTGACAGCAGAGCCTCCCTCCGCCTGGGCAGCTCTGCCAACCAGAACCTCACCAGTCATGCTGGACGTGCCTTGTGGGTGTGCTTGGAGGTGGGACAGGTTTGCGAGCTGCCTTAGCCTGCCCGGCGGGAGCTCACCCCCGGCACTATCTGGAGCAGTGGCTGCAGGAGCGGGACCTGCAGGACCAGAGGGGCAGGGGTGGAGAGCGCGAGGCGGGTAGGGGCCAGAAAGAACCAGAGTGGGGCGTAGGCTGCCCCTGGCCCCTGGCAAAGACCACCTCCCCTCTGCGTTTCCTCCACGGGGAGAACGGCCCTAAGAGCGGCCACCATCAGCCCACCTCCCCAGGAAGGGGTCCCGTTGTGGGACATTTTATTGGCACGGGGGACCACTAGGTGTCTTTGGTGTGGACCCTGCATCTGTTATCCAGACGAGACGAAGGAGCCAGGGGCAGGGCGTGTACCTCACTGCCCCAGTGGAACCTTGGCCAGGCCTCCGGGCTGTGTTGTGCCATTGTCCAAAGACTGACCTTCTGCCCTGCTGGGGCAGGGGGGATCCCTCACTCGGGGTCACTGCCTTGCTTCAGGTCACGTTGTTTCTGTCACTCCATTTCCCTTGGTGCTTAGAAACAATGGCACAGGGGCCGGTGCTGTGGCAGAGCCGGTAAAGGCCTCACCTGCAGTCCTGGCATCCCCTATGGGCGCCGGTTTGAGTCCCGGCTGCTCTACTTCTAATCCAGCTCTCTGCTATGGCCTGGGAAGGCAGCAGAAGATGGCCCCAGAGCTTGGGCCCCTGCACCTGTGTGGGATACCCAGAAGAAGCTCCTGGCTCCTGGTTTTGGATCAGCACAGCTCTGGTCATTGCAGCCAATTGGGGAATGAACCAGCAGATAGAAGACCTCTCTCTCCCTGCCCCCCTCTCTCTCTGCCTCTCATCTCTCTGTGTAACTCTGACTTTCAAATAAATAAACAAATCTTCAAAAAAAAAAAAAAAAAAAAGAATGGCACACTGGTCTGTCGCTGTGTTGCTTGTGGGGATCAAAGACAAAACAGAGGAAGGCATATCCCAGCGAGGGCCCGCGCAGCCTCCAGGCTGCCACGCCACTGCCACTGCCTTGGTTATGACTTGGCGGGGGTGGGAACCCGGGTGACACTTGACTCCGGAAGTGACTGAGTGACAGGGAGTGTGCAGCTGGGTTTTATGGGCTGCAAACTCCTATCAGAAGTTGATAAGACGGGCTCTGGGCCACTGGCTCTTGGCTGGCAGGAGAAGGATTTCCTAAGCCCCAAGTGAGCAACACACAAGAATGAGTCACCTCCACAGGAGGCCGCTTCTGCGGCAGGGACAGGTGCACGCACGCACGCGCACCTGAGCCTGGTCACCTGGGCCCTGGAGAAGTGACGGAATCGTGACGATGTGGGGACCCCCCCCCCCCGATAACCAGAAAGTGAAATCCTACTGGAGAGAAGGCAGCTGCCAGGAGCTGTGCAGAGGGGCCCAGCGAGGGGGACACGGGGATCCTGGTGACAGCGCCAGCACTGAGATCGCATGCATGTGGGCATCTGGCTTTGCACTGCCAGTGTGGGGGGGCCATCACAGTGGGTGGAGCCATCCAAGTGGGCAGGGCCATCACAGTGGGTGGAGCCATCCAAGTGGGCAGGGCCATCACAGTGGGTGGAGCCATCCCAGTGGTCAGGGCCATCCCAGTGGGCGGGGCCATCCCTGTACCCCGCCCACTATCTCCTCTAGTGCCAGTCACCTGGTCCCATCAGAAGGGCGCTCCCCAAACGCCCTCTGCAGTGGCTGCCACCTCTGTGACGGCCACTCACAGCCAGGCCGCCGGGCGAACGGCTGCGGTGTTGCCCAGGTGCTCGTATGCCCTCGGTCACAGTCAGAGCTGCGTCCCTGTCCCTCTCCCTCTCCTGGGTGACACCAGCCAGGCCACCCACGCGGGGTCAGATCCTCAGCCTCCGTACTTGTTTATTTAAGTTTAAAGCACTGTGTTTATGTGCGTGAAAGGCTGAGAGAAAGAGACCTTCTGTCTGCTGGTCCACTCCCCAAACAGCCAGGGCTGGGCCAGGCTGGAGCCGGGAGCCTGCAGCTGCCTCCCAGGAAGCGAAGCCGCACCCAGGGCTGTGACAGCACCACGGCCCTCAGCGGGGCTGAGCCACTGTGCCCAACGCCTTTCCTCTGCGTGCTCTTCATGGCAGTGGGTAGCATTTACAGCTCTGAAAAATGCCAGGCGTGCAGCCCTCTTCAGGAGTCTGATCAACTCAGAAAACGCGAGGCGCGGAGGTGGCTCCCGGCCCCCTCCTCTCCTGCCCTGGGGTGGTCTGTGCTTCGCTGACGCCCAGGGTCTCCCGTGGGCTTCCCCTGACTCTGAAATCTCCCCTCTGGGTCTGAGCTGTTGCCCCGATTGGCTCTGGCCTCCACCGGCGCTGAACAGAAATCAGGGCGAAATCCTCACTTATCAGAAATCAGGGCAAAATCTTGCAAAGGAAACAGAGCGATTGGCTGCCGTAAGCAGTTAACTCAGAGGCTGCAAGTTTGGCACTGATGGCCAATCTTAAAATTGGGGTGAGAAAGGTGGGGGTGGGGCAGAGAACGCGGGAAGGGAGGAGAGAGGGAAGGTGAGCGAGAGAGAGGGAAAGGGAGCGAGCTCTGGCACTCATCCCAAGCAGTGAGTGCACAAACTGGTTTAGGCCAGTGAGACAGGACGTTCCGCAGAGCCGGGGTCACGTGACCACGCGGGCGAGCAAACAGGCGGTGTATCATTAACAAAGCACAAGGCTGCACGTCCCAGGCTCTCCAGGTGTCCGTGACCCAGGCAATTTAATTAAAAACAGAAAGAAATGAAGTGACAGCAGCCGGAGATTCCAGCTGCCCACACTCGGCCCCACCAGCCACGGGGAGGGGCGGCCCTCTGTGACCCTTGTGGGGACATCTGCCCCGTCAGCCCCTGCTCAGGGAGCGTGGACGCAGCCGCCGCGGCCGGTGCAGGGCTGACTCAGGACACGGGCCTGTCCCCTCCCGGCAAAGGTGAGCTGCAGGGAGATCAGTGGCCGTGGGGACCAGGCCGTGCGCGCGGCAAACCCTGAGCAGGCACGAGCACGGGGCCTGCATCTCCTTTGATCCAAAAGCAGCATCTGGGTGGGCCAGGAGGCTCCTGGGACGGTTCTTGGAGACCCCAGATCCCCCGGCAGGGTCAGGGGCTGGAGCCTGGGCTCCAGCACTCAGGCCTGGCTGGGTGCCTCCTGACGCTGCGGCACAGAGCCACGGACGAAGGCCTCGAGAGCTCCTGTCCGCGTGCCTGCTGCCCCCTGCCTCAGCATCTGCAGCTGTGCAGCCGTGAGCTTGGCAGGAACGGTGGGAGGGGCAGGGGAAGTCCCTGGGCAGCGTCTGCCCCTGGAGAGCGCCCCGCACACGGGCGTCCCCCGTCCTGCTTCTCTAAACAATATGGCGTCACAGCTGTTTGCGTAGCATTTGCAGAGCAGCACGGGAGAGATGACTTAAAGCACGTGGGTCACAATGCAAACCCCAGGCCGTTTTACCCAGGGGACTGAATGTTCTCAGATTTGGGGGCCCACCAAGCATCCTGGAGCCACAAACCCCGCGGATGCCAGGTGATGGGTGGGGGTCGTGGGGAGGGCCGGGGCCAGCCTGGGGTTGCTGACCGTGCAGGGGAAGAGGGTTGAGGGCTTAGACCAAGGAGCCAGTGGGGAGCTCCGGGGAGGCTGGACAGCTGCCAGGCCAAGCACAGGAACCTGCCGCACGGGTGTTTAGGGCCGGCGTGCGCTGCAGCAGGGAGGATGCCGCTTGGGACGCCATCCCCCGCGTCAGAGGGTCTGGGCTAGGGGCCCGGCTCCAGTCCACGGCCAGCTGCCTGCTCACGGGCGTCCTCAGGGGCAGCAGTGACAGCTCAAGTCCTTGGGTCCCTGCCACCCGTGGGGGACACCTGGATGCAGTTCCTGGTTTCTGTCCCCAACCAGTTCCACCCTGGCTGTGGCAGGCCTCTGGGGAGTGATGCGGCGGATGGAGAATCTCTGTGTCTGCCTCTCTGCCTTGCAAATTAAATGAAAATAAATAAATAAAAATTAAAAAGCAAAGATATTGGGGTTTCTGGGGGTCTGTATAACTGCGGGTCTCCCAGGGTGTAAGCGAAGGACACCCTGATTTACCCCAAACACGAGGTCTCGGGGGCCTGGGGGCGCCGCCTGCCTGTGGCCGTCTGTGGGGACCCGGAGCCTTCCAGGCCACAGAAATTCTGACAACGTAAGTTGGATGAAACCTGATTTTAGCACCGCACACATTTAAAAGGAGCACAAATCTGACTTCGTGGGCTTCGGAGGGAGATGCAGGTTTGTAGCATAGGCCCTGGGCGAAGCGGGGCTTGCTCACTCAGCAGATCCCGGTTCTAACGGAGCTCCTAGGGGCAGCCTCTTTGCTAAGCCGCCTTCTTCTTCTTATTATTATTCTTATTATTTATTTATTTATTTATTTGAAAGTCAGAGTTACACAGAGAGGGAAGGAGAGGCAGAGAGAGAGAGAGAGAGGTCTTCCATCTACTGGTTCACTCCCCATTTGGCCAAAACAGCTGGAGCTGTGCCAATCTGAAGCCAGGAGCCAGTAACATCTTCTGGGTCTCCCACACAGATGCAGGGGCCCAAGGACTTGGGCCATCCTCTTCTGCTTTCCCAGGCCATAGCAGAGAGCTGGATTGGAAGTGGAGCAGCCAGGACCTGAACTGGCGCCCATATGGGATGGCGGCGCTCAGGCCAGGGCGTTAATCCGCTGTGGCACAGTGCGGGCCCCAAGCCAGCTTATTATTTTATAGGATACCTTGCCGTGCTCTTTGGGGTTTTCCATATAGGAAATCCTGTGAATAACAACCGTGTTATTTCTTCCCTTCTAATGTTTATGCTTTGAATTTATTTTCCTTGTTGTCTTATCTAGAATCCTAGCAAATCTGGGAAATTTGGGAAAGGATGACAGGTGCACCCTTGTCTTGCTCCTGATTTTCTTTTAGAAGTTCTGTTTATTTGTGAGGTAGAGAGAGAGAGAGAGAGAGAGAGAGAGAATCCCCCATTTGGGAGAGAGGAATTCAACCCCCGGAGCCGTCCCCGCTGACCCCCAGGCCTGCACTGGCTGAGTCGGCGGTGGGACCACAGTGGAGCCCGGGCACTCTGATGTGGGAAGTGAGTGTTTTAAGCACAAGGGTTAAAAAGTGCCTTCCCCACTCCCGATTGTAAAACGAATGCTTAGAACATCTTTATCTTTATATTGCTGGTTTGTTTATATTCTCTTTCTCAGGTTAAGGCTTTTCTCCTAGTTATAGTTTACTTAAGGTTTTTCATCTTCAAAATATTTTTTTAAAGATTTTATTTACTTATTTGAGAGGTAGAGTTACAGACAGGGAGAGGGAAAGGCAGAGAAAGGTCTTCCACCTGCTGGTTCATTCCCCAAAGGCCAATCCAAAGCCAGGAGCCAGGAGCTTCTCCCACATGGATGCAGGGGCCCAAGGACTTGGGCCATCCTCTACTGCTTTCCCAGGCCATAGCAGAGAGCTGGATTGGAAGAGGAGCAGCCAGGACTCAAACTGGCACCCATATGGGATGCTGGCACTGCAAAGTGGAGGCTTAGCCCACTACACCACAGCACTGGCCCCTCAAAAATATTTTTTTCAAGATGTATTTATTTGAAAGGCAGAGCAACAGAGAGACAGAGTCACAGAGACCTTCCACCTCTGGGTCACTCTCCAGTGGCTGCAACATCCAGGGCTGGGCCAGGCAGAAGTCAGAAGGAGCCAGGAGCTCCATCCAGGTCCCCACGTGGGTGCAGGAGCCCACGCATGTGAGCTGTCCTCTGCTGCTCTCCCGGGTGCATTAGCAGGGAGCTGGATCAGAAGCAAAAGAGCTGAGACTCCAACCAGTGCTCCAGTGTGGGATTCCAGTGTCCCAAGGGGCCGCGTAGCCGGCTGGGCCGCAGCACTGAAGGGCATCCATTGAGCCATACCCCGTATGCCGTTCAGAGTGTTCAAGTCCTGGCTACTCCCTGTTTCTGATTCAGCTTCCTGCTAACATGCCTAGGAGGCACCACTGATGGCCAAAGTGCTGGGTCTCCTGCTACCCATGGGGTAGACCCTGATGGAGTTCCTGGCTCCTGGTTCAGCCTGGCCCAACCATGACTGTGGCAGGCATTTGGGGAGTAAAACAGTGGATGGAAGATCTCTCTCTCTCTCTCTCTCCATTTCAAATGAATACATCTTTTTAGAAATCTATTTTAAAATGTGAGTTGAGTGGCCATGTGATGTAGTGGGTAAAACTGCTGTCCACAGTGTCGGCATCCCATTTGTGAGCTGGTTCAAGACCCGGCTGCTCCACTTCTGATCCAGCTCTCTGGTATGGCCTGGGAAAGCAGTGGAAGATGGCCCAAATCCCTGGAAACCTGGAAGAAGCTCCTGGCTCCTGGCTTCGGATGGGCACAGCTCTGGCCTTTGCAGCCATTTGAGGAGTGAACCAGCGGGTGGAAGATCGATCTCTCTCTGCCTCTCTGTAACTCTGTCTTGCGTGGTTTTTGTTTTGTGCAATCTGCTCTGACAGTGAACGACTCGCAGCTCAATGGACTCCAGGTGAGGGGCACCGTCTGCCAGGAGCCACATGTGCCCAGCTCCCGACCCCAGGAGCTCAGGGGTCCCCACACTCATCGGCTGCAAATTCCGGGACCTGGACTCCTTCTGTTCCCTGGAATGACTCACAGGACACAGGGCCACCCTCTGTCTACTGTTACTGTTTTATCATCACGCCAGGCTACAAAGCAGAAGCAGGCAGTGTAACAGAGCTTCTGGGTCCCAGCAGGGATTCCCTGGCGGCCTGAGCCCAGAGCACTGCCCACCCAGGAAGCTCACGGAAGCCCCTGGGGCCTGCGACTCGGCTGAGGCTTCGTGACACAGGCCAGGCTGAGTTACTGTGCACGCGACTGACCTCGGTCTCTGGCAGCCACACACCCATGCCTGCCAACCTCTGGCTGAGTGCACGTGGCCCACAGCCACACGGCTCTTGTCACGTGGTTGGTTTTTCTGGCACCATCCACCTCCATCCTGAATCATCTCATTAGCATAAATTGCCAGGTGTGGCCCAAAAGGCCCACCATGAATAGCAAAGAAGTTCAAGGGTTTAAAGGTTACATCCCAGGAGCCGGGACAAAGGCTAGGTCTCTCTTAGGGTAAATCTCTCAGCACACCACAGCGTGCCAAGACTTTCGGTGTCACCCAGTCCTTGTGTTTCTGAGCTAATAACAGCATCGTTGCTGGATCCCTTTGGCTAATTTCAAACAAGGTTTTGTGTCTTTGTTAGTGCGTGAGATTGGCTAAGATCTTCTGTATGACTGACCTTGCCTGATTTTTAAATTAAACATTTTACTGTGCTCACGAAATGCGTGGTGCATGGTCTGTTTTCTTCTGTGCGTTAGACTGGACTGTTGGCTCCCTGCAAGTGTTGAGGAGCTCAGCTGTAGAACCTTCTGAGCCTGTGTTTGGCTGTGGTGAGACTGTCACAGTTTCAGTTCTTTGATAATTCCAGGACTGTTCATGCTTTCTACTTCTTCTTGAGTCAGCATGCATAAATTGTATTTTTCGAGAAACTGATCTATCTCGTCAAATGTTCAAATACGTTGGCCAAAACTGCTGCATCTCTTCTAAGTCTCTGCTGTTGCTGTATTAGTTCAGTGCCTCCTGCCGTGGTGTGGGTAAACACCTGCTGCTGTGAAGCGACCAGATGCGCCTGGCACTCGGCAGGTGCTCGGTGAGCGTCCGGTCATTTCTTTCCTTCCTCTTTCCGGGGGACTGGCCTTGGTGATGTCAAGGGCAGTTTGGAAAAGTTGCAAATCGGATGTGCGTCGTGGTCATGGCTTCACTTCCTGATGTAGGGGATTCATGGCAACCAAAAGAGAGGTTCGTGTGGTTCTGGAAGACAAAACTTCGCAGTAAAGGCCTAACAACGGACGCCTCTTTTCTCCAGCCCCGCTGTGCAGCCGTGAGGTCAGCCCACACCAGCGTCCATCTCCGAAGGGCAGCACCCGAGCTCACTGGAGCCGTTTGTTTGCATATTTGTTTTAGGGCAGTGAGCGTGTGACTTGGGAAGTCCACTGCCTTCTCAGGGACGGACAGAGACCCAAACACAGACCTGAGCGACCGCCAGGAAGCAGGCGAAGTTCCCGGGGTGCAGGGGCAGGAAAACACCAGAGCGCCAAAAGGCCCAAAGTACCCTGGAGAGACGAGGAGCCCCAACCATGCCCTCTCCTGGACGCCGACTGGCCCGCCGGATGCTGACAAAAAGCCTCCTGTCAATCACCTGTCCGGATCGTTCCACCCTCCTCCAGCGCGAGTCTCCAGGCGCGAGACTTCCTAGTCCTGCTGTGGCCGCCGCATGGCCAGGAGGTGCTGGTGCATGGCTCTCTGGCAGGCTGGAGTCTAGTGTGGGAGAGAAAAAGGAGACAGACAGAGAAAGTGTGAAACGCACAGGCAACTTGGAAAACGAGGCCACAGCTTTGAATTTTTCGTGCGTGTCACGGCTTGGCTGAGTTGGGAAGGTGGACCACCCAGGGAACATTTGTTGGGAGGCTGATGGTAGAGCGATTAGGGGCCCTGAATCTATTGCCGGCGACGGCCGCTTCTTTCTTGCTGTGTGACTTTGGGCAAAACACTTGACCTCTCTGTGTCCTTTTCTCAATTGTGATAGAGGATAGAAGTGCCTTCTACCAGGTGTGAGGATTAAGTGAGTTGGTATATGGTGCCCCCCCTTATCCATCCATGGTTTTTGTTCCCACGGTTTTATCTATCTGCAGTCAACCATAGTTCAAAAATATTAGATGAAAAACTCCAGAAACAAGCAATTCGTAATTTTTACATACGGAACTTTTGTTTATAGTGTGTTGTTAGAATTGGCTGATTTTTATTACTCATTAATGTGCCTAGTTTGTAAGCTAAACTTTTTCGTAGGTAGGAATTCCTAGTCCCCGCGGTTTGGTACCAGCTGCAATTTCGCACACCCGCCGGTGTCTTGGAGCGGCTCCTCCGTACAGCAGAGGGGGCTGTGGACAAGGTGCTGGCTGCGGCTCAGCGCTCCCCAGCCTACGTGCGGGCACTGCACTTCAGAGGGTCCCGGGTACCAGCCCCCGGGCATCCTGCCTCCTTGGCCCAGAGCAGCAGCTCCCTCCCCGCCAACAGCGCTGTGCTTCAGGTGAGAGTCCTGACAGCGAAGCGTCGGGGCGCTGTTGGCCCTGAGCCCGGCCCCGCAGCTGTCTCAGGGACAGCAAGAGGAGGCCACACCTCAGAGCTCGCTGTTGGTCTGCTGACCTCAGAGTTCTGAGCTTGTATTTGATCTGTTGGCAGGAAAAGCATTTGACACTCGTGAGCGCAGCGAAGACCAAAGGCGCCCGAAGTGATCTGGGCCTCTCGTGTCAGCGACAGTCGAAACAGAATCTGAATTAAAAATGTGGAAAAGGATTCTTCCACACAAACGTTGGTGCTAGGGGCTGAACTCCCCCTCTGCTTGTGGGGCTCTCGTGTGACAGCCCCCTGGGGACTGCTTTGCTGCTCACATGACCAGGGGCCCTAGGGATGTAGACAAATGTGCTTAAGTGGACAGGTGAACGGCTGTACGAGGTGCATAGGCACCCGGGCTCCTCACAGCACTCTCTGTACCTCCGTGGGTTTTCACAGTGTCTACAATGAAAAGATCAAGGACTTTTTCTCCAATAATTAAAATACCCTCAGGGCCGGTGCTGTGGCATAGTGGGTAAAGCTGACGCCTGCAGTGCTGGCATCTCATATGGGCACTGGTTCGAGTCCCAGTTGCTCCACTTCCGATCCAGCTCTCTGCTATGGCCTGGGAAAGCAGTGGAAGATGGCCCAAGTGCTTGGGCCCCTGCATCCATGTGGGAGACCCAGAAGAAGCCTCTGGGGCCTGGCTTCAGATCGGCTCAGCTCTGGCCGTTGTGGCCATCTGGGGAATGAGCCTGCAGATGGAAGACCTCTCTCTCTCTCTCTCTCTCCCTCTCTCTCTGCCTCTCCTTCTCTAATGTGTAACTGACTTTCAAGTAAATAAATAAATCTTTAACAAATAATAATAATAAAAACCTCATGTGGCATAAAGAATGGTGAACAATGATAATCTGCTCTGTTATTTATATTATTTTTTAAAGATTTTTATTTATTTATAAGTTGAAAGGCAGAGTTACAGAGAGGCAGAGGCGGAGACAGAGAGAGGTCTTCCATCCGCTGGTTCACTACCCAGATGGCCACAGTGGCCAGAGCTGGGCTGATCTGAAGCCAGGAGCCAGGAGCCTCTTCTGGGTCTCCCACATGGGTGCAGGGGCCCAAGGATTTGGGCCATCTTCTGCTGCTTTCCCAGGCCATAGCAGAGAGCTGGATCGGAAGTGGAGCTGCCGGGACTCAAACTGGCACCCCTATGGGATGCTGGTACTGCAACACCGGCATAGGTAGAAATAGGTTACCCACTATGCCACAGCGCTGGCTTCCTATTTACATTCTTAAGTATTTTTGTGTTCTGTGGGCGCCAATAACTTGTCTGATTTCCCTGCTTTGTGTCCGTTTGAGAATGGAGTTCATTAAAACAGGCAGTCACGAGCTAAGCCATGCAATGGCACTAACCGACTAGCAGCACCCGCTCACGCTCACTGCACAATGGGCACACAGTGCAGCGTGTGCCAAAGCCCTCGCCACAGCCCAGGGGCCAAGGGGCTGCACAGTTCCTGTTTAATGGGTGAAGAGAGGGCGGCTCCAAGGGTAACGAGCGCCAAGGTTACGCAGCTGGCAAGCATCAGGACGAGGATTTGACCCCAAGCCATCCAGCCCCATTGTTCATGCTGTTTGTCTGCATTTGAGTTGCACCATGTTTACATTTGGTCGGATGAAGCTGGCGCTGTGGCGAAGTGGGTAAAGCCGCTGCCTGTGGTGCCAGCATCCCATATGGGCGCTGATTGGAGACCCAGCTGCTCCACTTCCCATCTAGCTCTCTGCTGTGGCCTGGGAAAGCAGTAGAAGATGGCCCAAGTCCTTGGGCCCTGCACCTGCGTGGGAGACCTAGAAGAATCTCCTGGCTCCTGGCTTCGGATCAGTGCAGTTCCTGCCATTGCAGCCACTTGGGGAGTGAACCAGCAGATGGAAGGCCGGCCTCTCTCTCTCTCTCTCTCTCTCTCTGCCTCTGCCACTCTGTAACTCTGCCTTTCAAATAAATATTAAAAAAAAATTTGGTCAGAATCTGCTACTTGGCTTTGGCTCTGGAGACGGATGTAAATGCCTACCTCAGTGCCCTTCCTGGCTTCCTAGAACTGGAGTGATGGCCAGGGTTCCCCCTGTAGCCACCGGCTTGATGTTGGGGTTACAGATAAGAACATCGTTAGGACCACGGGTTCACCTTGGCATGCTGCCTATCAAAACCTTATGTGAGTGGCCGGCGCCTCGGCCCAACAGGCTAATCCTCCGCCTTGCGATGTTGGCACACTGGGTTCTAGTCCCGGTCAGGGCACCGGATTCTGTCCCGGTTGCCCCTCTTCCAGGCCAGCTCTCTGCTGTGGCCAGGAAAGTGCAGTGGAGGATGGCTCAAGTGCTTGGGCCCTGCACCCCATGGGAGACCAGGATAATACACCTGGCTCTTGCCTTGGGATCAGCGCGGTGCGCCGGCCGCGGAGGCCATTGGAGGGTGAACCAACGGCAAAGGAAGACCTTTCTCTCTGTCTCTCTCTCTCACTGTCCACTCTGCCTGTCAAAAAACAAAACAAAACAAAACAAAAAACCACTTTATGTGAGAGGAGGGAATACCTATATGCGTCCTTGTCTTAAAACTCTGTTGAGGCTGGTGCTGTGGTGTAGTGGGTAAACCCACCACCTGCAGTGCCAGCATTCCATATGAGCACCTGTTCAAGTCCCAGCTGCTCCACTTCTGACCCAGCTCTCAGCTATGGCCTGGGAAAGCAGTGGAAGATGGCCCAGGTGCTTGGGCCCCTGCACCGCATGGGGGACCCAGAAGAAGCTCCTGGCTGCTAGCTTGGGTCTGGCCCAGCCCTGGCCATTGAGGCCATTTGGGGAGTGAACCAGCAGATGGAAGATCTCTCTCTCTCTCTCTCTCTCTCTCTCTCTGTGTGTGTGTGTGTGAGTGTGTAACTGTGACTTGTAAATAAATAAAAATAAATCTTTAAAAAAAACCCTATCAGCTGAAGAATGACTACACAGTTATTGCTGCAAAATGAAAATGTAGCACCGGCTGACTTTGGGAGATGTGGATTTATCTGCAAAACAATGGTTATGAACCTTCAAAGGGACAACACACAGGGACAGAGGCCACCATGCGAATGCTCAGAGTGTGTGGGCAGATAATGCTGGGAAGATCAGCGTCCAAAAAAGCCTTATAGGAAGTGGGGCAGGCGGCGGGCTCCATGGTTAGCACACCTCTTAGGACGCCCGTGGCCCACATCGAGTGCCCGGTCCAGTGCCCAGCTCTGGCTCCTGACTCCAGCTTTCCGCTAACGCACACCCGGGGAGGCAGCAATGGCGGCTCTAGTGGCTGTGCCCTTGCCACCACGTGGGGGACCTGGAGGGAGTTCCCAGCTCCTGGTTTTGACAGGGTCCAGCCCCAGACATTGTGGACATTTAGGCAGCAAACCAGTAGATGCAAATGTGTTCTCTCTCCGGAAGAAGCTCCTGGCTCCTGGCTTCGGATCGGCACAGCTCCGGCCATTGCAGCCAATTGGGGAGTGAACCAGCAGATGGAAGACCTCTCTCTCTCTCTCTCTCTCTCTCTCTCTCCCCCCTTTTCAAATAAATAGAAATAAAAAAATAAAATATAAAGGTGCATACTGTATAAGGCAGAGTGCGTGAGACTATATTATAATTTAATCGCCGTGGACCAGTAGAATGACTTGCATTCCTAACAGTAGACCACGTTGGAGACCTGTATTCAACTTCTAGTTAAACCCATTTGAGTGGTCAGTCTTCCCGCAGACGCCCTTTTTGGGAAGTCTTCGTGTCTGGGAGGATGAGTTGAAGGGAGAGCATCAAACGTGCTCTAAGAGAAGCAGGACCCACGCTCACATATCCTGTTGGTAAATGACCCATGCAGCGTAAGGAATTGGAAAAGCAAGAAGAAATGAAGAAAGTGTTAGAGAAAAGTGAGAAGCGTCCAAATGCGTTTGCTCCTCCGTCGTCGGCTGAAAGTGGGATTTGTGTGCTGTCGTGGCTGTGCCTGCGAGCGATTCGGGGGTTGACAGCGATGAGAAACGGGTGTTTCCACGCCCAAACGCTCAACCTTTAAACTATGACATCCGAGCTTTAAAAGTGCCAGTGCGCAGGCATTTGAAATAAAATTTCCGATGATTTATTCTATCTCAGAAGTTTATTTTAGGGGAGATATTTATCTAAAGTCAAATATTGACTTTAATAATGGGACATTCCACATTCGGTCCAACCGTGTATTCATGAGCTGTTAGACTGTGGAATCCAGGAATGAAACTTAAAGTGATATTTAAAACAAGAAGTGATTCAGATGCAGGAGGGGTAGAACTCAGCCCACGCTGGGGTCCAAAGGCAAAGTGCCCCACACCGACGCTGGCTGCGAGCTGCAGAGCCACTGGCGTAAAAAACAAAACCAAAGCCATCCCCAAGCCAGCGAGATCTGGGAGGGCACTTCCTGCTCGGTGCTTTGTCTCAAACATTTACCAGATGTTTTCCCGGCAGGGGCTGGCAAGGGCACACAGACTGGACAGGGTTAGAACCAATCACGAAAATATGGAATGTTTGTAGTGGACGGTGCAGTACCCAGAATCGTTTTATCAACAACACTGTAGACTAAGATGGCTGTTTCAAGGACGTGAGGGATTTCTCCTGGAAGAATGGAGAGATACCTTCTCGGAAAGAGACTTTTGAAATAAATCCACACTTCTTGGGGGGACATTTTTGGAGCCCCTATTAACTGATCAAAGACGAGTTCAGATTTCTCGCAAGCACTGGCGACCAAAGTGCAAGTGGACATTGACCCTGCGGACCCCACGGTGGGGGAGCTCCTGCTCGGGCCTGGACCCCCGGCACACCAAAATATCAAACATCTGAAAACTCACACAACAAAACAGCAGAGGCCCCCAACCTGTTCTCCAGGCAAGATGGCGGGCGGGGTGCGTGTGGAGTGGATACCACGCCGATGCCACCTTGCATGAGGTCATCAGCCGACTTGCCACAGCTACGACTGGTCATGTGCATGGGAAATCCACTGACATAAAAGCTGTTTCTGGAGTTGCCATTGTCAGGTTAAAAACGGACCGGGACAAAAATCCTACAATGAAGCTTGACTTAGAGACGCCGAGGTGTGTAAACTCGGTGACGCAAGTTGTCCTCAGCCAGGTCAGACCCCGTGGGAGCGGCACAGCTGATGAACTTGCTGCGCGCACCCCAGGGACAGAGGCTTCTTTGTGGGCCGTCCGGGCCGGGGCATTGGGAGGCTTCGGTGCCGAGCAGTGCCACCGTGATGAACGTGGCTCTTCTGTCAACAGCTGATTTCAAACCCCATCCTCAGCCCCCACAGTGGGGAGCTCCAGCACACCCCGATTCCGCAGACACAGTGCATTTGGTCAAACCAAGTCAGAGTAAGGCCAGTGTGGGCGTGGCGTTCACCCAGTCCTCAGGGCACCCACAGCCTGCACTGGGGTGCCTGGGTTCATGCCTCAGCCTCACTGTTCATCCCCGCGTCCTGGGAGGCAGGAGATGACGGCGCAAGTACTTGGGTCCCGGCCACTCAATTGGAAGATGTGGACTGAGTTCCCAGCTTCCGGCGTGGGCACCAACCAGGAGCTATTGCAGGCATTTGGAAAGTGAACCAGAAGATAGAAGCGTGCTCTCTCTCTCTCTCTCTTTCTCTCTCTCGCTCTCTCTCTCTGCCTCTTACATAAATAAAGTTTAGAAGAAAACAAAAGAACAGTATGAACAGACCCCCGTGTTTGCCCAGGGCGCAGTAGCAGGAGGTCCAGTTACTCCTTTTCTGCTCCACACAGTGCAGTGTTGACCCGGTGCCTGTGAGTAGACAGAGACCTTGACAGCACCTAGGAGACCACCTCTGAGCCCCTGTTTGCTGCCGTTGGGTTCTTTGATGGCCAGACCTGGATTAGGTTGATGATCTAAGTGGGGATGGGGGGGTGGCTGGTGGTAGTATTTTAACAGTCGAGTTAAAGATGGGCCAGGAGTAGAATTAGACCCGGGATTGTCCCAAAGAGAGCAAAGGAGAAGTCAGGTGTGAGCCAATCGTTCCCCGAGCTGTGTCACCTGTGGCAGCACCCGGCGATGTGCAGGGCCTGGTTCCAGGGGGTCTTCCTGGAGCTTCGGCGAGAAGAGAGCCCACGTTAATGCCGTGCTGACCTGGGGGGAGGGCGGGGGCGGCGGCTGGTGAGTGTCACAGACCAGGAAGGAGACAAAGCAGACAAAGGAGACAGACAGAAGGGGACAAACAGCAGTAAAGGCACCAAAGCTGTCCAAGAACCACGCAGTTCTGCTGCGCATAGGCTCCCGGTCCACTTGGGGAGGGTCAGCGCAGGCAGGGCTGAGACCTCAGCGAGAGAGGAACCTCAGGGTGGCTCCACACGCACCCCGCCCGCCACCTCGCCTGGAGAGCAGGTTGGGGGCTTCCGCTGTTTTGTTTTGCTCCTGTGTTTGGAAGCCAATGCGACACGACTTTCCAGTGTCCCACGTTGTGCTGTGCCTGGGCCCCAGAGCCGAGCAGCGCCAGCCTCCGGGCGGGAGCCTCCCCCCGGGCTGTGGTCAGCCTTTCACAGTCCTGCTTGCACGTGAATAGGAGAAATGTTGTCCTCCACGGAAGAGCTGAGAAATGCCGGCATTTGGTTGCTTGGGGTCAGACAAGAAGCCGAGTGACCATCAAGCCGGCTGTGGGTGGGAGAGCTCCAGTTAAACAGTAGTTTAGGGTGGAGTCAACTTCCCCAGGTAAGCCAGGGCGCTGGGAGTGACTTCCACTCGTGATGGTAGTGCAGGCATCCCCACTGTTCTATGATGAAAATTTATTTATTTATTTATTTTTATTTTTGACAGGCAGAGTGGACAGTGAGACAGAGAGACAGAGAGAAAGGTCTTCCTTTGCCGTTGGTTCACCCTCCAATGGCCGCCGTGGCCGGCGCACTGCGCTGATCCCAAGGCAGGAGCCAGGTGCTTCTCCTGGTCTCCCATGCGGTACAGGGCCATCCTCCACTGCACTCCTGGGCCATAGCAGAGAGCTGGCCTGGAAGAGGGGCAACCAGGACAGAATCCGGCGCCCTGACCGGGACTAGAACCCGGTGTGCCGGCGCCGCAAGGCGGAGGATTAGCCTAGTGAGCCACAGCACCCGCCATGATGAAAATTTAACCCCTGCTTCTGAAATAGTCCAGTCCAGAGAGTTGTCAAAACTGGCTTATTGATGGGTTTAGTCTACATTTTAGCAGAAATCAGTCATTACTCAATAGCCAGCCATTGCTGCAGATCACAAATCTCTGAACCTGTTTGAAATGAAATTTATCTTCTCATTTAAAAAAAAACGAAAAATAAAATTAATATTTAAATATTTATGAAATGTAACACATTGTGGTCTTTCTGCTTTTTTGCTGGTTGAATATTATGGTCAGTGGTGCACTGAGCCTGCGATTATAGGGTGGACTAAAAATTTGTATTTGCAAAAATCAAAGAAAAAAAAGCAAGGAAGGAAAGAGGGGGTTGGGGGAGGGAGGGCATTATGATGATCTTCTTAGAATCGTACCTCTGAAATACAGGAAACCTTTTCTTTATATATGAATAAAATTTTTAAAAAAGAAATGAAGCATGTCACCGTTGTGAGTCTGTAGCTTGTCGTTCATGAGGACCACAGTGCAACGTCACCTGTGGGCGTCCTGTTGTGGCCATCACACAAATTCCCCAGTTTGTGTGACGACCGCTGAGACAGGCACTGCCCATCCTAGGCAGGTTATGTCAGCTTCGCAGCTTCAGAATCAAAATTGAAATTGTGCTTCATGTATCTCCATGGAAAGAAATCTCCTTACGGTGCAGCTTGGGCATTTTAATATGTTTGCTACAATGTGGGGTGGGGCCCCCCACCTGGGAAGTGTCCTTGGACCCAAGGGTTTTTAACACAGTCCTGGAAGAGATAAGACACCTGTTTTGTTTCTCTGGTTGTATAAAGGCACAATCTTTGCATACTTACAAAGATACTAGAAGGTATACACAGGGAGATTGAAGATAACCCCACCTTAGAGACAACCGCTGTTAACACTTGGATTCTACACACTTTGCAAGGTTCCTCCATGCTTCAGTACCCATAGATTTTTTTTAAGGTTTATTTTATTAATTTGAAAGGCAGAGTTACAGAGAGAAAGGGAGGGACACAGAGAGATCTTCTATCTGCTGATTCCCTAAATGGCTGCAACAGCCAGGGCTGAGCCAGACCAAAGCCAGGAGCCAGGAGCTTCCTCTGGGTCTCCCACGTGGGTGCAGGGGTCCAAGCACTCGGGCCATCTTCCGCTGCTTTTCCAGGTGCTCTAGCAGGGAGCTGGGCCAGAAGTGGAGCAGCCAGGGCTTGCACCAGCGCCTATACAGGGTGCAGGCACTGCAGGTGGTGGCCTAACCCGTTAGGCCACAACGCTGGCCCCATGCATAGATTTGTTAACAGCTTGATTGGCGTGTCATATAATTCACCCATTTAAAGTATACAACCCAGTGGATTTTAGTATATTCGTAGAGTTGTGCAACCATCACCACAATCAATTTTAGAGCTTTTTAACCTCTCCACAAAGAAAGCTTGTACCCAGTGGTAGTCATTTGCCTACTTCCCCCGACCCCCAGCCCCTGGCAACCCTGGATCTATGTCTGTTTCCATGGATTTGCCCATGCCTGACGTCACCCAGAAATGAAATTCGACAGCATGTGGTCTGTGGTCTTGCACTCAGGTGCTGCTCTCCAGATCCGTCCAGGCCACGGCAGGCGTCAGCTCCATTTCTTCTCGTGCCACGTCCTCTGTGTGGACCCATCAAGATTTCCTCACCCGGCCATCTGCTGATGGACCCGTGGACCGCTGCCGCCAGGGGCTGCCAGGAATGATGGCTCTGTGACACCCAAGTGTGAGGCTCCGTGTGGACATGGCTTTCACTTCTCCGGAGTGTGTGAGCCTAGGAACGGTACTGCAGAGCTGGGTGAGGACTCCACACTGAAACTGCTGAAGAACTTTCTAGAATGCTTTCCAGGCAACTGCAGCATTTTGCATCCCCACCCGCAAGGGAGGAGCACTCCAGTTTCTCCACATTCTCTTCAGCTCATTTTTTGCTTGTTATTCTTATAGCCATCCTAGTGGGTACGAAGTGGTTAATATATTTTTAAGAAAGAGGAAAGAGAAAAGGAAATGATTGTTTTGTTCATTCCTTTTTCATGCAAGATTTTATGATAGATGGTTCATCAGCACGTAGAAATACTTATAATTGTACCTCTGACATACAGGAAACCTTTTCTTTACCTAGTAACAAAATTCTTTAAAAAGAAATGTAACCTGTCACCGTTGTAAGTCTGCAGCTTGTCATTCATGAGGACCACAGTGCAACGTCACCCGTGGGCGTCCTGTTGTGGCCGTCGCACAAATTCCCCAGTTTGTGTGACGACCGCTGAGACAGGCGCTGCCCATCCTCGGCGGGTTATGTCAGCTGTGCCGCGCTCCGTCTGCCTGGTGTTTCTAACATCCGGGATGGAAATCGCAGACATCTTTCCAGGCAGTTTCTGCTCACATATTCCCCCCGTGTCTTTGTTCCCAATGGTTCTTGTATTAAAATTTCCTGAATACGGGGCAGGCGTTGTGGTGTAGCAGGTAAAGCCATTCCCTTCAAGGCTGGCATCCCATGTGGGTGCCAGTTTGAGTTCCAGCTGCTCCACTTCCCATCCAGCTCCCTGTTAGTGTACCTGGAAAACAGTGGAAGATGGCCCAAGTCCTTGGGCCCGTGCACCCGCATGGGAGAGCCAGAGGAAGCTCCTGGCTCCTGGCTTTAGCCTGGCCCACTCCTGGCTGTTGTGGCTATCTGGGGAGTGAACCAGCAGATGGAAGATCTCTCTCTCTGTCTGTCTGTCTGTCTCTGTCTCTCTGTCTCTGTCTCTGTCTCTGTCTCTCTCTCTCTCTCCCTGTAACTCTGCTTTCAAGTAAATAAAATAAATCTTAAAAAAAAAATAGACGGCCCAGGGGAGAAGGGCCTGGCACATTCTGTCCACGTAGAAAGGCTACACAGGGCTCAGAGAAGCACCTGGAACTGGACAAGGGAGGTTGGTTCAGGTCACAACAGGATGTTTGTAGTGTAGTTAAAACAATAAAAAACAATAATGGATCTGTCCCTATCCAGGGGTCCTTCACGATGCCATCCTGGCCTTGGGGGGTCTGGAGGCTTTGGTGCCTGAGCCCAGCCCCGTGGAGGCTGCATGTCCGTCCTGGGTGGCCTCCGATAAGGCTCCCCCCGCTGCCCAGATCGGAGCCTCTCCGGAGCCTGTTTAAGAACCAGCATTTCAGAGGAAAACGCGAGCGACGACAGGACTCTGAATGTTTGCCTAAGCAAACTTGGCTCAGGCACCCTGCCCATGTTTGGTGTTGCTCCTTTGGCATTTAGGAGAAATTACATCACTCTCTCCTTTCTGTGCCGGAATGATGCAATACCGAGAGGGGGAATTAAACAGATGGGGCGCGGGCTGAGTGGCGCTGGCCACGATGACCTCGCTCAGGTGGCGCACGGGGTGTCTGCCTGGCCCTTCCTTGTTTGGACGGTGACTCGGCCGGGAAAGTTGTTTTTGAAGCAACCAGAAATAGAAGCCATCGCTGTTTGCTATGATATCAGAAATGTGTGTCTTGGACTGGGACAAGAGAATGCCACATTACAAGGCGGCAGGTGATGGAGTGTGTTTTGAATCGGCTTAAGTCTGGAAGGGTTGTAGAAAGAAACGTCTGTTCTCAAAGCAACGCCATCCGTGTTGGAATCCTGATGAGAAATGTTAGAATCCACCCAGGGTCAGCCCTCAGGCCACAGGTGCAGGCTGCTGGGGAGCCCCGTGGGTGACCACAGTGGCTGCTGCCCCTGACCTCAGGGTGCGCACAGGAGGGGTCGGGGACAGCCCACAGCCACCAGCATGGCCTTTTGTTCTCTTCCATGGTGTTACTAGGAACGGGTTGAGGGCTCACTGCCGTGCCTCCACCATGCGCAGGGCACCACGGACGAAACGACAGGGACCCAAGGCACCTGCGGCTGAGGACTCTGGCCCAAGCTGGAGGAGAAGAAGCAGAGACGAGAACACTGACCAGCCGTCGGGCCCTGAGCAGCCGTCAGCGGCACGTCTGGGAGGACCGGTGGATCGAGGCAGCCTCGGCAGGGGCTGTGACCAGGCAGGAGTCACGGCCACGCAGGACGAGGCTGTCAAAGGAAGAGAGACTAAGACGCAGCCACAGATGGGGCCAGAGAAGAAAGGGAGGCGAGGAGGAGCCAGTGGCAAGGCTGAGGTTCCTGGGGGCTCCAGACTCCTGGGGGGACGTCGGCTGGGAAGGGGGGCAGGTGAACATGGGCCACTGAACACAGGTACCACGGGACGTCGGCGATGCGCCCACAGCTGAACAGTTTTTTTTTTTTTTTAAGAGTTATTTGAAAGGCGGAGTTATAGAGAGGGAGAGGCAGAGGTAGACAGGGAGAGGTGTTCTATCTGATGGTTCACTCCTCAAATGGCCACTATGGCTGGAGCTGGGCCATTCAGAAGCCAGGAGCCAGGAGCTTCTTGTGGGTCTCCCATGCGGGTGCAGGGGCCCAAGCACTTGGGCCATCCTCCACTGCTTTCCCAGGCGCATTAGCAGGGAGCTGGATTGGAAGTGGAGCAGCTGGGACTGGAACCAACACCCATAAGGAATGCCGGTGCTGCAGGCAGAGGCTTTACCCGCTACACCACAGCACCAGCCTTAGCCAAACGGTTCCAAATGCAAGGTTGTGCTCACCACCACGCTGGAGATGGCGATGCAGGGCCAGTGTTATTGAAGTGAAAAGTTGAAATCACGAGAGAGGGTGGAGGGTCCTCAGCCAGAGGGGCAGCAGCACCCAGACATTCCCTCCCCACCCCCCACTTTCCCACTTTCTTCTCTCCATGTCTTTCTCTCTGTCAGTATCCCCCCCACACTTATTTTTTTAAATATTTTATTTATTTATTTGAGAAGTAGAGTTATAGACAGAGAGAGGGAGAGACAGAGAAAAAGGCCTCCCATTCACTCCCCAGATAGCCATAGTGGCTGGAGCTGGGCCAATCCGAGGAGCCAGGAGCCAGAAGCTTCTTCCAGGTCTCCCACGCAGGTGCAGGCCCATCTTCCACTGCTTTCCCAGGCCATTCCAGAGAGCTGGATCAGAAGATGGATTTGAACCGGTGCCCATATGGGATGCCAGCGCCACAGCATCGCTCCCCCAACACACACTTTTAAAATGTGCTCTCTCTCTTTTTCCTACTCGCTCCTTCTAACCTGTTGGGGTTTTGTTTTGGCTTTGCACAAAATCTTGCAAATGTGTGCTGCTGTTGAAATGCATGTGTTTTTGGTAACTATTTCAATATAATTTCAGGGCCAACGCCACTGTTCACTTGGCTAATCCTCTGCCTGCAGCACCAGCACACGGGGTTCTAGTCCCGGTTGGGGCGCCGGATTCTGTCCCGGTTGCCCCTCTTCCAGCCCAGCTCTCTGCTGTGGCCCGGGAAGGCAGTGGAGGATGGCCCAAGTGCTTGGGCCCTGCACCCGCATGGGAGACCAGGAGAAGCACCTGGCTCCTTGCTTCAGATCGGCACAGTGCGCTGGCCGCAGCAGCCATTTGGGGGGTGAACCAATGGAAGGAAGACCTTTCTCTCTGTTTCTCTCACTAACTCTGCCTGTCAAAAAAACATACAATTTCAGCATTAGTGCCATGCTCCATCCACCTGCTGTGCAGTCGCTCGTCACTCACTCACCTTCCCTCAACCCACACACACCCACGTCTCTGAGGGTGCCTCGGAACACTCACAGAGAATGCAATTAAAAGACAAGGGTTTTATGGGCACAAAAATGTTTGAAATCTGTGCATATGAGGGGTCTTCAAAAAGTTCACAGAAAGCCGGCACCGCGGCTCACTTGGCTAATCCTCCGCCTTGTGGCGCCAGCACACAGGGTTCTAGTCCCGGTTGGGGCGCCGGATTCTAGCCCGGTTGCCCCTCTTCCAGGCCAGCTCTCTGCTATGGCCCAGGAAGGCAGTGGAGGATGGCCCAAGTGCTTGGGCCCTGCACCCGCATGGGAGACCAGGAGAAGAACCTGGCTCCTGGCTTTGGATCAGCACGATGCGCAGGCCGCAGCGGCCATTGGAGGGTGAACCAACAGCAAAAAGGAAGACCTTTCTCTCTGTCTCTCTCTCACTATCCACTCTGCCTCTCAAAAAAAAAAAAAAAAAAAAAGTTCACAAAAAATACATACTATGAAAAAACCTGCAAAATTTCCAAATTTTTGTACAGCAACAAGCTTACCTCTTGTGTGGGTTTTCCGTGAGCGTCGGGAGCATCCGTGTATATGCCTGCTTTGGCTCAGTCATCTGAGAGGGAGCAGCGGCACCGTGGCCTGGACGCGGACAGATAGTTCCTGAGAGTGAGACACTCTAAGCAACCGCAGTAACAATGC
This sequence comes from Lepus europaeus, assembly GCF_033115175.1. Taxonomy (NCBI): domain Eukaryota; kingdom Metazoa; phylum Chordata; class Mammalia; order Lagomorpha; family Leporidae; genus Lepus; species Lepus europaeus. Next base: position 5,016,179 of record NC_084831.1, read on the forward strand.
CAAAGCCGGGAAAGGTGACGGAGCACAGCGCCCTGTCCAAGCCGCAGGCCGTGCTCCAATCCCATCATGCATCCCCGTGCTGCGGCTTCCCTCTGGGGCCTGGACCCTGATCTGGGTCGGCAGAATCTCTCGAGTTCTTCGCCTCCACCTGACGGAATGGCCTTGCGTGTCTCCAAGGCCCTCATTTAACTGCGTCCTGGGGACCCAAGGCCCCCGCTCACAGCGCACAGCGGCTGCCTCTTCCTCCAATCTTGGCTGCTGTCTGCCCCCCTGGGCGTGCAGGGACTGTCATCCCCCTACAGGGACAGGGGGTTGGGGCTCTGCAGGTGCTCACAGGGGACCACAGGGTCTTCCACTGGTGGGTGACTTCTCCCGGGTTGCTCAGCTGTGCACCAGGGAAGACAATGGGCCCCTCTGGAGTTTTCTGAGAGGTAAACAGATCTGTTAGGAGAATTAACCAAGCCCATGTGTGTAAATGAGTCTTGCATATAAACACATACATGCAAATGCGCCCATGTGTGTAAACATTTGGGAGAGTGCCTGGCACACAGTAGAGACCAGTAAATTGAATTAGAGCCTCACTCCTCCTCCTCCACCTCTTCTTCTTCTTCCTCTCCCTCTTCTCAGCTTCCATTAGCATCATTGTTCACGCTGAGCATCTCAGGTGCTGGGGGCACAGGAGAAGCGCAGACACCATCTTGCCAAGCGCCCTCGCCCTGCATGCCGTGGGGCGTGGGAGAGAGCCAGGAAGGAGGTCTGTGGACGCCAATGAAGGGTGCGTGAGGTTTAAACATGAGGACGCTTCAATTTGATTTCCTGTGTGTAAAGATGTCATATGCCATGTAACATATACCGCGTAACATATGTCATGTAACATATAACATGTAACATATAACATGTAACTGCTGTAGCAGTGCTGTGTGGGTGTGCATGCATGTGCGTGCACATGTGCGTGTCCTTGTCGCTGGGGACAGGGGAGGCCTTCTGGATGTAGTCACAGGTTTTTAGGGACACCTCATCATTGCCTTCATCATCATCATCATCGCCATCATCATCATCACTTTCACCACCACCACCATTACCACCATCATCATGATTTCCATCACCACATCCCATCACTTTCATTACCGCCACCGCTACCACCATCATCATCACTTTCATTACCACCACCACCATCATCATCACCAACATCATCCCCATCATCACCAACACCACCACCACCACCGTCATCACCATCACTTTCATCATCACTTTCATTACCACCACCACCATCATCAACATCATCGTCAACACCAACACCATCACCGTCATCACTGTCACTTTCATTACCACCACCATAATCATCACCATCACATCATTACCATCATCATTATCACTTCCATTACCACCACTATCATCATCATCATCACCAACACTTTCATCACCACCACCACTATCACCATCGCCACCACCATCACCATCACCATCATCAATACCACCATCACCATCATCACCATCATCACCATCACCACCACCACCACCACCACCACCGTCTTCACAGCTGGCATGAGCAGAGCAATCACTGACCAAGAGCTCTAGGGAGCACCCCTGCATTGCCATTTCTTTCCTCACTGTAGGTCTGTGAGGCTATGTGATCACCTGCTCCTGCAGATGCGACAGCCAAGGCTCTGAGAAGGTGAGGCCAGGGGGTGACAAGCAGTAGAACTGAATTGAGCAGAGGGTGTGGGAAGGTGGAGGACAGCGCCTGCAGGGGGCAGCGGCCGTTCACTGAGATGGGAGGAGCAGCACCCAGAGCCCTCGCCAGGGTCAGCTGTCTGTCCCTAAGAAGGAGGGTGGACAGAGGGACTGCAGGACAAATAAACACCCCCAGAGCAAGAGCTGTTGGGTTTTGCTGGGCAGAAAATGAGAGGTGAGTGAGAAGACTGACCACCCCAGGGGCTTGAGCCTGTGAGGGTTGGGGTTGGGGGTGGGGTGGGGGTGGGGATGGGGTGCAGTCTGTCTTCCAGGAGCCTCCTGTGACCTGGGGACAGGAATGGAGAAGGTGGCTGGGTCAGGAGCCAGGGAGGGGCTTTGTGAACACACGGGCAGGACAGGGATCCTCGGCTGTGCAGGGCGGTGAGCTGTGAGGTGGAGGAGGCACCGCTGCTGGGTGCAGAGGGCCCGGGGCCCAGAACGCCTCCCCCTCCCCGCAGTGAGTCAGTGTCACTTGTTGTTTCAGGAAGGGAGGTCGCGCCCTCTGTAAACTGGGAGTGGTTCTGACCCGGGAGGGAGGGCCAAGGCCAGACCCTTTGGACAGGTCCACCTGCAGGGAGGAGGAGGAGCGAGCAGCCCGGGAGAGCCCAGCAGTGCACACTGGACGGCCCCAGGGAGCTCGACCAGGGGGTGGGGGACGCAGGCTGCCCGGGGGGTCAGGAGGCCGGCGGAGGGGGGCGCTCCTGGTTTCCAGTCCCAGATTTCCAGGGAGGCGGGGCCCGTGTGAAGTGAGGAGGAGGGTGGGAAGGCACTGGCCCTGGCCCTGGCCCTGTGGCAGGAGCCACAGACGCGCCTGGGTCAAGAGCACTGTTTTCTTTCTGAGCCGTGAAAAACCCAGGTCGGCCCACGCCTGCTGTCCGTCAGCTGCCTGACCCCTTGCCCGGTGTCGCCTGCTCTGCCGTCAGGAGCAGCATGGGCAGAGGCTCGGCCGGCTCTGGGGAGCTCGCTTCAGAGCCGAGCCCAAGGCCGCCACCTGCCTCGAAGCCACGCTCATAGCCGTGGCTGTGACTGGACCAGAGATGGAGCAACCCGGGCTTGTGCGCGGTCACCTGGTGAGGACCAGCCACCGAGAAGCAAGGGGAAAGAGGCCTGGGTGCCCGCCCCACCCCACCCCACCCTGTTCTCCTCCCTCAGAGCCTCTGGGGCCAAGGAGGTGGAAAGCTTTTATTTGGGGGCAGTTTAAAGCCGATCAGTGGATAGCAGGCCGACTTGGTAGAGGTGGCTTTAGTTACCTGTGGTCTGGAAAAATTCCAGGAGTAAATAGTTGCTAAGTTTTCAATTGCACACCGTTCTGAGGACGAGGGTAAAATCTTGCCCTGCTCTGCTTGGTCCTGAGCAGGCCACGGACCGTGGCTCTGTCCAGTGTGTCCTCCCTGTGTACCCCAGCCGCCCACTATGGTTCACTCGCTCGTATGAGGTCGGCTGCAGTAGGGCCCAGGGTTTGGGTCCAGGTAACCCCTATGTGGGTTTATAATGGCCCCAAAGAGACAGAGCAGCAAGGCTGGAGACCCAGGCAGGACAAGGAGACGCAGAAACATGCTTCCTGGTGGTGAAAAGGCGGAAGTTCTGAGCTCGGGAACGAACAGCGTGGAGGCTGCTGAGATCTGTGACAAGGACACCTCCTCTAGCCCAGATTCTGAAAAGAAGGAAAAAACTCACGCTAGTGTGGCTGTTGTACCTCAAGTGCCAAGTGAGGACGCACGTGTGTGTTGGGGGCAACAGCACACGCAGGCTTCAAGACCGTCTGTGCTTCCGCACCCGCCGGGCGTCTGGGACTCCATCTCCTGTGGACCGTCCCCCCGGGAGGCAGGGGGCTCACCCAAGGTGGCAGGATGCTGCTGTGTGTCTAGGGGGTGGGGGGTGGGGGTCTGGGGAGGGTGCATTGGAATTGGATGGACACATCTGGCCCGCCCACCTGCATACAGCACACTTGCTGGAAGCAGGCACTGCACCTGCCAGCACTCGTTGACCTTGAGGGGGTGACTAGGGGAAGAGTCCCAGAGAGCCCACAAGGCTCCTGGGTGCACAGGGCCAGGGACTGGGGTGGTGCTCAGCCCCAGAAGCCAGGGAAACCGAGGCCCACTGCTGTGGAGCATCAGGGACAAGGCCTTCCACAGCTGCAGGGACGGTGCTGTCCACCCTGGCCTGTAGTTCAAGGCCAGCCTATGGTTGGTTTAGGAACAGAATGCCAGAGCTGGCACTGGGGCACACCATGGACGCTGGAGCACTGGTTTGAGTCCCAGCTGCTCCACTTCCTATCCAGCTCCCTGCTAATGTGCCTGGAAGGCAGCGGAAGATGGCCCAGGTGCTTGGGATCCTGCACCTGGGTGGAAGACCAGGATGGAGCTCCAGGCTCCTGGGTTTGGCCTGGCCCAGCCCTGGCTGTTGTGGCCATTTGGGGAGTGAACCAGCAGATGGAAGAGTTCTCTGCTCTGCCTGTCTCTCTCTCTCTCTGTGTCTCACCCCTTTCTTTCCTCTCACTCTGTGTTGCAAATAAATAAATCTTCAGGGAAGGATGAAAGAAAGAACGGACAGACCACAGCTCCTGCACCTGGGAGCTGGGGACCAAATTCATGCCCGCGGGGCCGCAAAGCCGCTGACAGGGGCCCAAGGTCTAACTGATTCTGACCTGCAATGTTCGAATGGTTCTTGTCGAGAGTCACTGGGGAACTACACTATCACATCCATCTAAAGACAGGCACCTGCCTTCCTCCCTGAGGCACGTGCCAGCTCCAGGCACGGGTGCCAGGGAGGGGACGCCGGCCAGGCTCTGTACACCAGAGCCTTGCATGGCCACGTCCCCCAGCTGCACAGGGGCTCCAGGCCGGAGAGCACATCGTCGTGGCGGTGGGGAGGTCAGGGCCCGCAGCCCTGGGGCTGCCACCTGCGTGCCAGGGCCGTGTCCGGCAGCACGGAGAAGGAAGAGGACACGGGCTGAGAGCCCTCGGTTCTGATTTCACAGGAGCCCTGACCTCGGCTCTGGGCCGAGAGCCGCCAGCGGGGAGCCCGTGCCTCCTCGCCCGGATTCCATCACACTTTCTTACATGCTGCGTCTTCTCTTTCAAGATTATTTTTTTGACATTTGCCTTCTGGCGGAGCCGGGGCCAGCGAGTGGGCGCTGTGGGGAGGCGGATTTTGGCAGAACAGGAGGGAGAATTTTCCTGGTCAGGGAGTCCAAAGCGGGACGGCCTGACTCAGAGGCAGCACGTCCCCGGCGTGGGCAAGGTCCTCTGGAGGTCGCCCGGGGGCTCTGCTGGGCGCTGGGGCGGAGGCCGGGAGCCGGGCCCTGCTCTGCACTGTCGCAGCGGCCTGGCCCACTCAGTCTCCACGCAGACCGAGCTCGTGCCTCCGCCCACAGGCTGAGCACCCCGACTGTCAAAGTCCAAAATCCGAAATGCTCCCAAAGCCCAAACGGCCGAGAGCCGGCATGACAGCGCCTGCAGAACGTCCCAGACGAGTCTGCATCGCCGGTCACAGGCAGAGTGCGCGACCGGACTAAAAACATCGCAGACAGCTGCCTCCAGCTACGTGCACCAGGCGCGTACAAAATTTTGTGCACAGAGGTGAAGCCCGCTCCCTGAGTGCTTCACGTGTAGATGCAAATGTCCCAAAAATCTGGGGGAAAAAAAATCCAAAATCTGAACCCCTTCTGATCCCAGGAGAGTAGGGAGCCCCAGGCTCTACCGGGACGGAGGGTTGCCCTCCCGGTGCCAGGGAGCTGAACAGCTCCGAGCACTGGGTTAGGTGTCGAGACGCTTCCAGGGTCCCAGTGGCCATGGCCGTAGGGGACAGAGGCTGGGCTTGGCCTCTCAGGAAGGAGCCCCCAGAGGTCCTGCACAGAGCAGAACAAAGTGACACAGGACCTCCGGCCCCCAGTGCCAGGCGTGGCGTCCAGTGAGCTCTACCCCTGCACCCAGGCCTGTGAGCTGGCTCTATGTCTTCTTCCCCCAAGTGAGCCTTGAACTTGGCCTCTGACTTCAGGCATCCCCCCGAGGCTGAGTCTCTGCCTTGGTCACCTGCCCGGGGCCGGGGTCTCTCTGCTGCTGCCCTGGGCAGGGGGGTGGCAGGGCCACAGGCCTGGGAATCTGGCCTAGAAGCTTGGGTTTGCCAGCCCCTAAGCAGCTGCTCACACGTTTTATAAAAGTGTTTTGTTATTTATTTGAAAAGCAGAAAGAGAAAGAGAGAGAGAGATGGGCAGGAGGGGAATAGACGGAGATCCTCCATCCACTGGTTCACTCCCCAGGTACCCACCACTGCCAGACCTGGGCCAGGAGCTCTGTCCAGGGCGCCCACGTGGATGGCAGGACCCCAGCTTCGGAAGCCATCACCTGCTGCCTCCTAGGGAGCGCGATAGCAGGACGCTGGAATCAGGAGTGGAGCTGGGACTGGAACCCAGGCGCTGTGTTATGAGACGCAGGTGTCCCAAGTAGTGTGCTAACCATTGTGCCGCACGCCCACCCCTGCCCACAGATTCCTTGGATGTGGATGGGGAGCAGACGTGTCCCTCCTAAGACTGGGGTGAAGTTAACGGTTGGCAGCCCGTGAACCTGCTGAGCACACGGCCAGACTCCGTCACCAGTGGCTGACTTCCCCACCTGCGCCCACTGCTGAGGGTCCACTCCCGAGCTCCGCCCTTTGCCGTCCAGCCTGTACAGCTAAGCCAGGGCCAGCCAGGGGCCGTCTGCAAAGTCCCTCAGAGGCAGAGGCAGCCCAAGAGTGCCCTTGCCCTGTCATGGAGAGCGGGCAGTGGCCGTGGGAGCTGTGGCGCACCCCCCACCCCGCCCACCCCAGCCCCTGCACCTGCCGCCCGAGCACAGAGCAGCGACCAAAAAACATCCTTAGAGCTGCTCCTGGCAATAAAGTGCTCTGATTCATGACCAAGGAAGGGAGAGAATGTGTGCGTCGTAAAATAAAAATACTTTTTTCAGTAGCTGAGAGACAGGAGTCCTTGGCTCCCAGCGCAGCCCCACCTGTGAAAAGTTCAGGCTCTGGCGGGAAGCGGCTTGGCCTGGCTCCCTGGTGTTTTTCTTCCACCGCGGCTCCGAGCCTGCTGTGCGCTCATGCCCCGATGCTGGATTCTAGTCAGAACTGGCCTCGTGGCTGTCGCTTCACACAGGCCACTACGGGCGTAGACGCTGCTCAATGTTTTCCTTGCAGTTGTTCTGTAATGTGGGGTAAAGTATTTTTTAAAAGGTGCTTTAAATTTATTTGAAAGGCAGAGTTAACAGAGAGAAGTAGAGACAGAGATATAGAGAGAGGTCTTCCATCCTCTGGTTCAACTCCCTAGGTGGACACAACGGCCAGAGCTAAGCCAATCCGGAGCCGGAGCCAGGAGCTTCCTCTCGGTCTCCCACACGGGTGCAGGGGCCCAAGGACTTGAGCCACCCTCTGCCGCTTTCCTAGGCACATTAGCAGGGAGCTAGATCAGAAGTGGAACAGCCGGGACTTGAACCAGCGCCCATATGGGATGTCGGCACTGAAGGCCGGGGCTTTAACCCACTGCACCACTGCACTGGCCCCTAAAATATTTTTTTAATAAAAGAGCACAATCCATTTTAAAGATTTATTTATTTATTTATTTATTTATTTGAAAGGCAGTTAGAGAGAGAGAGAGAGAGATCTTCCATCTACTGGTTCACTCCCCAAATAGCCAAAATGGCTGGGGCTGGGAAAAGCTGAAGCCAGGAGCCAGGAGCTTCCTCTGGGTCTTCCACATGGGTACAGGGGCCCAAACACTTGGGCCATCTTCCACTGCTTTCCCAGGCCATAGCGGAGAGCTGGACCAGAAGAGGAGCAGCCGAGACTAGAACCGGCGCCCATGAAGGATGCCAGTGCTGCAGGCAGAAGCTGAGCCTACCGTGCCACAGTGCCAGCCCCGATGTGCTTTCAACAATTCTATGTATCTTCTGTGATGACACAATCTTTTGCAAAAAAATATTTATTATTTTATTTGAAAGGCAGAGAGACAGAGACAGAGATCTCCCATCACTGGTCCACTCCTCAATGCCTGCAACATCTGGGGCTGGGCCAGGCCAAATCCAGGAGCCAGAAATCCAATCCAGGTCTCCCTCGTGGGTGGCAGGGACCCAGGCACTTGAGGCTCATTAGCAGGAAGTTGGAGCAGGGGCAGAGCCAGGACTTGAACCCAGGCTCTCCAGCACAGGGGCAAGCAGCGTCTTAACCAGCGGCCAAACGCCCATCCCGCTGATGGACACGCTCAGTGCGGAGTATTAGTCTTCCTGGACCCTGTCCAGCTTCTGAATTGTGAATAGGGGTCGGCATGAGGCAAAGTCTCGGGCACGGTTGGTCCTATCCACAGCCCCCACGCCTGGCTTTGCAAGGACCAAGGGGCTCACTGTCAGCCCCGCGAAGGATTTGTCTGGACTCCGTAGCATCTCCGTGGCACCTGCGCTCCTTGCCGGGGAGTTTTGCAACGACCTGGACGAGGAGCAGGGTTACTTTTCTGACTGCAGACTTACCACGGGCACCTGCAAGGGGAGACGCCGGTGCCGGTCTGCAGCGCTGCTGTCTAAGCACACTGCTGTGGTCTCGGGATCACGGTGGCCACAGGAGGCCCTGCACGGATAAGCCCAGCGCCGCTGTCTCTCTGCCGCTCAAGACATCAATGCATTCAGAATGGGAGGCTCCACCCGGTCTCATGCCTTCAGTGCGTTCTCCGACACAAGCTGGAAACCCAAAGCCCCAAATGCTCCCGAGTTCAAAACGCTGTGAGTGCCGCCATGATGCCACAGTGGGGTTTCCCACACCTGACCTCACGTCTCCCACGTGGGCGGCAGGGACCCAGCACGCGGGCCGTCACTCGCCACCTTCCCAGGTGCATTAGCAGGGAGCTGGGTCAGAAGCAGAGCAGCCAGGATGGGAACCGGCGCTGCAGGGTGGAATGTGAGCATCACAGGCGGTGGCTCGTCCTCCTGCACGGCGGCGAATCACGGCCTCAGGGGACATCTTGAGAATCCCGACACCACACCTCCTTCTGCAGGTGAGGGAGCCATGGCGTGCAGCAGGGCGCTGGTGGCCACCCCCCAAGACCACCAAATCCTCGACTCGCTCCCCGACTCCCCCCGCAGCCCCTGGATGGTAGGAAAGCCTGCATTTCATGGGGTGCTCCCTGGGTCAGGGGCACCCTCCAAACCTTCTCGGGGAATGCAGGCCACGTCCAGTGTCCAGAAGCCGAGCCCCGCCCTGTGATTCTGTTGGGGGTGCGTGTGTGCTACCTGACCCTGCTCCCATGCCCAGCACAGACTCTCTCGTCCCACGGGACTTCACTCAGGAGCCACAAAGCCCCAGAGGAAACGGTGAAGTCGCTGGGCGGGGACTCTGAGTGCGTCCTAGAAGGCCTGGCCCGGCCAGAGGTGAGCAGCTGCTGGGACCCCAGGGAGGCTGCACAGATCTCGGAGAGGGGCAGGCTTGGGTGCCGCCCTTGATGACGCCTGTCGTGGGGGTGGGGGGCTTTCCAGTCCCGACCCTCGTGAGCCCTGGGTGGCGGGAGAAGGCAGGGCCTCATTCGCTGGTCAAGATCGTGGGGCACAGGCGCTGTCGGGACGCTGTACGTGGTGCCTCACAGCACACGCAGCCAACCTGGGAGGGAACACACGTTGTGTGTGTGCTGAACGTGCAGACTTGAGCAGTTTGTAAACATTTATGCCGTGTAGGTTTTAGAGGTGCCTGGAGCTGGCTTCAAGCATGCAGGAGGATGTGTGTGGGTTACCACGCCAGTTTGTAGAAGGGGCTTGAGTTCCCTCGGATTTGGGTATGGGGGGTTTGGAGGTGATGTGGGAGGGGGATTTAGGGACCGATGCCCCAGGGACACCGACCGTGGGGACCCTGTCCTGAGCACAGCACACGGCACAGGCACCATTCTCACTCCCAGTCTCCAGGGAGCGGGCAGCAGGGGCCGGGTAGCTCAGAGCTCTGAGCCCTGATCTCCCTGCTCTGCCTGGTACTGCGGTCACATCCCGGGGGTCTGTGCCCCCACCTCCCAGCAGGCCTCGGAGGGGGGAGCATGGTCTCCCATCGTTTGGTTGCTACGCAGCCAAAGAGCTCTGGGTGAGGGAGCCGGGGCAGCTTCCGGAGACGCTGAGACGGTGCAGGGCGAGCAGCCTCGGCCGGGCTCATGAGCTGGGAGCGAATCTCGGGGCTTGGGAGTGAATGCACTTGCCGGCCTTTAGTGGGAAGAGGGCTGCTGCTAGCGAGCTCGGGAGGCAGGACTGCGCCCAGATGAGCAAACGCACGTCTGGAACCAGGAGTTTGGAAATCAAGCCTGGGGTGCCCACGGCTCAGCCCTGCTGTGGGCTATCAGCCAGGACACAGGCTGGTAGGCGGGGCCCTGGGCTGGGGCGCTGGGGCCGTGAGAGGGGGCTGCAGGCTGATCTCTCCCGTTAGCGCCCAGAGGTGTGCAGGAACAGGTGGCCACGTCCGAAACATCACAGAACCCCACGGCAAAGCTCGGGCCTCACGTTCAGGGACAGTTGCCGCATCCTGGCCCTTGAAACCGTTTTCCAAGTCTTTCTTTTAGGAAAAGGCTTCATCTGGGGAGTGAGGGGAGCCACAGGAAGGCCTGGAAGGGTCAGCCCAGCTTGGCTGCAAGCTCCGGGATCTGAAAAGACCCAAGAGCTGAGGCTGCAGGAGCCCGCTCCTGAGGACAGAGGCCCGACTGTGCGGGGAGAATCGCCAGGCCCACGCCGGAAAACTCCGATCTCCGTGCGGCCAGCGCCACCCTCGTTTCCTGCCCCCAACATCCCTCCTGGTTCACCGGGAATTCCTGGGAGCTCCGCGTGGACCCGGGACCCTTGTTCCAGCAGGACGCACGCGCCGTGACCGACACTCAGCAGTCCCCAGGCAAAGGCTCGGCCGCCTTCCCCTTGGGCTTGGCTGAGGGTTGCCGTGCCGACGGGGGTCGCCCCTGCACCACGGAGCGCCGGGGCATTCCTTAGCCTGCAGCAGGCAGGCGGCTGCCCCCTCCCTTTCTCCTCCACTGCCTGGGCTTTGGGACAGGACTGAACAAACTGACCTGAAACGTCCATGCCTGCGGGACAGAGAGGCCGGAGTGCTGGTCTTGCCCGCCCCCGGGGAAGAGTGGACAAGCAGAGGGCAGGTCCTGGGCCTTCACGGGGGCCACCCTTGCTCTTCTCACCGGCGTGACACGCGAGACACGCTTGTATCTTTTGTTTTTAAAAATATTTGTTTTATTTGTAAGGCAGTGAGAGAGAGAGAGAGAGAGAGACAGAGAGAGAGAGATCTTCTGTCTGCCGGTTCACTCCCAAACAGCCAAAACAGCCGGGGCTGGGGCAGGCTGAAGCCAGGAGCCTGGAGCTCCATCTGGGTCTCCTACGTGGGTGCAGGGGCCCGGGCGCAGTTGCAGGGAGCTGGATCAGAAGTGGAGCAGCCGAGAATTGAACCGGTGTGGTGCTGCAGGCGGAGGCGTAGCCCACTAGGCCAGAGCACCGGCCTGCAAGACCCACTTGTTTCCTAACACGTGCGTATGAGGCACCGCGACCCCGCCGGCTCTGGTGAGCGCATGGCGCTTTGGGAACGCTTTGTCCTTGTCATCGCGGAAGAAGGCACAGGAAGGGGAAAGGCTCTCCGTAAACCCTGTGGCCTGTGGGTCAACTTTTGTACATCTGAATTCCAGAAAAACGTGATTCATTAACAGGACAGTGAACAAACACTGAGTGGGAGGGGGTGGGGCACGCACAGGTGGCCCCACAGGGCATCTGGGTCTCCTGAGGGCCCAGCGCTGGGACTGTGATGCGGGGGCAGTGACGCACACAAGTGAGCATCATGCTCAGAGGAGGGGAGTGGGGGGGAGCATGGGGAGGGAGCAGGGAAGACCCTGGGAGGGGAGACTGAGCTGGGCAGGGCCTGCTGGATACCTGCGGGTGCCCTCCAGGCTGTGGGCAGAGCTGGCAGGGCCCTGGGAAGGAGGGTGGGGCGGGGGCCAGGCTGGAAACAGACCCTGGAGCCAGAGTCGAGCAGGAGCCTGTGTAGTGGCTACACTGGGACGGCCCCGACCTCCGGCTAAGTCCCAGAGGAGAGCGGCACAGTCCCCACCTGGCACAGAAAAGCCAGCCTGTGGCTCCCTGCAGTCTGTGGGAGGATCAAGGGGGACCAGGGAGGAGGCCGTGTCCGGACCTCGGCAGGCAGCGGCGGTGGCCAGATCGGCCCCCAGGCTCATCGCCGCTCCACCTGGACAGCTTACCTGGTGACCTCCGTGGACTGGCTCACGGAACCGTTGGTGCCCAGCCCTGAGCGGCAGGCCGGCTTTCATCCCACCTTACAGAAGAAGAAACCGATGCTCACGGCAGGGCAGCGACTGCTCAGTGTGTGACCGAGCAGCGGGGCAGGGATTCAAGCCCAGGTGCGCAATCGCAGCCGCAGCCCAGAACCAGATAACAGAATCCCTGGCAACCCAGGCAACCATGGAGGGCGAGGGGCTCCAGCGGCTTCTGCCTGGGTCCCGCAGGGGACAGTGGAGGTGACTAAGATGGAGGCAGGCAGGTGGGGAGGGAAGGAAGCTGCAGGCCCGAGGGCGTGGCGGGAAGTGTCGACTTGGTGCAAAAGGGAGATGTTTCAGAGAACACAGGCTCCCGGCTGAGAATCTGTGACCGGCCGGGCAGGTCGCGCATCCTGGTGACGACCCGGCGCGGTCCTGCTGTCGTGAAGTGGGGCCCGAAGTCGCTCGGCTGAGGACACGGAGCCAGAAGTGGCAGCTCTGGGATTTGGGTCTGCGTCGACCAAGCAAGGGAGAACTCCCCCGGGCCGGTGGCGGAGCTGCCTCCCCAGGTCGCAGGGCCCCCGTACCCCCTTGCTCATCCGAGTAGGCCGTATTTTCATATGCTTGTACGGTTGGAAGACGGTCTGCCATCCCCACCCCCACCCTTCCGTCAGAAACCACCTGAAGACAACTTCTTCAGCGTGGCAATTCCAGTGTTAAAAAATTGTCCAGCGCGTAGGCGCTCCCAAAGATGGCTCAGGGGTTAGAAAACGCTGTCCACTGATTGATCTCGTTTTGGTAAAGAATGCATTAAACTCTAGGTTTTTGGAGAAGACAACACAAATGCTAATTTAATCTCAATCGTGGACGAAGCTGCACAGATCTTGTGCGGAGAGGACGCCTCGCTGGGCGGGCAGCTGGCGCGTGCAGAGTGGGCAGAGGTGGTGGGTACGGGCGGTGGCCACACAGGGTCACAATGCAGCTGCAAACTGCCCGTCGCCTGGTGACGTCCTAGCACGATGCCTCCCTCACGTGTGCGTGGCCATGCTGGCGTGAACACACGTGCGGTGCTGCCCGTCACATAAAAGCCAGGCACACGCCATACACAGTGCGTGATACTTGAGAACGCTACCCGTGACTGTGTGGCTGGCTTCCGCCTTTCCCCCAGGCTCTCCAAGTTAATAATAATAACAAAGACAACCAAACCCCCCAAATTAAAGGGGTGTCATCTACGTTCATTCTCCCTAGCATAATGAGACATTTTTTTCTTTTAATAATAAAAGACAAAAACAGAGTGGGCGAGGGTCCCTGGGTCCAGAGGTAACAGAAGGTCTCCTCTGAATCGCCTCTCGGCTGTTTTTGGCGAACTCGGGGCTGCCCTGAATGGTGACCACTACCTTCCTCCACTGGACGGTTCTCTCTGGAATCACTCAGGAAAGGTGTCCGAGGGCGTCAGTGCCCGGGGACTTGAGATGCCACACGGGATCTCTTCTGGGCTCCTTGGACGGACCCGAGAAGAACTCGGGTCTTCAATATCAGCCTCAAAGGAAGCTTACCATCTCCTGTCCAGATGCGCATTTCAGCCACAGCTGCCCCCACACAGAAGCTGCACAGAACAATGTTTTACTTAAGACGCCGTTGTCAAACCCTCTCCCTGCCTCTGGCCTGCACACGCCTCAAAGGTCACCAACAAACCCACCCACCCATGCGGTCCCTATCCCATCTTCCTGCGTCTTCCTGCCCCAGGGCCTTTTCATGCACTTTCCCTGTCCACAGGCTCTGTCTGCCCCCACCCCCCATACTCCACCTCCTTCCTCCCAGTTTCAAAACTCCTGCCGGCCAGCTGCCTCAAGGCCTTCCATGCCGCAATTCCTGTCCATGGGTCCTCCAGGCACGTCACTGTACCCCTCATTCACAGGTGTCATTTTAGATGAATCTGTTTGTTTTCCGTCTCTCCAATGAGATTGCGCCGATGGAGCCCGGGCCCGTGTTGGGATCCCCTCCCGTGGTTACCACCCCGAGAGTGACTGAGGCCGCCCGAAGAGCTCAGCCAGGGCGCAAATTGCAAAACCCAGACCAGCTGCAGCCTGGGAGGCGTGGGAGGCAGGACACGGCCCAGGGAGGAGGGGCCTGGGAAGGGGCCTGCCGTGTAACCGGGAAAGCCGGAGCACCACGGCCCCAGCAGCTCCCAGTGAGGAGCATCTGGAGATCCATTGATCATTGATCGATTGATTTGACAGGCAGCGTTACAGAGAGACACGGAGAGACAGAGACCGAGGTCTTCCATCGGCTGGCTCACTCCCTAGAGGCCAGGGCTGGACTAGGCCAAAGTCAGGAACCAGGAGCTTCCTCTGGGTCTCCAACATGGACGGCAGGGTCCCAAGTATACCTTCTGCTGCTGCTTGTAGGCACATTTTCGGGACGCTGGATCAGAAGTGGAACAGCTGGGACTCCAACTGGTGTCATATGGGATGCCTGGCATCACAGGCCAGGGCGAAAACCACTGCACCACAAGGCCGGCGACAGTGAGGCGTGGGGTCGGGAGGCGGCCTCCGGTCTCGCACCACATGCAGACTCACTGCTTCTCCCTGCACCGCCAGCCCCAGCCTCAGCCTCAACCTCCATCCAGCGCGTCCGGGAAACGCTGGCCCTCAGATATTGTCAGTCGCCTGCCCGTCCAACCCCTCCTCCCTCCCTTGCAGGTGGTGGCAGGAGTACCTGTCACACGACCCAAGGAAACCACACCGCTGCTCTGCTCCCAGCTCCGCGTCACCATCAGGCGGAACCGGCCGCAGCTCCCGGCCCTGAGGCCCCAGGACGCCCGGCCCTGGCCTGCCTCTGTCCTCACCGGGGCTGACGCTCCGCACTGCGCATCCATGCCGTACTCAGTGGACAATGACGGAGAGCGGAGGGTGGCACAGCAGATGACGCGGCTCTGGGAGGTGGCGCCTGGTGGTTCTCGGAGGCCACGCGCATGCATAGGAGGCAGGCGCAGGAGAACCGCGAGCTGGGGTCGCGGGCCGCTGGGGTCACCACGTGGGTGGAACACCTGTGAACGTCTGACGGGGAGGCGGCAGTGAGGGGTGCAGATTCCGGGGAGGGTCTCGAACCCTGGGCAGTCTCCCTTTCTCTCCCCCTGGGCGGGAACAGGGCTGATCAGGACTGGGCTCCGACCACAGAGGTGCGCGGAATGTTCTGGAATGGGACAGGGAGCCAGAGCTCCGGCTTGGGAAGCTACGGGAACACAGTCCTGCGCCCTCACACACGCACACCCGCTCTGGGCTGCTCCCACAAAGGGGAAGAACTGCACATGGCCCCTCTGACACGGGGCGGCAGGGAGGGTGTGGCCGGTGCTCCCCTTTGAGCAGGGATCTGTCAGCAGAAGCTGCCTTGGCGCAAATCCCGAGTCCACGGCCCATTCTGGCCCAGCACGGCCTGTCAGGGCCTGGCTCCCTCCACGCGCACCCATGCCAGGCGCAGAGCTGAATCTGAATCCACTTTTGCTCTGAGCCCCGCGCCACCCGGGCACCAGCACGTCCAGGAAATGCTGGGGCCCCAAGGGAAGCTTCCAGAAGAGTTGGGAAAGCCGCATGGAGCCACCAGGAATTCAATCTTCAACACACGCCTGTGGCTCCTTATGCACACACCCCTCCCCTACACCTGAGTGCATTTTCAGGGCCCAAGGAATCCTCTCTCTGGAGCCCGCTGGGGGCGCCCTGGTCCTGGTCTGATGGGGACAGGTGCCAGGGCCGAGGCCAGCGAGGCCAGAGCTGGACAAGGTGGACCAGGTGGAGAGGCCAGAAGGACGACACTGGGGTGAGGGAGGCAGGACAGCGCGTCCTTGGGGACAGGGACCCAATTTTTGGTTCCTTCCAGCCAGAGAGAAGGGGTGCAGGGCCCTGGAGAGCACAGCCCGGGTGGGGGGGGCCACGGTGGGGCCTCTTCCAGTGAGGGTTAAGGTTAGGAGGCCGGGGGTGGGGACACCTGCCCCAGTGTCAAGGAGGGGCCCCACCCGGAGGGTCCCCAGGAAGCGACAGCCCACTTAGGGTGCGGGCGGTGGTGAGTCAGGTGGCCCCGCCCACCCGTGGAGGCGGACGCCCCCTCCCCGCCCCTCCTCGTCCCACTCACTGCCCATCGCTGCCCCACCCCGCCCCACCACGCCCCCAACCCGGTAGGGGTCTAGAGGAGGTGGGGGGGGGGTCCGGGTGGCAATGACAGCGGCGGGAAGGGCACTCTCCGACTGTGTCGGTTCCTCTCTCTAGAGCCCAACTCCTTCTCGCGGCCATCAGAGCTTTTAGGCCCCGCAGGCTGCCGAGGGCCACAGGTGACCCCTCCTGTGCCGCAGGTGCCAGGGCATGCCCAGCGCTTCAGGGCCAAGAGGTTTTTTTTGTTTTGTTTTGTTTTTAAGATTTATTTATTTATTTATTTATTTGAAAGGCAGAGTTACAGAGAGAGATCTTCCATCCTGTTGTTCATTCCCCAAATGGCCTTAGCCAGGAGCCAGGAGCTTCTTCCAGGTCTCCCACGTGGGTGCAGGGGCCCAAGGACTTGGGCCATCTTTCCACTGCTTTCCCAGGCACATCAACAGGGCACTGGATTGGAAGTGGAGCATCCAGGACTCGAACCGGTGACCCTATGGGATGCCGGCATCATCACAGGTGGCAGCTTAACCAGCTGTGCCACAGTGCTGGGTTCCACGGCGGGCCTCACATCGGCCAAGGTGCTGATCATCCATGTGGGATCATCTGCCTGCAAACAAGAAAGATCAGTGGGAAGGCGCTGGGTGGGGGTCAGGTGCCTCCATGCCAACTTGAGTGACGATCCTGGTGCTGGGACAGGTGAACAGACCCCACTAGGTAACCCTGGGGCTCGTGGCTTGTGGCTCGTGGCTCATGGTGCTGCCCTGCGTTGTGACTTCGCCATAACTTACGGATTAACATCAATTAAAGTTGTTTGCTTTTTCTTCTGTTAATCTGAGGTTTAGCAGGCTCATCTGCACTCCCCAGCCACAGAACTGGAGAGCAGAGGAAGGTTTTCTTCTCCTCCCCCCAACCTCCTCTACTACGTTCTTATTTAATCTGATCTGTAAGGTTTTATTGTATGGTAAGTAATTTGGAGGAAGAAATATTCAGTTAATAATTGCAGCATGGCTATGCTTGAGAGTCTCTCTCCACCTATTTGCACGCCGCCCAGCACTTCCAAGAATATCCGTTTCCTGAGTCTGCAGGCAAACAGATAAGAGGCATTCAGAACAGCAGAGATTTGCAAGCTTAAAACAAACAAAAATGCAAGGTGAATGTTTCTCCTCCACCAAGGAGGACTTTCTTCCTGTGTGAGGTGACTCACGGCCCTGGCTGCGCCCATGGGTCATTCTTTGCCGACAGTGGCCACGCCTTTACTTCTGACCTGTGGCAGGGGAAGATGTGAGGGAATGCATGAGCGGCAAGTGGCGGGAGTGGGGACGCGTTGTGGAGGGCGGCAGGGAGTCCGCGCGATCACCTTCCTGCCCCTCCCCCTCCTCCTCCTCCTCACCGTCATCGCCTTATCTTCGTCATCCCTGCCCAGCAGCACGTCCTTCACAGCCAGGGACGGTCACAGCCCTTCCCGTCCGAGACAGCGAGACCACAGTTCCGGGACAGCCCAGAGCCGTGTGCCGGTGCTGGCCTCCTGCCTTAGGAGCGGGTGCTGTCCACTGTCACCAGTTCCAGGTCCTCGGAGACCAGGAGAGCTCCCAGAAGTCAGTTATCCATCCGTTCAAGGAGGATTTGGGGCACCTGGGCTGCGCAGGCCCAGGACGAGGTGTCGGGGACCTGGGCGTGGTCCGGGACAGCAGGAAGGAGCCAGCCCTGCAGTCTAGACCGAATCAGCGTTGGAGTATTCTGCTCACTCTGATCCCCAGACGGGGCCAGAGAGCCGAGGGCTGTGACCCCTGGAGCTGGAGTTAATAAAGATGTGAGAAGTTCAGGTGTCGGGGCCAGCGCCGCCGTGGGGGAGTGAGCAAAGCTGCTGCTTCGGGGCCAGGATCCCGCATGGACTCCGGTTCAAGTCCCAGCTCCTCCGCTTCAATCCAGCTCCCTGCTGCTGCACCTGGGTACGGCTCAGGCGCTTGCACCCAAGCGGGAGACCCAGAAGAAGCTCCTGGCCGTTGTGGTCATCTGTAGAGTGAACCAGCAGATGGAAGATCTCTCTCTCTCTCTCTCTCTCTCTTTCTCTCTGTAACTCTGCCTTTCAAATAAATAAAATAAATCTTTTTAAAGAAACAGATAATTTCAGGTGCGGAGAACTGCTCCTTGCTCTGGGACATCTGCTCCACCCTCTGGAGTCTGCAGATAAGACTGACAAAGGCGGGCTCCCAGGAGAAAGCGCCCACCGATTTTACTTGATGTTAACATTCTCAGTGTTGTGGGGGGAGGCGGGTCAGGAAGGCTGTGGCACACCCGGCAGAGGCGGGACTCCGGAAGCCGTCTGGGGGTGGGGGGGTGAGTCAAGTGGGTGTGTCTGGAGCTCACTGACAGTCCATTGGTTGTGACAGTGCTGGGAGGTGTGCTGTCGAGTTACCTGGACAGCCGCCGCCCACCTGCACCTGCCGCTGTCCCTGTGCCCGGATCCCGCTGGCGCCCGACATCGGCGGAAGGGACCGCTGAAAGAAAAGAGGGAGAGGAGTGGCAGGTGGTTTGGACTGTGACTTCCTGCATCCCTACGTCTAGAGGTTCTGAGCTGGAAGAGGAGCGTGTGGGCCGGGGACAGGAATGTGTTTGCGCAAGGTCGGGCTGTGCCCCAGCTTCCGCTGCGTCAGCCGCGTGGGCTGCTCTGGAGGGCAGCAGCGCCACGACAAGGGGCAGGAAGACGGGGAGGGCCCCAGCGGTCGGAACCCAGGTCCCAGCTGCGAAGGGGGTGGGGGCGGGGGGCTTGGGGTCGGACGCCTGGCTCCAGCTCCGGGCTCCAGCTGCAGAGCAGGCCCTGGGAGGCAGCAGGGATGGCTCCGGTGGGTGGGTCCCTGCCACCCACGTGGGAGCCCTGCGCTGAGCTCCTGGCATTTGGGGAGTGAGCCAGCAGATGGGGAGCTCTCTCCTCGCAGATACATAAATTAAATGAAATTAAACAGATTTGGTTTCTAAGATATGCACTTTTTTTTTTTGACAGGCAGAGTTAGTGAGAAAAAGACAGAGAGAAAGGTCTTCCTTCCTTTGGTTCACCCCCCAATGGCTGCTGTGGCCGGCGCACCGCACTGATCCGAAACCAGGAGCCAGGTGTTTCTCCTGGTCTCCCATGCGGTGCAGGGCCCAAGCACTTGGGCCATCCTCTACTGCCCTCCCGGGCCACAGCAGAGAGCTGGCCTGGGGAGGGGCAACCGGGACAGAATCCGGCAACCCAGCTGGGACTAGAACCCGGTGTGCCGGCGCTGCAGGCGGAGGATTAGCCTAGTGAACCACGGTGCCGGTCTAAGATACGCTTTTAAAATGGAATGGGATGGGCAGGGCAGGAGTGTGCCCCATTCAAGTTGGGGAGATTGGCCTGGAGCCCGAGGGGTGTGGGGTGAGGGGGATTTGGTGACTGCAGGAGAAGGACTAAGCCTGCTGTCATCAGGGCATCCTCAGGGGACTTGGTGGGGGAGGAGAGGAACCGTCCCTGATTCACACAGAGCTCCCTACGTGGGCAGAGTCGGGGCCCTGCTCCCGGGAGCCTCTGGGCGGGGGTCTGTCCAGGAGGCTTCCGCCTGCTGAGCTGTGCCTCTGCCGCGGCCCCTGCATGCCTGACCCCGCTGATGGCGCAGCAGTGACAGCCAAGACCCTGTGCAGGATGCGCCTCGCATGCCCGGGGGCCGCAGCCCAGGCTCTTTCGCCCTTTCCTTTGGCTTCCCAACGCCATGAGCATTTGGGGGACTCGGTGGGCACCACCTGCCCCTCTCCACCTCCCTCAACCCCCTCCCCCTACCCCCCACTCCCCGGAAGTCTGCAGGTCCTGGGGAGGCTCCGAGACCAGGCAGGCTGATCTCCTGCTCCTGGCTGGTTCACCGGAAGCAGAGCTGTGAGAGCCTCTGCCGTGGAGATGGTGCAGGCAGCGGCGCTGTCACCACGCCAAGACCGTGTGTGGGCAAGGCCTGGGCCGCCGCCTGACTTCTTTCTTTAGGATTTTTTATTTTGAAATTATTATAGATCAGGACTGGCATTGTGGTGCAGCAGGTTAAGCCGTCTCCTGCAAAGCCAGCATCGCATATCGCATTTGAGTCCCAGCTGTTTCACTTCTGATCCAGCTCCCTGCTAATGCACCTGGGAAAGCAGACAGCGGCCCAAGTCCTTGGACCCCTGCACCCACATGGGAGACTCAGATGGAATTCCAGGCTCCTGGCTTCAGCCTGACCCAGCCTGGACCATTGTGGCCATTTGGGGAGTCAACCAACAGATGAAATAAAGATCTCTCTCTTTATCTCTTCCTCTCTCTCTCTCTCTGTATTGCCCTTTCAAATATATAAATAAAATGCTTTTAAAAATGAAATTATTATAGATTCACAGGAAGTTCCAATGATCCTACGCTCAGGTCTGGTGTCGCCGTTCCCTGGTGTCTCTCATAGCTGTAGCTCACATCTCACGTTACTGTGGAGCAACTCAGGGCCAAGAAGCTGACCAAGGGGCTGGCACTGTGGCATAGTGGGTAAAGCCGCTCCCTGGGATGCTGGCATCCTCCATGGGCCCCGGTTTGAGTCCCGGCTGCTCCACTTCCGATCCAGCTCTCTGCTATGGCCTGGAAAAGCAGTAGAAGATGGGCAAAGTGCTTGGGTCCCTGCACCCACATAGGAGACCAAGGTGAAGCTCCAGGCTCCTGGCTTCAGCCTGGCCCAGTCCTCCAGCTTAGGTGGCAGTGACTGAACGTGAGTTACAGGGCACAGGGCACTTGGGAGAGCGTCAGCTGCTCTCAGCCACTCCTGCCTGGGCGCCTTCCTCTCCCCTCCCCCCTTCCCCTTCCCCTCCTCTGCACAGGCTGTCCCTGTGACATCACAGCATCCCCGGTACCACACAGGGAGCCAGCACAGAGCAGGTGCCAGGGCGCGTGCCAGCTCCCCTCAAGTTGGAGAGCTGCAGCCACGTGCACTCCTTGGGGGTGAGGGTAAGGGGACGAGAGGTCACCGGACCCCCCCCAGTCCAGGGACAGAGGCAGGGCTGACGTGACCAAGTCGGCCATGCCTGCGGGAACTGTGCTTCAGAGGGACTCTCAGAGAGACGCTCTTTCTGTCATCCTGGCTCTAGTTCAGGTCTGAAACAACGGGAAGAGGACTTGGCTGTGCACACAGTGACGAATCTCATCGCCGGACACAGGCGTCACGCAGGCGGAACCCGGTCCCTCACTGGGGGGTGCACGTCTGCCGTTCTCCCAGGAAGTGCGAGTCAGTGCCCACGCCCAGGCCCTGCTCCCCGGGTGCAGCAGCAAAGGATCAGCGCTGAAGCCCAGGAGCGAGTGGAGAGCAAGCGTGGTCGGCGGCATGGGGCCGGCAGTGAGGAAGCAGGACCGAGGCACCAAGGCTCCATCCCCGGCAAAGCGGTCCACGAATCCCCCCGATGGAGCCCACCCTGGAGAGGGTGGATGCGTGGCCATCTTCAGTGTGGCTCCTGGGAGCTCAGGTCTGTGCCAAAGAGAGCAGCGAAAACAGAAGCCCAGGCCTGCAGTGTGATGGACAGAGCCTGGGGCCCGCCCCTTCTCGGGAAGCCACAGAGGGGCCACTGGGGCTGGGGGAGGTGGAACGAGGCCTGGGCGAACAGAATCCAGCCAGGGAGAGAGGGAGTAGGGGGTGAGGAAGACGCGGGAAGCCCAGGGATGGAGAACAGCAGCTCTTTCCAAGCCACCTCCGAAACACACTCCAGTTGTCTGTCCTACTAAATCCAGGGCCACGGAGCTCGAGGGTGGATTCCGCAGGGGGGGTCTGATTGGAAGCCCGGGCCACGCTCTCCAGGGAGCAGGGGCACATCGGCATGTGCCAGAGAGCGGGGGACAGATCCAAGGAGAGTCCTTTTCATTTTCTTCCACTGTGTGTGTATTGGGGGTACACACATGGTGGGAGCACTGTGGAGGAAAGAGGGCGTCCCCTTGCAAGGCGGGGTGCAGAGGAGCCTGCCACACAGGTGGGGCTTGCAGGATGTGTCTCCTAGCCCAAGAGACCCTGGACCTGGACAGGCACAGCTGGAAGGCCCCGTGGCTGGAGGAGGTTGCAAGGGGCTGCGGTGCCCAACTTTCTCTAAATGCGCTGGGAAGCCGCGTGTCTGTCCACTTTGTGCCTCTGTACAGAGCACCCAGGACTGGGTAATTCATAAGGAACAGAGATTTCTTTCTTCTTTTTATTGAAGAGACAGAGAGAGAACCTTCACCCACGGGTTCACCCTCTGCGTGTCCACAGTGGTCCCCCCTGGCTGGGGCTGAAGCCTGGAGCAGGGAACTCAACCCAGGTCTCCCACACGGGTGGCAGGACCCCAGTCACGTGAGCCGTCACTGCCGCCTCTCAGGGTTTGCCTTAGCAGGAAGTGGGAGCCAGGAGGCAGAGCAGGGACTCAAACCCAGCTACTCTGACATGGGGTGATACTGTCGTTCGTGTAGACAATGAAGTCCAACGTCTACAGCGGCTGTGAGCCAACGGCCACAACAGGTCCACAGGGAAAGAACCGGAAGGCAGGACCAGCTGTCGGTTCCGTGTCCCTGACCTTGTCTGCTTGCAGGGAGGGAAGGGAGGTGTGCCAGGTGTGCCAGGTGTGCCAGGTGTGCCAGGGTCTTGATTAAGCAAGGACAGGGCCTTCCTAGGTCTCCTTCAGCTGGGAGCAGATGACCCCTGCAGAGGGACTGGGGTCAGAACATGGAGCTCACAACTGGAATTCTTCCTGTTTATCCTCAGATATGCTTGCATAAATGCATAAATACAGATATCTAAGGGTGTTCTCTAAGGGGTTATGGGTAGCCACAAAGAGACTGACAAATATATAAGGAAAGAGCTGAATGTACATGAACAGGGAACTGGATAAACACATTGCAGGCTTCCATGCCATGGGATTCTTTGCAGTCATTACAAGGCATAAAGCAGAGGCCAGCACCTGCAGTGCCACCATCCCATGTGGGTGCCAGTTCGAGTCCCGGCTGCTCCACTTCTGATCCAGCTCTCTGCTGTGGCCTGGGAAAGCAGTGGAAGATAGCACAAGTCCTTGGGCCCCTGCACTAGTGTGGGAGACCCAGAAGAAGCTCCTGGAGGGGCTGGTGCTATGGCGTAGCGAGTAAGGCTGACGCTTGCAGTGCCAGCATCCCCTATGGGCGCTGGTTCGTGTCCTGGCTGGTCCACTTCTGCTCCAGCTCTCTGCTGTGGCCTGGGAAAGCAGTGAAAGATGGCCCAAGTCCTTGGGTCCCTGCACCCCTGAGGAAGACCTGGAAGAAGCTCCTGGCTCCTGCCTTCAGATCATTGCAGCTCCATCCATTGTGGCCATCTGGGGAGTGAACCAGAGGATGGAAGACCTCTCTCTCTCTCTCTCTCTCTCTCTCTCTCTCTCTCTCTCTCTTTCTCTCTCTTTTTCTGCCTCTGCCTCTCTATAACTCTGCCTTTCAAATAAATAAATCTTTTCTTTAAAAACAATATAAAGCAGACCTCTGTGTCCCGATACAGAGTAATGTTCAAGATGCTTTATTTGAAAACAGTGAATGGTAGAAGGGCAGCTGGGTGGGATCTGTGTTTGTGCACCTGCACTTCCTGGAGGGAGGTCAGTGTGCTATGGTCGTGGGTGCCAAGGCTGGGTGGGTGGGGAAGGAGCATTTCCACTGCTCACCTGTTTCATTTCCGTTTCTACTCACACATCCAGCCTCTCTACTAAACATATTAACTAATAAAAATATTTTTAGAACCAGGTAAATACTGATAACCTACTAGAAATATCCCATCATCAGAAGAGGGTATTTTCTGATACTCTACAACAAATACCGCATTTAAAGATTAAGTGAGAAGTCTCCCTTTGAAGTCCTCCATCTCTCTCCTGTTCAACTACCTGATGGATTCAGGTCCAAACCCATGCATGAAGACCAGAAAAAGAAGCAGAGAGGCATAACGTGGAAAGCAAAAAACAGAGCTGGTCGTAGTCCATAGGTAATATAATCTTCTACATAGACATCCATGAGGATTTTATAAATAACACATTTTTTGGCATTAAGAAAGTTTATCATAGTCACTGGACTTCAGATAAATATATACAGTTCAAGTGTAATCCTATACACTGAAAATAATATCATTTTAAATATTTATTTTATTTATTTATTTGAAAGACAGAGTTAGAGAGAGAGGTAGAGACAGAGATAGAGAGGTCTTCCATCCACTGGTTCACTCCCCAAATTTCCACATTTGGAGCTAACCCAATCTAAAGCCAGAAGCCAGGAGCTTCTTCCAGGTCTCCCTCGTGGGTGCAGGGGCCCAGGGACTTGGGCCATCCTCTGCTGCTTTCCCAGGCACACTAGCAGGGAGTAGACCAGAAGTGAAGCATCTGGCACTTGAACTGGTGCCCATATGGGATGCCAGTGCTGCAGGCCAGGGCTTTACTCCACTGAGCCACAGTGCTGACCCCCCAAATAATACCATTTTAAAATTATTTATAAGAGCAAGAAAAAAATGGAAACAAAGAAGAAATACAGCAAAAGATGCATAAGACTTTTATAGATAAAGCTACAAGATTACCATTTATAGATTATTTAATCTGTAAAATTGGTTCAGGGGCATGAATTGAGGCATTAAAGGAGAGTTGTATACCATCTTCATGGATAGGAATATTTAGCATCTCACAAGGATGTTGGTACAGGTTCAAAGGTGAAACCAGAATGAGGCATCATAGACATCCACCAGATTGGTAGAGATGAACTAGCAGCATTGGGAAGGACACAGTCAGCCCGAGCCCCCAACACAAACTCGACACAGCTCCTGGAGGCTCCCGTAAGACAGTCAGCCCGAGCCCCAACACAAACTCGACACAGCTCCTGGGGGCTCCTGTAAGACAGTCAGCCCGAGCCCCCAACACAAACTCGACACAGCTACCTTGGGGATCCTGTAGACACAGTCAACATGGAGCTGTGTGTTCCTTATAACACGCTGGACTCCACCCCCTAGAGACTCCTGAGTGGACATCAGGAGACAGGCACGATAGTCAACTCAGCTGCATTTGCACTTGCAAAACCCTAAAAATAATCTAAATCTGGGCCAGCAAACCAGAGCACGGATCAAATCTTGTCCATCGCCTGTTTTTATAAATAAAGCTTTATTGGAACACAGCCAAAGCTGCATGTTTGCACATTGTATGATGCTGCTAACACAGCAAAGTTGAGTCTTTGCGGCAGAAGGTGGATGCCGATCCAACACCAAAATATTTACAGGCTGACTCTCTCCAAAGTCTACCGACCCCTGATGTAAACGCTCAGCAGGGGATGTTGGAAGAGTGACTGCAGATACATTTTTAAAACAGAGCCACATGTCTGACAATGGCTAAATCCCGAAAGCATACTGTTACAAAGAGCAGGTTACATCACGATACAGCTGGAGGCTATTTATAGAAGCCCAACACATCTTCAGTATTGCATTTCTTTAAATTATATAGTGTGGGGCCGGAGATGCAGTGTAGAGGGTGAAGCAGAAATGCCAGCATCCATCTGGGCACCAGTTCATGTTCCAGCTGCCTCTCTTCTGATCCACCTCCCTGCAAGTGGCCTGGAAAAAGCAGCGGAAGGTGGCCCAAGTGCTTGGGCCCCAGCCACCCACATGGGAGACCTGGATGAAGGTTCTGGCTCTGCCTTCGGCCTGGCTCAGCTTCAGCCGTTGCAGCCATTTAGAGAGTGAACTAGTGGATGGATCTCTCTCTCTCTCTCTCTCTCTCTCTCTCTCTCTCTCTGTAGCTCGGACTTTTAAATAAATAAATAAATAAATCTTAAAAGTAAATAAATAAGTCACGTAGTAGGCAAATATGGAAAAACAGTTTCAAAGCTGGGCAACAGGTACATGCTTGTTTTATTTTTTTCCCTGTACTTGTCAGTATGCTGGAAATATTTCTTGATTTAAAAGCCAACGCCCTAATGAATGTTGGGGTCCCAGTCTGGCTGTGTCACCTGGGACAAGTCCCGTCTCCCTGCGTACCTATTTTTTTTTTTTTTTTTTTTTGGTAAAACTGAGAGTTATAAGGGCCGGCATTGTGTCACCATGGGTTAAGCCATTGGGATCATTGGGATGCTGTGCCCACATCTCATATTGGAGCACCAGTTCAAGCCCCAGCTGCTCTGCTTCTGATCCAGCTCCCTGCTAATGCTCCTGGGAAAGCAGCGGAGCTGGCCTGAGTGCTTGGGCCCCTGCACCCCAGTGGGAGACCTGGATGGAGGTCCTGGCTCCTGCCATCGGCCTGGCCCAGCCCTGGCTGCTGTGGCCATTTGGGGAATGAACCAGTGAACAGCAGCCCTCTCTCCCTCTCTGGTCTCGCTCAGACTCCCCTAGCGGCGAGGTTCCTGGCACTGGTTTCCCTACAGTCCGCTCAGTAAGCCGAGGGCGTGGTGCAGCCGGCCCTGCAGGCTCCGGGGGCTTGTTTATCTCCCCAGGAGATAACAGCTGGATGTACAGTCTTGTCTTCAGGTGTTCTTTTCCAAGAACCACAGGCCCTGAGCAGGAAGTAACCGCTGCCTGCCTCACTGGAGCCCGCTCACCCACCAATACAATCCCCAGAAGAACCAGAGGTCACCGACCAAGCGAAGGAGGGCCGCGAGCACTGTGGGCCAACAAGCAACCTGCACACCTTCAGCCTCCAGGAACCTTTGCCCACCACCCCTGGGGAGCCCGGGGATTAAGCCCTGGCTGCCTGGCCCCTTGCTCTGCGCTTTGCAGTATTTCTTCTGCCAACCTGGGGTCGGTGAGTGGCTTCATGGGGCTGGAGTGGACCCAGGGTGGGGAATTTAATAGCAATTCCTCCAACCAGTTTTGGGGATGTTCAGTAACCTTGGCAACAAACTTCTGCTACACCCGAGACAAGCTCGTCAGTTGGAAACTGGAGGGAGGAGGAGGGTTCCTGTTCCCGCAGGCGATTTCATAAGGCGAGTGGCTGGTGGAGGGCTCTCCTTACTGGAGGGTCCCCTACAGCCAAAGGCAGAAAAAAACAAAATTTTGCAGTCACTGCCGCCCTGACATACATAGAATGAGGACCAGGTGGCCAGTGGGATGGTCAGCCTGGGTGCGGTTTGATTGTGGCCCCCGCACAGGAATCCAGTGGCCTCGGCTGCTTCACAGCCAGGTGAGTTTGCTTCCCACTGTCCAGGGGAGCCGGTGCTGGTGTCGCTCTGCTGGCCTTTCCCTGAGAGCAACACCTGGACAGCGCCAGAGGCGACTGCAGTGCGATCTGGAAGTGCTCCCAGCCCTTGCAAATCATTTACACGCATCTGCAATAAAACCCCAGCCGCCCATCGTAAAAGTTAATGATTAGGTTCAGACGCTTCCAAAGAGCCTAGATTGCAAACGCTCAGAGAGGTCTTTGTGTGCTGTGGGTCAGAACTCCGTGCGAGCGGGATTTTAAAGCTCTCTCCAAATCAGCGTCAGGCGGTCAGCAGCTTGCTTGCTTCTGTGGTTCCCCGGGAGGACCCTGGAAGCGGGTCTGGGCTCAACAACTGCACTCAAAGCTCAACTGCCAAAGGCAGAGCCCTGGGCCCGCGAGAAAACAGCGGCTTCTCATTGCAGGGGTTGACAGCGGCACCTCTGTCTCCAAGTTCTATAAATGCATCCTTTCCTTCCCCTTCCCCGGTGGGAAGAGGAGGGGAGTGAAACAGAAAGTTGGCAGCAAGTCTAAAACCCCGCGTTCTGCTGTAATTGCAGGCTTTTAGAATTGATTGGGAAGACGCTCAGGAATCCTCTTTTGCAACTTTCAGTTCATAGAAGAAGCCATCGAAGAAGGTGGCAGGTCCCTGGCGGGGACAAGCAGACCCGGAGCTGCAGGAGTGCACAGCTCCGGCTTTTGGTTTCAGGGGTCCTCTGGCTGAGTGAGTGTAGGGGAGGTGAGAGGAGATGGGTGGAGCCATCGGCAGGTGCCCAGGTGAGCCAGCAGCAGGCAGCTGAGGGTGGTCTGGGGTGGAACCAGAGAGCAGTGCACAATTTCTGTCTTATCTGGCTTCAGCTGGTTGGAGCCTGGTCACTCATCCAGCTGGAAGCTGGAGCTTCCTGGGTGCAGCCAGTGGTCAGCTGGCGCTCTGGCCTCTGCTCAGCCAGTGCCTCACCTGTGGTATTTCCTTTCTTTTTTTAATATTTATTTATTTATTTATTTTATTTTTTATTTTTTGACAGGCAGAGTGGACAGTGAGAGAGAGAGAGAGAGACAGAGAGAAAGGTCTTCCTTTTGCCGTTGGTTCACCCTCCAATGGCCACCGCGGCTGGCGCGCTGCAGCTGGTGCACCGCACTGATCCAAAGGCAGGAGCCAGGTGCTTCTCCTGGTCTCCCATGGGGTGCAGGGCCCAAGGACTTGGGCCATCCTCCACTGCACTCCCTGGCCACAGCAGAGAGCTGGCCTGGAAGAGGGGCAACCGGGATAGAATCTGGTGCCCCGACAGGGACTAGAACCCGATGTGCTGGCGCCACAAGGCGGAGGATTAGCCTAGTGAGCCGTGGCGCCGGCCCCTTTCTTTTTTTTTTTTTTTGACAGGCAGAGTTAGACAGACAGAGAGAGACAGAGAGACAGAGAGAGAGAGAAAGGTCTTCCTACCATTGGTTCACCCTCCCAAATGGCAGCTAAGGTCAGCGCTGCACCAATCCAAAGCCAGGAGCCAGGTGCTTCCTCTTGGTCTCCCATGCGGGTGCAGGGCCCAAGCACTTGGGCCATCCTCTACTGCCCTCCCGGGCCACAGCAGAGAGCTGGACTGGAAGAGGAGCAACAGGGACAGAACTGGCGCCCCAACTGGGACTAGAACCCAGGCGGAGGATTAGCCTACTGAGCTGCGGCGCCGGCTGTATGTATTTCTTGCAGGGACTGTGTCCACCTTATATAATTGGAACCCCAGGGCTCCATGCTGTGGCTCAGTGGGTAAAGCCGCAGCCTGCAGCGCCGCGATTCCATATGGGCACCAGTTTGAGTCCTGGCTGATCCACTTCAAATTCAGCTCCGTGCTAATGTGCCTGGAAAGGCAGCAGAAGATGCCAGCCATGTGGGAGACCCAGAAGGAACTCCTGGCTTTGGCTCGGCCCAGCCTCAGTAGTTGCAGTCATTTGGAGAGTAAACTAGCAGATGGAAGCTCACTCGCTCTCTCTCTCTCTGTCTCTCCTTCTCTCTATATAACTCTGCCTTTCAAATAAATAAATAAATCTTTAAACAAAAAACCTGGAATCCCAAACATTTCACTAAAATATTGTCATGTGAGGGTGTATTCCAGAATTTTCTATTCGGTTATATTCTGTTTTTTTTGCTTTCAAAAGGTTGACTGCAGTGGCCAGTGCTGTGGCATAGTGGGTAAAGCCGCTGCCTGGAGTGCTGGCATCCCATATCAGCACCGGTTCAAGTCCCAGCTGCTCTACTTCCGATCCAGCGCTCTATTATGGCCTGGGAAAGCAGTAGAAGATGGCCTAAGTCCTTGGGCCCCTACACCTGCATGAGAGACCTGGAGGAAGCTCCAGGCTCCTGGGTTTGGATCAGCACAGCTCAGGCCATTGCAGCCAACTGGGGAGTGAACCAGCAGATGGAAGACTTCTCTCTCTCTCTGCCTCTCCTCTCTCTGTGTAACTCTGACTTTCAAATAAATAAATAAATCTTAAAAAAAAAAAAAAAGTTGATTGCAACCTGTTAACTTGGTATGATGACTCCTGTCACGGGACCAGGTGACATTCGAACAGCGGTACCTGGAGGACTCTGAGGTTCTCCTCCCCTCCCTGCCCACCGGGCCTGCACAGGACCGAGAGCCCAGGGATCAGGACCACGCGGGCTCTTGCTCCTTAGATGTGGTGGTAAATCAGCGTCCTACAGCAATAAAATAAAACTCGCAGGCCCACCCCAGCTCCTGTGGGCCCGAGAAGAATCAATGGCGCCTCCGCCCCTTGCTCACCTCTCTGCCTCCTGCCTTGGGTGCTGCTCTGCCCTCCGCCCCCTGTCCCTGCTCACAACCCAGGGCCTCCTGGCCACTCCCCGCCCTGGACATGCACACACCGGCCAGGTCCATCCTCACAGGGCAGACTCTAGAAATTGGCTTGGGACCTTGTGGGTGGGAAATTCTGGGATTCCAGGGAGCCAAAGTACAATCTAGAAGTGGGGGCGGACTCCTTGTGTATGGGAGGGGCACAGCCGGCATGGGGGGGTGGGCAGGACAGAGTCCCCACAGAGCTACCAGCGAAGCAGGCCCTCCTGCAGAGGCACCGCCATGGAGCTGTCTTCCCTGAGGATTTGGGTGAACCAGAAACTTCCTCCGTGACTGTCAGCTTCTTGTTACTATGACAAAAAGCCTGGGGCGGGTGACTTACGAAGGAAAGAGAGGTTTACCTAGCTCACAGCTCGGGAGGCCGGGCGTCCAAACAGCACGTGCAGGCCCCGTGGCAGAGGGCAGAAAGCGAGTGTGGTGGGCAGAGAGAGGGTCATGTGGGTAGCTGGGGGGGCAGAGAGCACGTGGGGCCACACCCAGGCTTTTTTTTCCCTCCATTGGTTCAGGCAACTTTCCTGAAGAAAAATAAACCAACTATTGGCAGAGCTGTTCGTTGATCGCTCATCCACTGGCAACTTGCGTTATATTTATATATATATATATATATAAGCAATTCTGTATTAAGCTGTGTGTTGTAAGACAGATTGACTAATAGCTCCAAGCCTCCTAACAATTTAAATGAAAATTACAACATGCTTGAGACCGTATTCTGGAGAACACAGGGGGTTTGACTTCCGGTTTCCGTCTCTGCAGAACCAGACCAGGTCCCACCCTTCTTCACACGCCTAACATGCATTACATGTTCCGCTCCGCTGGTGCTACACACTCGGCCACACCAGTGACGGCTGACATGAGCACAGAGGTCATGCGACCGCAAGTCCCCAACCGCGGAAGGCTCAAACCAGAGCGGTGCCCCCAGGATAACGCTGCCTCCTTCCAGGTACAGCGAGCAGCTCCCGCCCTCTTCAGCGAATGGGAGCAGCAAGGAGAGGTTTTAGTCTCCACCAGGTCAGAGTGAAGACGCTGGCCACATAATACACCTGCTCCGTGTTTCCAAAAAAAAATTCTAAATCTTGGTCAACTCTTCTCTTTGCAGTTTCTAAAAGCAGTTATTGCCCAAAGCTGGAAGAACTTAAGTCCTCTCAGAGATAAACAAAAATCTAGAAAATCCAAACAAGGAACAGTCCTGTAGGGTTTAGTCCGGCTGTGTGCCAGCTGTCCTGACTGGAAGGAAGATCACGTGTCCACCTGAGTCCATTCCCAAGGTACTCTGTTGCATTGTCTCTGTTTTACAGATCCGGCACTGAACAAATGGCTAAAAGAACTTTAGAAATCGTTAAGGCAGGAGACCACTGTGCTCTTAGAATATCGAGACAGGTGCTGGCGTTACTGTTACTCTCTGGGTGATGAACCCTTGCTGTAAATGCAGCCTCAAGGGTTTGAAGGAGAAGGAGAAGGAACCCACTGCCTGCTAGGACCTGACTTAGGTCCCAGAGCTGCCTGGGAACATTGTGCCGGAGGCTCATGGGCCAAATCACAAGGTCCTTATGGATGCATTTCACGCCACAGTCTGCTTTTAAGTCCAGGCTCCTCTCTCTCGGTGTGTGCTCAGGGGTCCTGCAGAAACTCTGGTTTATCTGGGTGCCGGGGAAGGACTGTCTCTTGGTCTCATGTTGGATCTGCCAGACACAGGCACAGACGGGCTGGGGCCTCCCTCAAGCTGCGGCCTTGGCCTCCTCCCCGCGTGGCACCTGGCCGTGGGAACCAGCCTCCCAGGCAGCACCTCCCATGACCAAGGGATGTCCCGTGAGCCTCCATCTCCTGAAAGTTCCACCTGCCAACAGTGCCATCCTGGGGACCACACCTGTAACATCTGGGCCTTGGGCCGGGTGGGGGGGGGGGGGACACTCAGTGGCCAAGCCTTGCAAGCAGTTCAGTGCATAGAATCATAGCATCATCCTGGTCCTCAGGTGCTAGAGGCCAGCTGTGATATCGCTGAGGGAGGCCAGGGAGCCAGGGTTCCCTCTGCACCCTCAGAGCAGCCCCACCGTCCTCCCCAGATGCCTGGAACCCCCGCCGCCCCCTCCCCAGGAGAGCATGGGTAAACCATGGGCAAGAACGAAGACCACAAAATAAGTCACAATGTCACAATGACTAACACCTACGTGCATCCTCCAGCTGTTTCCCCACGCACCTGCTCCATCCCCACATCCCCACGGGCATTTTTGCAAAGTTCATTAGTGTAGACACGAGCTACTACAGTGCCTGCTTCACTCATCTTGAGAGCGTGTTACCCGCTCTTCTAAGACTGGGTGGTGAGCAGTTTTAAGCTTTGGACGGAGTTCCCCAGATTGCACTCTGTGTCGACACCAGCAGTCTTCGAGGGCACTTGTGCACCGAATGCCCCCCTTGGGTGTGAGCCAGCCCCCAAGAGAGCAGAGAGGCCATGAGCACCTGTTTAGGTCCAAACCCCAGCTCTGCAGCTCACCCCACGCATCTTGGGGTGAGTTATTGTATTGTCCAGGCCAGGGTCAGCCAGCTTCTCTGTAGAGGACTGGCTAAGGGTGTCCATCATGAGCTGGTCACAAGATCCTAAGTTTGGGCCGGCGCTGTGGCTTAACAGGCTAATCCTCCACCTTGCGGCGCTGGCACACCGGGTTCTGGTCCCGGTTGGGGCGCCGGATCCTGTCCCGGTTGCCCCTCTTCCAGGCCAGCTCTCTGCTATGGCCCGGGAGTGCAGTGGAGGATGGCCCAAGTGCTTGGGCCCTGCACCCGCATGGGAGACTGGGAGAGGCACCTGGCTCTTGGCTTTGGATCAGCGAGATGCGCTGGCCGCAGCAGCCATTGGAGGGTGAACCAACGGCAAAAGGGAGGGCCTTTCTCTCTGTCTCTCTCTCTCTCACTGTCCACTCTGCCTGTCAAAAAAAAAAAAAAAAAAGATCCTAAGTTTGGTTTAAATCCTGACCATCGCTGCCTTCAACGGGGGCCTTGTGTTTTCATTTAGCACTGGGACTAACGCTCTGTGCAGCTGGTCCTCAGGCAGAAGGCACGTGGCTCTGCTTTGGGGACCAAAAGGTCCCTGCTGTGACGACTCAAGCAGCCAGAGACAGCAAGGGCTGAAAGGGCGTGGCAAGATAAAAACATGTAGTCTCGGGCCGCATTTGTTCTGCGAGCGTAGTTTGCCAACCTTGGAGCTAATGTCTTGTCCCCCAAAGATAAAATGGGGAGACAACGGTTGTCAGGATTAGTCCTTGGATGCACCAGCAAGGCGTGTGCACGGTGAGCTGCAGGGAAGAATTCAGAATGTTTCCGGGAAATGGAATCAAAAGATTAAGATAAAAAATGCGATTTCACTTCTCAAGTTCAAGGTATGTGCAAGCAAGGACAGCAGTCACGTGGTCCATCCCTCAGGAACTGTGGTCCTGGGACTTTAAGTCAGTGCGGTGGATCTCACAGGATTAACAGAGGGATATTTAAAAAGGGAAGCCAAAGGAAGCCCGAAGGAGACAAAGGAGGGCTTTGAAGTGACCGCCTTGTTGAGACTCACAGAGCTGCCCGGGACTGTGGAGGACCTGGCAGGAGCTTTGTCGTGGGGGTAAGGACTCTGGTGAAGCTTCCCCATGCATTTGCTGCTGGGCCTTTGGCAGACTTTCTCCCAACCTTCTCACCATAGGCAGAAGGTGTCCTTTTTGATCCTCCAGAAAATCATTGGGAAAAATGCCTTGGAAAAAAAAATAATAAAACCGTTGCTATGACCTCTGCTCTTGGCCAATCCACTTGTGCTTTCCCTGGGCTACTGGCTCCTCTCAGTAGCCATTGCTTTGATTGTGCCTTGTCTTCAGGCTTGTACGGGCAAAGCCACGTTTTGTCTCTTGTTACCGTTCTTCAAAGCCACGTTTCAGGGTCTTGATCCCAACTGCTCACATTCCCACTGAAAGCTCTGCCTGGGTCCACAGCTGATCTGGGCACAACAGTTCCAGCAGGTGTGAGCAGGACTTTCTCTCAGGGTTGAATTTCCCATCAGAACGGGGTCGGCTGAGTCCACGGAGGTGCCTGTGGCTTTGCTAGTATTCTGCTGTCAATCGCTGCTCCTCTTCAAGTTAGGCACAAACAAGATTAATTTTTTTCTTGCAAATGGATGTATATGACCTGCCACCATGGGCTTCATCTTCAACATCGTCTAGTCCCTTCCTAAAGCCAGCTGTCTGCTCGCTAACTGCAGGACTCTTTGTCTCCATAAGCGTTTAGTAGAGCATCAATGATTTCACCATCAATCGCATGTTTGTTATAGTTTCAGTTTTAGCAGACTTTGTGTTGCTCTGGTAGGGGCTCTGTGATATTGCCTCAAAACTGGATCCAGCTCAAATGCGCTACAACAGTTCAGTGCAAAATGTATTCGGGTGCAGCAAAATTTTTAGTCCATGTGTAGTTTTTTCCATAGTATGCATTTCCCCATTAACTTCTTGAGGACCCCTCATATTAATTTTTCAAAATCATTTACTTTTTAAAATCATGGTAAAACATAAAGTTTATGCTTTTTAAACATTCCTAAATGTGGTTTAACATTGTTAGACAACCTCCACCACTAACCATCCATGAAATGTTTCTCATCTTGTAAGACCGAACACCTGTCCCCATTAAGCACTAACCCACCCTCCACCTTCTCCCAGCACCGGGCCACCACCACTCTGGTCCCGTCTGGCTGTGTCACAGAGACGGGATTGTACGCTGTCTGTTCCTTTCCTCACTGCTCTTTCCCTTGCAGCCTTCCTTTCAAGGCTAAATAATATTCTGTTATTCTGTAGTCGCAGTGAGTTTGGGCTGTGCTGTGGTTTCCAGGTGTCCCCCCAGAAAGCAAGTTTTGGAAACTTAATCTCCAAGGCAGCAGTGCTGGGCTAGAGCGCCTACCGAGAAAGAGGGTTAAGTCTGCGCTGTCCCCGGGGAAACAGGTTCGTGATAAAAGGTCAGGAGCGCTCAGCCTCTCTTCCTCTCCCTCTCTGCCCTTCAGCCACGAGATGACACAGCAAGAGGGCCCTTGACAGGTGCCAGCCCCCGGATTTTGGGCTGCGCAGCGTAGGAACCACGGGCCTGCAAGTTTCTGTTGTCTGTAAACCATGTGGTCTCGGGTGCCCCATGGCAGCAGCACAGCCCAGACCAAACACACCGTCGACCAGGGGCTTCAACAGCAGACACGTGTTGTCTCACAGTTCTGGAGGCGTGGACGCCCACAGTCAGGTTTGGGAGGGACCAGGTCAGCCCACAGCCTCTGCTGTGTGTGCACACCATGTTTGGTTTAACCATTCAGAGACACTGGGGTTGCGTCCATCTGTTGGTTTTGTGACAGAGCTGCTATAAACACGGGCATGCAAATATTGCTTCATGTCCTGATGTTCCATTCTTCTGAGTATATACCCACATGTGGGCTTGCTGGCTCATCTGGCAGTTCTATTTTTAATTTTTTTTTTTGAGGAAATGTGATGTACAGCAACTCCATAGCAGGTGCAGCGTCTTCCATTCGCTCCAGGAGCGCGCGAGGGTTCCAGCATCCGCACGTCCATGCCAACACTCGCTATTTCCAGAGTTGCTTTTCTGAGCTGTCTCTCTGTTCCCTCGGTCCACGTGCCTGTCTCTACGCCAGCGGTGCGCTGCAGCTGTCCATTCTGTAGCAGCAGTGAGCTCTGAGATCAGAAGTGGCGTTCCTCCAAACCTGTTCTTTCTCGGGACTGTTTTGTCTGCCCATGGTCCCTGAGATTCAGGATCAATCTTAGGATGAATTTTTCTGTTTCTTTAGAAATATCATTGGGATTTTGACAGGGACTGCGTTGAATCTGTAGGGACTACAATTGCTTTTTTAAAATGTGCTAAATTAGCCTATTGAAATGACATTTTGAATTTCTCTTTTTCCCAATAAGTCGCTGGGTCATTTGTACTTCTCCTTCCTGCATTGTCCATTGCCCCTTGCCACTTTGTAATCAGAACTTTAATAGATAGATTTAATAGATCCTTTATCACATAGATAAAGGACATTAAGAATGTCAACACGTCCCTTGTCGGATAAAATCTTCGAATATTCCCCGGGCGCCTGTTAAGCCTGGCACGGGGTTGGCTGCTGGCTTACACCGCGCAGTGAGGAGGAAGTCCTGCCCTTGTAGGGGAGGAGCAGACGACAAACTTGCAAGGATTGCCCAAGTGCGTGGGTGCTCCCAGGACAGGGGACACACAGGCAGGCACCAGGGAGCTGCAGGGGGCATCTGACCGTACCCGGGGCTCGGGAAGGAGGTGACATGGGAGCTAAGGTGCCACGGATGAGTAGGACATCATTGAAGCTGCCGTGAGGGAGAGGATGGCGAGGAAGTTAACCTTTGCAAAGGCCCTGAGGCCCAGAGGGGTTGGGCACGCGCTGGGACCGGAGGCTAGAGGCTTGGGCAGGAAGACAAGGGCAGGGAAGTGGAGACGCGGGAGAGAAAGCCTTAGGAGGGGCCTGGAGAGCGGCGCAGCTGCTCGCTTCTCCTCCCCAAACAGTGCTGGCGGCCGGGCAGGTGTCAAGGTGGGGCTCCTGCTCACACTCCCACCTCCCGGCCTGTCCCCCCCACCCCTCAGGGTCTGCCATGTTCTCAGATGAGTTTGCCACCTGTTCCCCTGCTGGTTTCCTTCACTGGCTCCTTCAATCATCCGCTCATGGATCTCACAAACCTCCACAGGCACCCTGTGACGGACGGGCGGAGCTGCTGGGGCCTCGGCCCTGCCCAGGGCAATGCAACCCTGCCCTTGGGGACAGAGGGATGGGCGGTGAGCGATGAGCAAAGAGATCAGCTAATCTCGGACTTTTCTGTTTGCAAACAGTTCTTATTCATTTTATTTCTTTGGGAGGAAGAGAGAGCACACGCGCTTCCATCCGCTGATTCACTACCCTAATATCTGCAACAGCCAGGACCTGGAAACCCGACGTGGGTCCCCCGTGCAGGTGGCAGGGACCCGAGCACCTGAGCCATCGTCACGGCCGCCTGTGCTTTAGAAGGAAGCTGGAATTGGGAACAGAGCTGGAACTCAAACCCAGGCTCTGATTTGGGGTGTGGCTGTCCCACATAGTGTTTTTTATCCCCTACACCAAATGCTCACCCCTAGTTATTTTTTAATTAATTTTTTTGAATTTCTGACTCGCCTGTAGCACTTGTCCTTTTATGAGATACCATGCAATGTTTCCATACATGCGTAGGGCAAAGGGATCCAATAAGGAAATTAGCATTTTCATCGCCTTCTCTGGTCTTCGGTTTGGGGCCTCCTGGCTTCTCCGCTTGAGTTCT
Source organism: Lepus europaeus (assembly GCF_033115175.1). Taxonomy (NCBI): domain Eukaryota; kingdom Metazoa; phylum Chordata; class Mammalia; order Lagomorpha; family Leporidae; genus Lepus; species Lepus europaeus. The sequence continues at coordinate 5,053,614 of NC_084831.1, forward strand.
CTATGCAGAAAAGAGCGCGCCCTGCAGACACCAGGACCTACCTACGCCTCTCTCCGTGTCCAGCGTTCCTTTGTCCCCCAACCCAGTCTCAGACTACTAACTTCTTAGGGCTGAATTAAAGAGAGGGAAGTGCGGAGAGTCCTGGGCTGAGCCCTGAGCAGCCGCAGGCCCCTGACGCTGGAGACCAGCTCTTACCTCCAGGGAGAAGGGGCTCAGAAATGACTTTGAGCCAGGAAAATGGCTCCACTCGGCCACAGCTGGGAAAGGTCCCTGAGGCTTTGTTGTGGACCGAGGACTGGGTCTGGCAAGCAGAGTGGCCACGACAGGGTGGGAGGCTATTGCTGTGTCTGGGTGGGACGTGGGAAATCATGATGGATGCATCTGAGTTGTTCGGGAAGAGCAGTCCCAAAGCCCTCGGGGGAGGCGGAGCCCAGATGTAGCCCGTGCATCCTGGCCCACGGAGCTGGAGAGGGACTGTGTGAGTTTGGTCTTGGTGGATAAGGGCCTGGAAGTACCTGTGGCAACAGCAGGTGCAGGAGGGCAGAGGAGAGTCAGCCAAATGCAGGGGGGTGGGGAGTCTGTGGGAGACAGAGCAGTGACAAGGATGGGCCCCTGTCCCTAGCCTGTCCCTCCCCACCGCTTTCCCTGTCTGCGGGGTTAGTTTAGCGCACCGCACCGTTAGAGAGCAATGTCTCTGCCTGTTTTATTAATGCTGCAGCGACTCACATAAAAGTTGTCGGAACTGGGGCCATGTTGAGCCAATATCCTAAAAGCAGTCACCTGGGTCTCCCTAGAAGTAGTTGAAAGCCACACATAAACCCAAAGCCAAGTTTCTCGCTCCTCCCAGCAGCAGAACCAGAGTCTGCGTGTGGGGAGCCCCCAGACCGGAGTGTTCCCCAAAGCGCTGTACTCCAGGTGTGACCACGAGAAGCTTCCTGCTGTGAGGTGTCACGGTCACCTGCAGTTTTTAGACAATCCCCAGAGCGGCCATTTCTGCTGTTTCCGGGGCAGCTTTGAGCCACAAGAGCCGATTGCATCACCTAGGAAATCAGTCCTGTGTTTTGCATCCAAAGGTCAATGTCCAGACAGAGAAATGGTTTAGTGCTTTCCAGTACAGGGCTCGGCGTATAAATATTTATCACGAGGACAGGAACTCATTGTACAGGGCTTGTTTACCTTATCAGGCAGTTACCTGGGGCAGAGAGCCCACTGCCTGCTTCCTGGCCCAATTCCTCTCGCCCAAGACCTTGGGCAATCGTTCATCTGACGGAGTGTTCCGTCCTGTTCCCTTCTTCTGGGAACGGGCACACTGCACAAATAAATCACCAGGCTCCCAAAGGCCCGGAGTCTGGAGAGGGGCGCGTTCTAAGTGTTTTCTAGAAAGACCCAACGACAGTCCCGGAGGGCTCTGCAGCCCCATGCACGACTTCCGCCCGCTCTGGTTCCTGTTCCAAGTGCTCGCCAAGGATTTATGCGAAGTCTTGTCAGGCTTTGGGTGGAGAAAATGGAGTCTCAGAAATGCAGCCCACTCTTTGAGTCTTTTCTACCTTTTACCCCACGTGAACCTTAGAGAGACGTCGGCCAGGCTGGCTTCACTCTGGCCACGTATTGATTTTGGATAAGAGTCTTTCGCAAAGCCTCCTGGTAATGAGCTTAGGAGATAATTCCATAAGAAGCTCCGCAGGGCCGTGTGCCCGGAATGCAGCTCGGCACGTAGCATCCCCCACAGGGGTCCCCAGGCCTTGTTTCTGAACCTGCAGAACACAAACTGCCTCGGAAATCGGCCAACAGGCAGGGAGCCTGCACTGCTGCTCCAGCCTCCAGCTTCGGGTTCTCACTGACCACCGTGCATGGATTTATCAGGATCCGTTGTAAACCTCTCCTTTTGATCTCTTTTCTACTCACAGAGCTACTAATTCAGAAAGAATGTCAGCAAGTCTGCACGGTTATATTTTAATTTGCATTTAATTTTGAATATGTGTAATTTGCATTTAGCTTTGCATTTAATTTGTGTCTTTCCTTGGCCAGCGGTCCTTGTCCACGTTCTCTGTTGGAGTTTCAATGTCACATAGACAGAGGAATCTTGAGAACATCACCCCTTCCTTCCTTTGGACAGCTCTCTCGCGCTGGCCATGGTGCGTGGGTCCTTCCATTTGTTCTAAACAGGCTCTTCACAAATTTCGGGAGCTAAATCTTCCCATTGATTCTCCACAAGATGGAAAGCAAATTCCTGTTGCTAGCCAGTGACATTCTGGGGCAGGGCTTGGCCTGTCTTATCCCTCGCTGTGCCTGGATAGAGTAGGTGTTTGGTAAATATTTGTCCAATGAACAGAAATTTGTCCAGAAATTACTCTCTATTTTCCCCTGAGCCATCCTCTTTAGAATTAAAAAAATAAATAAAATATCTTAACCTTTCATCCATCCCAACGTCACTAGGTTTTTAATTGTTCTTCTTTAAGATTTTCTTGATCTACAATTATTAGAAGTGCATATTGTAACTTAGGTTGTACACAAAATAACATATATTTTTAGATTTACTTCCAAAACTCTTCTTGATACACCTTTAAAAATATATTTATTTATTTGGAGGCAGAGTTACAAAGAGAGAGGAAGAGACACAGAGAGAGATCTTCCATCCTTCGGTTCACTCCCCAAATGCCCACAACAACCAGGGTTGAGCCAGGCAGAAGCCAGGAACCAGGAACTCCATCCTGGTCTCCCGTGGCTGCCGGGGACCCAAGCACTTGGACACAACATCCACTGCCTTTTCCCACACATCAGCAGGAAGCTGAACCAGAAGTGGAGCAGCTGCGTTCAAACCGAGTGCTGATGTGGGATGCCGGCGTCACGGGAGGTCGCTTACCCCACTGCCCACGATGCCAGCCCTGCCTGATGCATGGAAGGGCGTTTGTCCTCGGCAATGGACTGACCTGTACCTGCCTGCAGACGGAATCTGTGGTCCCGCATCGCACCCTGCAATGCTCCGTGATGCTTCCCTCATCCGTTAGCTGGCCTTGTCCACCCCGCAGTGAGGTCTGAGGCACAGAAGCCCTCGCACACGGGAAACGTGGAATCAACTGGAGGATCACGGAACAGTTTTGTTTTTTTTTAATTTATTTTATTTATTTGAAAGGCAGAGTTACAGAGAGGCAGAGAAAGAAAGAGAAAGAGGCCGGCGCCGCGGCTCACTAAGCTAATCCTCCGCCTGGCGGTGCCGGCACACCGGGTTCTAGTCCCGGTCGGGGCACCGATCCTGTCCCGGTTGCCCCTCTTCCAGGCCAGCTCTCTGCTGTGGCCAGGGAGTACAGTGGAGGATGGCCCAAGTGCTTGGGCCCTGCACCCCATGGGAGACCAGGAGAAGCACCTGGCTCCTGCCATCGGATCAGCGCGGTGCGCCGGCCGCAGCGCGCTACTGCGGCGGCCATTGGAGGGTGAACCAACGGCAAAGGAAGACCTTTCTCTCTGTCTCTCTCTCTCACTGTCCACTCTGCCTGTCAAAAAAAAAAAAGAAAGAAAGAAAGAAAGAGAAAGAGAGAGAGTCTTCCATCTTCTGGTTCACTCCCAAGATGGTCACAACAGCACCGATCTGAAGCCAGGAGCCAGGAGCCAGGAGCTTCTTCTGGGTCTCCCACGTGGGTACAGGGGCCCAAGGACTTGGGCCATCTTCTACTGATTTCCCAGGCCAAAGCAGAGAGCTGGATAGGAAGTGGAGCAGCCGGGACTCAAACCAGTGCCCATATAGGATGCTGGCACTGCAGGCGGCGGCTTTACTGGACATGTCATAGCGCCAGCCCCTGGAAGGGTTCCTCTAGGCCCAGAGCCTCCTCCACCTTCAAGTTCACCTGCTCCTGAGTTCCTGGGCTCGCTCGCTCATTACGCGCCGTGTGCTGGCTCCGTGCTGCAGATGAGGCCCCAGTGCTGGGTTTGTGCCTGGGGCTCCGGTTCCAGGCATTCTCTTTTACCCAGTGTGTCTGTCTGTGGTGCGCACCCCATTCGTCACAAGCGCCTGGAATGAATTGATGTAGCAGGTCACGCAGAGGGGTGGGATCAGACTCCCTCCAGGCAGTCTGGCGCCACAGACCCGCAGCCAGCGTTGCCCACCACGATGGACCTCCATGTGTTTGGAATTAATCTCTTGGAATTCGATGAGAAAGTCAAGGACGCAGAATGTACCCGGTTCTGCCACCAGGCAGCTGAGATACCCCGGGCCCTGTTTTCTCATCTGTGACAAGGGGAGGTTAGAGTTAGCATTTCATAGAACCCCTCGGGTGCTACCAGTCATGGTCCGGAAGTTTCCATGGAATCCCCTTCCACTCGTGGTGAGTCTGGGCCCCACACTCTCCTCTGGCTTGGGGATACCTCCACGTGCCCCCCCATACCTTGAGAGGTGGGTGGGCGGGTTATGTGAGGGCCTTGCCGATTGTAACGCACCAGACGGGTGGAGGAGATGGTCTTGCAGCTGTAGGCTGTCCCGTCGCCCGGCCACTGCCTGCCGTTGACTTTGAGTTCCAATGGACCAAAGCAGTCTGAATGTGGATTCGGCAGCTACAGTTTTCCAGGCTTTGGGAAAACAGCAGGTGCGTAGATCAGTGTTCAGGAGCACCTCCGGGTGGGGAACCGACAGAGTCAAGCCGACTGAACACACGGAAGCCCCGCCGAGGAAGCGGCTGATTCGAGACTAACGCCCACCCGGAGCTCCGTCACCGGGGCTCAGCTGAGACCCAAAGGATGCTACTGGGGTTGAGGATGGTGGAGGCCTAACCCCCAGGGCCTTCCTTGGAAGTAAGGGCGTTACAGATGAAGTTAGCTATGGTGAGGCCGTACTGGAGTAGGGTGGGCGCTTGCTCCAATGCAGCTGTGTCCTTAGGAGAAGAGAGACAGACTGGGGCAGTGCAGCCACCAGCCTAGGAGTGCCAGGGATTGCCAGCAACGCCAGGGATTGCCAGCAATGCCAGGAGCTGGCGGGGGCAGCAAGGACCCTCCTTCCAAGGGGTCAGAGCGAGCAGGGGTCACCTACGCGTGGAGACTGGGTCTCTGGCTTCTAGACAGCGAGACAAGGAATCTTGGTTTCAAAGGAAATTGCTTTATTCTTTGTGTCCTTAAATATATTTTTAAGTTTTTAAATGATACACAGTAAGCACACGTTTAGGTTCTGGAAGAAGCTCCAGTGCGTGGACACAGCAAGTCGTGATCAGATCCGAGTGAGCTGCGTACCCTCACCCCACGCGTTTGCAGTGCTTTGTGTTGGGGTCATTCAAAAGCTACTAAATACTGTCGACCACCATCACCCTGCCGTGTTATAGGATGTGAGGCCAGCACTGCCCACGCCCCGCGGCCAAGATAGGCAACAACCTCCGTGCTGCCAGACGAGTGGAGAAAGAAAGTGTGGCTGCAGACGGGGCACTGCAAAAAGTTCACGCTAACTAGCATTAAAAGACAAATTCAGGGGCCGGCGCTGTGGCGCAGCGGGTAAAGCCACTGCCTGCAATACCGGCATCCCATATGGGCACTGGTTCCTGTCCCGGCTGCTCCTCTTCCTATCCAGCTCTCTGCTATGGCCTGGGAAAGCAGCGGAGGATGGCCCAAGTCCTTGGGCCCCTGCACCCGCATAGGAGACCTGGAAGAATTTCCTTGTTCCGGGCTTCAGATTGGCACAGCTCCAGCCGTTGCGGTCATTTGGGGAGTGAACCCATGGATGGAAAACCTTTCTCTCTGTCTCTCCCTCTCACTGTCTGTAACTCTACCTCTCAAATAAATAAATAAAATATTTTAAAAAAATAAAAATAGGGCCGGCGCCGCGGCTCACTAGGCTAATCCTCCGCCTTGCGGCGCCGGCACACCAGGTTCTAGTCCCGGTCGGGGCGCCGGTTCTGTCCTGGCTGCCCCTCTTCCAGGCCAGCTCTCTGCTGTGGCCCGGGAGTGCAGTGGAGGATGGCCCAAGTGCTTGGGCCCTGCACCCCATGGGAGACCAGGAGAAGCACCTGGCTCCTGCCATCGGATCAGCGCGGTGCGCCGGCCGCAGAGCACCAGCCGCGGCGGCCATTGGAGGGTGAACCAACGGCAAAGGAAGACCTTTCTCTCTGTCTCTCTCTCACTGTCCACTCTGCCTGTCAAAAAAAATAAATAACTAAAAATAAAAATAAATAAATAAATAAATCTTAAAAACAAAGACAAGTTCATTTTGGCACCAGAGTTTTTGAAATTCAAGCATCGTTTTCCCATAAAATGCACCTTCCACGCACTCCCTGAAGACTCCATGTGCAGCCTCTGTTGCGCTAAGACACCCGGTGTGGGGTCTTGTTGGGGCGGCCACAGGACGCCTGTGCGGAGGAGCCGGCCACACAGAGAATGGGGCCCGGGAACATCATCGGCAGGGGTGCAGGGGAGGCCAAACCGCACCAAGCCCCAGAGTACAGAGGAACCTCATGCGATCCAGCCTGCCGGGGCGCCCTGTCGCCCTGCATGGGTGGGTGAGGGAACCCGGATGCCAGTGCTGGCGGAGGGCTCTCAGCAGGGTGGCTGGGCCTGGGGAGCAGCCCGGGGACCTCCTCGGCGGGAGCAGTGGTGCCGTCAGCGGGAGGCCGTGGAGCCTGGAGGAAAACCTGACCGGACTCAGGGACAAGGTGGATGTGGCTGTGCTGGCAGACGAGGAAACAGAATGTTTGAATCGTAAATCAAAGTCCCGGGCTTTTGTTTCGTTTTGAGAGGCGGAGAGAGAACGCCTACCTTTGTTTTTTTTTTTTTTTTTTTTTTTTTTTTTTAGATTTGTTTGATTTATTGGAAAGGCAGAATCAGAGAGAGAGAGAGAGAGCGCACAAAAAAGATCTTCCGTCTTCTGGTTCTCTCCCCAAATGGCTGCAACAGACAGAGATGGTCCAAACGGAAGCCAGGAGCTCCTTCCAGGTCTCCCACGTGGGTGCAGGGGCCCAAGCATTTGGGCCGTCTTCCACTGGCTTCCCAAGCACATTAGCAGGGAGCTGGACCAGAAGTAGAGTAGCTGGGACTCAATCCGGCACCCGTGTGGGATGCCGGCATCACAGGCGGCAGCTTAACCCGCTGTGCCACAGCGCCAGCCCCAAGGGAGCTCCCACATTCTGGTTCACTCTCCAAATGCCCAGTAGCCAGGGCTGGGCCAGGGAGAAGCCGGGAGCTGGGAACTCAATGCTGTTCTCCTGCATGGGCACCAGGGACCCAGCTAGTGCTTCTCCACCAGGGTCTGTATCAGCAGGAAGCCGGTATAAGAAGCCAGGGGGAGTCGGGCATCCAACGCAGGCACTCCAGTGTGGACGCAGGTGTCTTCAACGGTAAAGACAGTTTTGGCTGGAGGATGGTGCCACCCTTCATGATGGAGCCCAGGAGGGCGGGGCTGGGGCAGTGGGGCAGGGACTGGCATCTGGTCATCTGATATCATTTCGCTCCATCTTTCTCTAATCCATCAAACTTGGCTCCTTTCCAAAAATTCAAGCTCGTCACGTTCCTCGAGAGGGTCCTGTACCAAACAGGCGTCGCAGCCATGACCTCGGGTGGGCATTCCCCCAGGGGACAAATCCCGCTGCCGTGGCCGAGGAAACTCTGTCCTGAGCCCACAAGACCTGCTGCATGGGGACAAACCGCACACCATACCCTGCGAGCCCGGGTTTACAGAGATTCTGCCAGCGCGTGCCGTAAAGGTGTCTGGCTTAACCATCAAAGGCTGCTGGCTTACCAATAAATAATGTTTTCCCATCCTTGTGTAGTTAGGAACTTCAGAAGCCAGCCACGGGCTAAGAGTCTTGCTAGTCTCGGGTGCCACTGGAAGTCCCCTGCAGCCGTCTCTATGACCTGTGCCGATGACCGGCTGATAGGAGGAGGGACCGGCTTATGGCCGCCGTTGCTAGACAGAGTAAGTGCTCCCTAGATGAGGCAGGAGGCAATGGTTATAACTGAGCGTTTGGGACGGCAACAAAGAGGCAGAGGCAGACGGTTCCAACCTGGGACCTGGTTCTATCTGAAGCCCACACCAACAGCCACGTCCAGCCTGGGCCTCTCTTCTCAGTCCCCCCGGGGCGGGGGTGTCATCACCCCCGTCTGCGTCACTGCTGGGGCCCACAGCAGCAGAGCAGCGCCCGGCCCCTCCCCTGAGCTGCAGGCAGGGTCTCTGCCATCAAGGCTGCCCACAGAACTCCCACCGCTCACCACCCACACGTGGCTCAGGTGCGGGAATGGCACTGCCTCCCCCACAGAGAAGCACCCCACTCTGCTCTCAGGATCTGTTCCCAGCCACAGGGCCCCACGCTGTCCTGCTGCCCCCTGGACCCTTGCTGAGTCTCTGGAGTGGCCGCCCAGGCGCACCCCCGTCTCCCGCCCTCTGGTGCACTGTCCACTCGTGCCACCCTCCTTTAAAGCAAGCAGACGTCTCTCCCATGACACCTGCCTCCGCCGAGGACCCTGACCTCGGTGCCAGGCTCTCTCCTCCCCCACAAGACACAGTGGCCTGGAAGCTGGGCATCCGTCCCAAACCCACCCTGCGCCTGGCTGTGACCCGGATGCTGGAAACCCTAGAGCTCACGGTGCTCCCTGGAGGGGCAGGTCAGCTGTCCTCGTGGAAGGAGGACCCCTCTCCGGTCACCTGGCCTGTGTGGGGGCCTCATACCCTCTGGTGATCAAAGACAGCTGAGGAAATGGCCAGCCAGGCCCGGTGGACACACAAAAGTCACAGAGCCGGCTGAGGCCCGGTGCAGGCCAGGATGTGAGGGTCAGAGGGCTCAGATGTTGGGGTAGGGCTGGGGGTGGGGGCTGATTATAAACCAGGCAGCCCACTGGAGCAGCCCAAACCACCTGGGGAGCTTAAACCCCTGCTGGTCCCAACCCCACGATCCCACACACATGCAAGGCTGGAGCAGGCCCTGTGTGCAGGCGTGTGAGCCCACGCTGGTACTCCGGGGCAGGTGTCCATGGCGGCCATGTTTGTGACCGTGACAACTGGAAGAACCAGAATGCCCTTCAGCAGGTGAAAAGCGAGGTGAACCTGGACCATCCCGCGTGGAGCAGTGTGGGCTTCTACGTGTTTGCTCCATACCACGGTTTTGTAAAATTGTATTCATCTCATACATTGCTCTTTTTTTTTTGTTTGTTTGACAGTCAGAGTGGATAGTGAGAGAGAGAGACAGAGAGAAAGGTCTTCCTTTTTGGCGTTGGTTCACCCTCCAATGGCCGCTGCGGCTGGCGCACCATGCTGATCCGAAGCCAGGAGCCAGGTGCTTCTCCTGGTCTCCCATGCGGGTGCAGGACCCAAGCACTTGGGCCATCCTCTACTGCCTTCCCGGGCCACAGCAGAGAGCTGGCCTGGAAGAGGGGCAACCGGGATAGAATCCAGCGCCCCAACCGGGACTAGAACCCGGTGTGCTGGCGCTGCAGGCGGAGGATTAGCCTAGTGAGTCGCGGCGCCGACCCATACATTGCTTTTTAAAGTTGACGCCTAAAACACTTCATCTTGAGTTTTAAAAAAATCAAGAAAGTCATTTCTAGGGTACCATAAATATAGAGATTTTAAAAGACACCTCCTGCATTAAGCAAGCGTAACCGATGGGACGCAGGTATTCTTATTGATCTCTTCCACAAGCCCTGTTTTAAAAATGCTTGAAGAATCTCTTATTGCCATCCACACGTTCCTTGGCCATCAGGGTTGATACAATGAAAGATCCCACCGAGTCCATCACTTCAAACACTTCCTACCAGACACAAGCGACTACCAAAGAGAATCAAGTAACTTACCTGTGAAGTCAGGAAATACAATAATGAGAACTGGAGAATGCTGATCCCCTGGAGCATTGCTGGGGATGGAGGCCTCGAGGGTCAGTCTGAGCGAACGGGGAGACGGAAGGGAACTGCCTGGGAAATAAAACCTGGATGAGGGGTTTGGCTCTAATCAACGGTATTTAAAATTCGACCCTGACACTTTTCGTAGCTTTGTGAGAAAGAAATGCTTCCTGTATCAAAATCGACATGAGCATACGGAATAGCAAAGTTCTTGCACTTAGAAAAAGCGAGCAAATCTACAAAACAGAATAGAAAGATATCATAGAAATAAAAATTATGTATAACAATGTGGAGCAACCTTATTATTTCAAGGTTAAAGTCACTGGACTATTTAACAAGTTAAATGAAAATATATTTGTTAGGGACAAAATGTAAAAACATAAAAAAAATTCTAATTCCAATTTATTGAATCTTGAAAGTTGGCCAAATAATTACAGACTGTGGATTAAAGATAAAGTAAAAAATAATGAAATGAAGCCAATTAATTAAATATGACATCCCAATAGATAATTTTTATGACTTAATTGATAATGTCATTATTTATAACACAGTATATAAATACGTATAATTATAATTGATAATATAAGTCATTAATTGATGACTTTTTTAATCCCAGGAAGTATTCAAAACAACTAGAAAAAAATTGTATGTGATTGCTGCTGGTTCAGCAGAAGTTGAAAACTGGCGTCTTGAGCGGTAACTTCAGTGCTGAGAGCAAAGCTCTAGTTATGGAGACTGAAGAAAACAAATAACAATGGAGAGATTCTTGGGAGAAGTTGATGTTAAAAGTAAATTTTGGGGTCCAGCGCTATGGCACAGTGGGTTAAAGCCCTGTCTTGAGGCACTGATATCCCATATGGACGCCGGTTCTAGTCCCAGCTACTCCTCTTCTGATCCAGCTCTCTGCTGTGGCCTGGGAAAGCAGTAGGGGATGGCCCAGAAGAAGCACCTGGCTCCTGGCTTCGGATCAGCACAGCTCCGGCCGTTGCAGCCATCTGGGGAGTGAACCAGTGGATGGAAGACCTCTCTCTGTGTCTCTACCTCTCTGTGTAATTCTGTCTTAAAAAAATAATAATAATTTTTAATGATGAAATCGTATGACTCATACAAACATTGAATAAAAACGTGTCAAAGATTCCAGCTCATTACCTGATGAAGGCACCAATAGGACGTTAGAGTCAGCTCAAAGGGGCAGGCAGAGAACACAGCCCTGCAGAAAGCTGGAACGCTGAAGTCGGCAAGTCAGCAGGTCAGCAGGTCAGTGTGCCTGGGCAGCAGCCGCAGTCTCCACTGGACGACACTCATTTGCATTTCTGTGGACAAAGATCAATTGTGTTCTTATCATTCTCTACAACTTATGATGGAGTTGTGAAACAGCTGAAAACAAAGGTGCAAGGGTGGGTGGTTAGCCCAGTAGTGACGAAGCCAGCATCCAGACTGCCAGGCCTGGCTTCCACTCCAGCCCCAGTCTGCGGTTCTGGGAGACAGAGGTGACGGCCCACATGGCTGGGCCCCGGGAGGCGGAGGCGAGGGCCCGCATGGCTGGGCTCCGGGAGGCGGAGGTGAGGCCCGCATGGCTGAGCCCTGGGAGGCGGAGGCGAGGGTCCGCATGGCTGGGCTCCGGGAGGCGGAGGTGAGGGTCCGCATGGCTGGGCTCCGGGAGGCGGAGGTGAGGCCCGCATGGCTGAGCCCTGGGAGGCGGAGGCGAGGGTCCGCATGGCTGGGCTCCGGGAGGCGGAGGTGAGGGTCCGCATGGCTGGGCTCCGGGAGGTGGAGGTGAGGGTCCACATGGCTGGGCTCCAGGAGGCGGAGGTGAGGGTCCACATGGCTGGGCTCCGGGAGGCGGAGGTGAGGGTCCACATGGCTGGGCTCCGGGAGGCGGAGGTGAGGGTCCACATGGCTGGGCTCCGGGAGGCGGAGGTGAGGGTCCACATGGCTGGGCACTGGGAGGCAGAGGTGAACGCCCCCATGGCTGGGCTCCGGGAGGCGGAGGCGAGGGTCCACATGGCTGGGCTCCGGGAGGCGGAGGTGAGGGTCCACATGGCTGGGCTCCGGGAGGCAGAGGTGAGGGTCCGCATGGCTGGGCTCCGGGAGGCAGAGGTGAGGGTCCACATGGCTGGGCTCCGGGAGGCGGAGGTGAGGGTCCACATGGCTGGGCTCCGGGAGGCGGAGGTGAGGGTCCACACGGCTGGGCTCCGGGAGGCGGAGGTGAGGGTCTGCATGGCTGGGCCCCGGGAGGCGGAGGCGAGGGTCCACATGGCTGGGCCCCGGGAGGCGGAGGCGAGGGTCCGCATGGCTGGGCTCTGGGAGGTGGAGGTGAGGGTCCACATGGCTGGGCCCTGGGAGGCGGAGGTGAGGGTCCACATGGCTGGGCCCCGGGAGGCGGAGGTGACAGCCCACATGGCTGGGCCCTGGGAGGCGGAGGTGAGGGTCCGCATGGCTGGGCCCCGGGAGGCGGAGGTGACGGCCCGCATGGCTGGGCCCCGGGAGGCGGAGGTGAGGGTCCACATGGCTGGGCCCCGGGAGGCGGAGGTGAGGGTCCGCATGGCTGGGCTCCGGGAGGCGGAGGTGAGGGTCCACATGGCTGGGCACTGGGATGCGGAGGTGACGGCCCAGATCCCTGGGCTCCTGCCACCTCCGCAGGAAACCTGGACCTAGTTCAGCACAGCACAACCTCAGTCATTGTTCATTTGGAGAGTGAACCAGCAAAGGGGGAGCGTTCGCTCTCTCTGTCTCTCTTGTCTCTCTCTCTCTCTCTCTCCCCACACACACTTTCTGCCTTTCAAATAAATAAGTAAATCTTTTTTTAAAAATTGGGTTTTAAAGAACCAAATGAACTGTAACAGCAAAACTATCTCAAGAACAAAGTCAGGTTTAAAAAAACAAAAACAAACCCACAGAGGGTCTCCCGAGTCTTGAGGTCTTGGATCCGAGGGCTCCCGAGCCTCTCCCTCCTGACTCTCTCTTGGTAAAGGTGCTGGCCGTGACCCTGTCCGACTGTCAGCAAGGGGCTCGCTCTCTTTTCTGGACAGAGACACAGGACTTCCTGACTCGCAGCACGGCAGGTGGCCTGAGCCTCCGCAGAGGAACCTGAGCCCCTAAGGGGCCGGAGCCCACCTGCTTGAGCACTGGCTAGGAGCAGGGCGTGGCCTCAATTGCGTGGACCACACTGCAGATCGAGGGCTCTCCACCTCCGAGGCCGTCGGCTCAACAAGCTCGCGTGGAGGGAGAACCAGGAGCCGCCAGTGTGCATTCACATGAGAGCCGACAGCTGGAGGCCACCCAGGGCTCTCCCCACAAGCCCCGTCACCCCTCCCGGGGTGTTGGCTTTGCCGCACTCACCACTCTGGGAACCTCTTGTGTGCACCGTGTATCTATGTACTGCCTGTCTGCCCCACCAAGTCTGTCCTGCCCCCCAGGGCATAAATTCCTTGAGCCCCTAGGGACTTTCCCTCACCCGCTCTGGGAGGGCCCTGGGGAGACACAGACAACAACAGGTCTGCGCACCTGGGGCCCTTCAAACACTCCTGGGGATTGGAATTCTAAAATACAGGATTCTCCATTAGCTTCTGCAGCAAATGCCAAAGCCACACACGGTGCGTTCAGACCAGGAAGGTGGGGCTACAGCGCAGGGGGATTGGCTTCCACGGGGGTGGGAGTGGGCACTGAGCTGACTGGTGTCCAAGGAGGGGAGAGCAGTATTGGAGACGGGGGTTGTGAAACAGAGACTGGACAGAGACCAATCAGCGGTCTGTTGAAACAGACAAAGCCTAGAAAGAGAGGGAGAGAGAGAGAGCAGAGAGGAGATTTCTGGGTGTGGGAAGGTGGGGGAGGGGAGGACAGGGCAGCCAGGTCTAGAGGAGAGGCTTGGCCATGGCAAGTCTTCCAGAAAGGTCCACAAGTCCAGCAGAAGGGCACAGCAGCACGGCCAACCCTCCCTAGGACAGGAGCCCCTAGGACCAGGGGTCCAGCTAGGACCAGGCTGTCACATGCGCCCACAGGAGATGAGGGGCCGAGGCCCCAGGGGTTCAGTAGCTCCTCCAGGGCCCCACGAGGCAGGAGTTTCCCTCCACTTCAGCACCGTGCAACACCACGCGTGTCCCTTACACTCCACCCCCGGTGGTCCCAAGTGCTCAGAGCTGGGGCCCACTCCTGACCGCGTCACGAAGGCATCAGCCGGTTCTCACCAGAGTGAGCTGCTGCAGGAGCGAGATGAGCCTCTCGTGGGGCCTCGCTCTCTCCCTCTCCGCCTTCCACCATGGGGTGACACGGCACAAAGGCCCGTGCTGCATGCTGGGTTCTGTTTGCAATGACTCACCCGATCTCGGGTGTTCTGTCGCAGAAACAGGGTAAGGGGCCTGACACACCCAGGCATAACCAATAGCACTGGATAAGCTGCATCCAGTGGCCAGCACTGTGCTGCAGTGGGTTAAGCCTCTGCCTGTGATGCCAGCATCCCACAGGAGCACTGCACTTCCCATCCAGCTCCCTGCTCATGCACCTGGGAAAGCAGCAGAGGACGGCCCAGTGCTTGGGCCGCTGCACCCACATGGCAGACTCAGATGGAGCTCCTGGCTCCTGGCTTTGGCCTGGCCCAGCCCCAGCTGTTGCAGCCATCTGGGGAGTGAAGCAGTAGATGGAAGATCTCTCTCTCTCTCTCTCTCTCTCTCTCTCTCTCTCTCTCTCTCTCTCCGTGCCTTTAAAGTAGATAAATAAATAATGTTTAAGTGTATTTAGCTTCTTTAAGGCTCCTGGGGGCAGGGGCTGGCGACCAAGTCACCAGGTCAAGCCCACCGGCCAAGAGTGCGGGGTGGAGCCGTGGGGGAGATGCTCTCTCCTCTTGCCCATTCAGAGTCTGAGGTCATTGCTGCTTCCTGGCCATCACTCTAGGATGATGTTCTCAATACCATACCTGAGAAGGAGCCATAGCTGCCCGGCAAACAGGGGCAAAGCCCCCAAGGCCTTTGGACTACAATGGCCGTGCTGGCACTGGGGCGGGGGTTCCAAGGAAGTAGCCACTTCTATGTGTGGTGTCACCACCCTGGCTGAGCTCCCCATCATACCATGAGGTGGTGCCCATGGTAAACAAGACAGGCAGGTGCCACACTGTTCCTTGCAAGGTTGCTGGGTCTGTGCAAGGAGGGGCCATGTGTCTGCCCGAGAAGTGGCTGCCAGGAGCCAGCGCTGACAGCATCTGCTCTTAGCCCAGGAGAGACCAGGGACCTGCTAAAGCCACCGTCTCTGCCACCTCCAAGCCCAAGAGCCATCCCACCCCAACCCACTGCCCTGACCCTGACCAGACGCAATGCGGGGACCTCGTCCGAGGACCTGGCTGCAAATGAACCCATGCTGAAACGTGAGCCCCGCTGTCCGGGGGGCTCCTGCTGCTCTCCCACTGCGACCACCTGGTGGTGGACCCTGGATTTCTGGAGACAGCTTCTGAAATCCAGCCCTGGGATTTGCCCCACAGTCGTGGTGGGGCTGAGATGCACCTGCAGGGCCACGATGCTCGCTGCTCTGTTAAAGACTGTTCACGGTGACAAGGTGTGTGTTTGTTTTGATGGATTTGAAAGCAAATTTTGAGTGCCTCTTCTCTAAGTCCACACTGGATGTCTGCGGTTTACCCCACCTTGAGCCTTGACCGGAGTTCCAGGGTGGGTTTCCTAGGACTATGGTGCCAGAGCGGCTGTCCCGAGCAGCTTCTCTGTCCTGGCAGGTGCCTGCTCCTTTAGGGAGAGCGCTCTGCCCAGACTGCTGCCTCTGGTCAGGGGACAGACAGGGCCTCTGGTCAGGGGACAGACAGGGCCTCTGGTCAGGGGACAGACAGGGCCTTTCCACTCTGATCCGCCTGGCTTCCCTTAACTTTTCTTCCCAACGTACGAAGCCAAAAATGAGAATGACGGTGTGCTGCTGCGCAGATGGAGAGGCACTCGGCGCCAGGTCTCCTAGCTACGTTTTATTCTTTTTTTTAAGTTTTCATTATCTGATCCATTTGAAAGTCAGAAGAACAGACAGAGCTCTTTTCCGCTGGGTCTCCTCTGTGCACGGTGGGACCCAGGCTGAGCCCTCGCTGCGGCCTCCCTGAACGTGCGTTAGCACGAAGCTGCGAGCAGGAGCTGAGCCAAACGCCCCCCTGGCCACACACACACACTTTATTCTTTAGACAAAGCTGGCATGCCCCTCTTCAAAAAATTTACTTAGAAGGCAGAGTTACAGAGAGAGAGGCAGAGACAGAGAGAGAGAGAACTCCATCTGCTGGTTCACTCCTCCTCAGATGGCTGCAACAGCCAGAGCTGGGCCAGGCCAAAGCCAGGAGCCGGGAGCTTCTTCCTGGTCTCCCACATAGGAGCAGGGGCCTAAGCACTTGGGCCATCCTCTGCTGCTCTCCCAGACCACTAGCAGGGAGCTTGATTGAAATTGGAGCAGCTGGGACTTGAACTGGAGCCCAGATTGGGTGCCGGTGCCACAGGCAGCAGCTTTCCCTGCTGTGCCACGGCACTGGCCCGCGTACCCTCTTTTAACAAATAGGATCCTTGCTAGCTACTGCTTACAGTTTATGCCCTCTGGATGCTCTCTGATGTTTTCCCCGGAAATTTTATTTTTTGTCACAGGTATAAATCATTTTAAAAGCCAGAATTCTCCAGGACTTCAAAAGGAGTGTGTATTCCAGTAGCAAAAACCTTTTGTAAATGACTTAGCCAGAATACCTTAGTCTGTGAATTGGCTTTCTTGATCATAATCTCTAGAAAGTTACTCATGATGAAAACTAACATCTTGGGCCTGCGCTGTGGCGCAGTGGGTTAAACTGCCTTCCAAACAGCATCCCGGTTTGAGTCCCAGCTGCTCCACTTCTGATCCAGCCCCTTGCTAATGAGCCTTGGAAGGTAGCAGAAAATGACCTGAGTCCTTGGGCCCCTGCAGCCACATGGGAGACCCAGATGGAGTTCCTGGCTCCTGGCTTCCTTAGGCCCAGCCCCGGCCATTGCAACCATCTGGGGAGGGAACCAGCAGATGGGAGACCTCTCTCTCTGCCTCTCTCTCTCTGTAACTCTGCCTTCCAAATACATAAATAAATCTTGAGATAACTAATAGCTTACAAATCTTCCTTCCCATGATAACTTTTTTTTTTTTTTTACAGGCAGAGTGGATAGTGAGAGAGAGAGAGAGAGAGAGAAAGGTCTTCCTTTTTGCCGTTGGTTCACCCTCCAATGGCCGCTGCGGCTGGCGCATCGCGCTGATCCGAAACCAGGAGCCAGGTGCTTCTCCTGGTCTCCCATGCGGTGCAGGGCCCAAGCACTTGGGCCATCCTCCATTGCACTCCTGGGCCACAGCAGAGAGCTGGCCTGGAAGAGGGGCAACCGGGACAGAATCCGGCGCCCCAACCGGGACTAAGGTGGAGGATTAGCCTGTTAAGCCACGGCGCCGGCCCCCATGATAACTTTTTTAAACAGCACCACGCATGACAGCTGCCACTTACCCCCTGTG
Source organism: Lepus europaeus (assembly GCF_033115175.1). Classification (NCBI taxonomy): domain Eukaryota; kingdom Metazoa; phylum Chordata; class Mammalia; order Lagomorpha; family Leporidae; genus Lepus; species Lepus europaeus. The sequence continues at coordinate 5,070,897 of NC_084831.1, forward strand.
ACAAACGACAACAGGGGGCACCGGCGCTGTCAGTGTCATCCACACTTCCCCCTGCAGCCTCGCGACAACAGCACAACAGTTTTCATGACGGATTCCCTGTTTGACGTCTTGTCTCCCGTTCTCTAACATTTTATTTGCTCCGTGTGATAGGAACCGTCTCACCACCACAACTCAAAACCACTGAACCAACAATCGCTCCTGCAAACTTGGTGCTGTCAGGAAGAAGGAAACGCCCCTGCGTTCAGAGACTGGAACGTGGGCCTTGGGAAGGGCAGGTGCACTAAGGCAGCGGAGCACAGCAGGAGTTAACGTTTCCAAGCCGCCAACCCCAAAACCAGCAGAAAAATTCAAGCAACAGAACACTCCCCGCCTGCATTCGGATGGAAGGGCCCGTCCCTTCTCCCGGACTGAATGTCGCCTCTGTTTGCAGTCAGCAGCTCTCGCCCCCCGCTCGGCCCAGAAAGGGGTGCGCACAGCTTCGTGCGCAAGGCTCCCAGGCACCATGGAGACTTCGGCCATAAAAACGTCCCTGCTCATTTTCAAGGTAAACAAATGTGACTGCCACCAGGAAATGGGCCCCTGGGAAGCAGCGCGGGGACCTGCGGGAGCTGCCCGGGCTGGCACTCTCCTCCGTCTCCAAGGTCATCATCCCCTTGCCCACGGAGTCCACAGGCAAGCAGCGGCCATACTGCGAGTCCTTTCCACCGCACGTAACCACACAGATTTTCCTGTTCGCGCTGCGTTCTCCTGTGTCTCTCTTCGGGTTTAAACATGCCTGCTGACACAGCCTTTGTGTCTGGTGCTCAGGAGGGATGCTGGTCGGGAACTCACCCAGGACGTGGGAGGCAGGAGGGAACCCCAAGCCCCCAGGGTAGACTGTGTGGGTACCAGGTGTCCCAGACAACTTGGTGAGAGGCGTGGCTGCTGGTGGGGATCGGCTCCTGGGAAGGTGCACTTGGCCCAGTGTGGTTTCTGGGCATCTGGTCGGCGGCCTAGGTTAACAGGACTTCCTCTCCGAAGTGAAGGCCTCTCCCTTTAAGTGAGAAAGAGGCACCTGCTTGGGAGGCCACTGGGTTTTGGAGGCCACATTTGGATGATGGGGTCTGCCTGATTTCCCGGGTGACCCCAAAAGCCACTGGCTCGGAAAAGGCTAAAGAGCTGGAGACGGCTCTTAGGCTGGGCCAGCATTGCCGCTCAATGGTGTCTGTAATTTCCAAGAAGGCTGTGTTAATTTACATTCCCAAGGTCGTAACTCAGGTATGGGCTGGGCCGCTCTCCCATGGGGTAGATGGCGGTGAGACGCCGAGCACGGGCTGAGCAGCTGGGGGGGGGGGGGGGGCGGGCAGGTCCGCTCCATGAGGCCGCCCGGCAGCCTGGCTCCCCCTGCCACCCTCTGGGGAAGTCCTCCATGTCTCTGTGGCTGGAGGCACCTCACACCTTTGTGTCCACGTGCCGGGCCCCAGGGAGGGGAAGGAAGCCGGAGAGACATGGCCTGGGAGCTGCTCACACCGCCGCCACTCACAGCCACAGACGTGAGCCCAGTGGCGGTGACCGCACTGCACCTGCCGACGAGGGAGGCTGTCCTCGCAGTCATCAGCTCCACCCAGCGGGGTCGCTGCAAAAGCAAAAGGGAACCACAGCAAACACACAAGTCCCACCTCCTAGCATGCAGAACTGTGAGAACTAAATGCCTGTTGTTAAGCTAAAAAACAAAAACAAGAGGCTGGCACTGTGGTGTAGTGGGTAAAGCTGCTGCCTGCAATGCTGGCATCCCATATGGGCGCCGGTCCAAGTCCCGGCTGCTCCACTTCCGATCCAGCTCTCTACTATGGCCTGGGAAAGCAGTAGAAGATGGCCCAAGTCCTTGGGCCCCAGCAACCACGTGGGAAGAAGCTCCTGACTCCTGGCTTTGGATCGGCGCAGCTCCAGCCTTTGTAGCTATTTGGGGAGTGAACCTCATCTTTTCTCTCTCCCTCTGTAGCTCTGCCTCTCAAGTAAATAAATAATACTTAAAAAAAAAAAAAAAAGCTGCTCTCTCATTTGCTGTGATGAGACGTTGCCAGCAGAGGCCCGCGTGCTGCCACTCGGGCAGCCGCCCTGCAGGGAGGGTGTAGACTGCAAGCTGCCTATGGGGGGGTGGGTGGGGAGCCACAGCCACTGCCTGCTCTGTGATCGCGGGAGGGAGAGGCCGGTCCCCCGCTGCGGGGGCAGCTCAGGGGGGGCGCAGTCGCCAGCCCTGGGTCATCGGGCACCAGCAAGCATCATGGGTAAAGAGTTTATGGTCGGTGACGGCTTTCTGTAAGTGAAAATCGCTGTTCCCGAGCTAATCCAGGGAAGTCTTACTCACCTTCCCCACAACACGCATGAGTCAGCAGGGGTCACCGGGACGCTCAGGACACTGCTGTCCTCAGAGTCCCAGGACGGGCGCCTCCAGGGCAGGCCCAGGGGCGTCGCGGGTCGGGGCACTGCACGGGGGCCCATAGGATTTTCTGCTCTCAGATTTCACAAATTCACCGGGTTGAGGTCAAGTGCAGCCAAGACACAAGTGCCCGTGGGAGCATCTTGTCCGAGGAGCCAAGTTCTCGAGAAGTGATTGTCACGCCAATCAAACACCGACCTCGGCCCTCGGTTAGGCCTGCAGTTAGGCCGCAGGCAAGTTTCCACACAGGTGTCGGTAAGGGAGAAGGAAAACTCTCCCCCTGATTTATGGTTGTTTATTTATTGGAGAGGCAGAGAGAGACAGAGATCTTCCATCCACTGGTTCACTCCCCCAATGCCTACGACACAGGGGCTGATCCAGGCCAGGAGCCACACCCCAGTCCCCCAAAAGGGTGGCAGGGACCCAAGAACCCGAGCCGTCTCCTGCTGCTTCCCAGGATGCACTTGGGCGGGTAGCTGGATCAGAAGCGTGGACGCTAACATGGGATGTGTGTCATCCACGCGGTGGCTTCACCAGCCACACACACAGTGCCCACCTCTCAGCGCACCACAAACGGAAGTGGGGGGGGAGCAGTTTAAGCCAGCGTTTTGTACCACGGGGCTTTTCTGCAAAAGGCTCACAACAAACTGTTGCCTTTGAAACCCAAACCGCTCAGGTTTAAGGCGGTCAGAGGATGATTCTAAGTTTAAGGCGGTCAGAGGATGATTCTAAGTTTAAGGCGGTCAGAGGATGATTCTCCTGGTCCCACAGCAAAGATGGCCCGGGCACCCCACCCGGCATCCCCAAGAGACACCCATGCGGGTTCCTCCCACGCTCGCCCTTTCCCCCCAACCTCGCCAGGCCATGCGGTAACTGTGAGTTTCAGCCACGCAGGATATTGGTGTCAGAGAAAAATTAGCACTCGCTACTTGATGATGGACAAAATGACCCCCAGCCGCCTCCCCGGGAGATCCAGGCAGACGAGTGTCCCAGCGAGGACGGAAGCTGTGCGTCAGGGGAGTGGGACCGAGCGCCTCACCCCTGGGGTTGCCGCCCCAGTGAGTCGTAGACACTGCAGAGATACGGGTAGGCTTTTAACCATCAGCCCGAGACCTGGAAGTTGGCACAACCACAGACCCCAGATGAACTTGCAGAATTGGAGATTCTATTTTGATTTTATGCAGCTGTCACAAGTCCTCTGCTTACGCGGCACTTTCTTCATGAGTCTCTACTTACTATTAAAAGGTTAGGGTCCTGTGCTGTAGCATAGCAGGTTAAGCGCCAGCCTCCCCCATGGGCACCGGTTTGAGTCCTGGCTGCTCCACTTCTGATCCAACTCCCTGCTAATGGCCTGGGAAACAGCAGAGGAGGATGGCCCAAGTCCCTGGGCCCCTGCACTCAAGTGGGAGTCCCAGAGAAACCTCCTGGCTTCTGGCTTTGGCCTGGCACAGCCTTACCATTATGGCCATTTGGGAAGTATACCAGCAGGTGGAAGATCTCACTCTCTCTCTCTCTCTCTCTCTGTAATTCTACCTTTCAAATAAATTTTTTTAAAGATTTTATTTATTTCTTTGAGAGGTAGACAGAGAGAGGGGGAGACAGAGAGAAAGAGAGGTCTTCCATCCGCTGGTTCACTCCCCAGATGGCCGCAACGGCCGGAGCCATGCCAATCCAAAGCCAAGAGCCAGGAGCTTCTTCCGGGTCTCCCACATGGGGGCAGGGGCCCAAGCACTTGGGCCATCTTCCACTGCTCTCCCAGGCCATTAGCAGAGAGCTGGATCAGAAGTGGAACAGCCGGGACTTGAACCAGAGCTCATATGGGATGCTGGTGCTGCAGGTGGAGGCTTAACCTACTATGCCACAGTGCCATCCCCTCAAATAATTTTTTAAAAATCTTTAAAAAAGAAAAAAAGATAAAGTAGTTGAGAAGGAAGCAAACCTGCCTGTGGAAACCATAATATCGGGGCCATGGTTGTGGCGTAGCCGGTAAAGACCAGCGTCCCAGCTGCTCCACTTTGGATCCAGCTCCCTGCTAATGTGCCCAGGGAAAGCAACAGAAAACGGCCCAATGTTTAGGTCCCGACCCCAGCACGGGAGACCCGGGTGAAGCTCCCGGCTTCCGAAGCATCAGGGAGTGAACCAGCAGATGGAAGAGCTCTGTCTCTGTAACTCTGACTTTCAAATAAATAAATAAATAAATCTTCTAAAAAAGAAAAGGAAAGGAAGAAACCGTAACCCTCAGCTGCTGTGTTTCCAGGCGGCCTTCATCCTTTCCTTCCCCATCCTTCCTTTCTGGGCACCTTTGCTGGTGGCCGGAGCCGTGCAGGGACACAGGCCGGCGAGGCCAAGGAAGACTTGACGATGACACATCCCGGTCACTGAGAAACTCCAAGCTCCCGGACCACTGCGACAATCAGCCCCTCCGTTTCAAAACAGGAGACCAGAATGACCAGAAAACTTGTATCAGATTTGGGTTTTAAGCCACCTGCTAACATCAGACACTCCCAGCTCTTCCCACCTCCCCTCTAACCCAGCGAGATCTGAGCAGCCTTCTCCTAGCTTTGGGGCCTGGGGCGGGGTAGGGCGGCGCACCTGCCTCAAGCCATGGCTGGGGGGGGGGGCACTGACCAGCTTCCACTCCCGCCCGTGGGCCTACCTTGGCCAGCTGCGGATGGCAGCCGTAGACTCTCCCCCAGCAGAAGATTGTGCGGCTCGTTCAGAAGACTCGGGGACCCCCTGGACGATGCCTGCACCCGGATCAGAGCTCCGGCTCAAGACCTGGCTACTCTGCCACAGACCCAGCTTCCTGCTAATGCAGTCTGAGAGGTAGCAGGTGACGGACGGCTCAGCGACGTGGGTCCCTGACACCCACACGGGAGACCAGGATAGAGTTCCTAGCTCCTGGCTTCAGCCTGGTCCAGCCCTGCATTTGGGGGGTGAACCAGTGAATGGAAGTTCTCTCCCTCTCTCTCTCTCTCTGTCCCTCTGCCTTTCAAGCAAATAAATTAATTTTTAAAATGGGGGAGGCACTGTGGCGCAGTGGGTTAACGCCCTGGCCTATAGTCCCGGCTGCTCCTCTTCCGATCCAGCTCTCTGCTATGGCCTGGGAGAGCAGTAGAAGATGGCCCAAGGCCTTGGGCCCCTGCACCTGCATGGGAGACCTGGAAGAAGCTCCTGGCTCCTGGCTTTGGGTCAGCCCAGCTCTGACCGTTGAGGCCATCTGGGGAGTGAACCAGCAGATGGAAGACCTCTCTCTCTCTCTCTGCCTCCCCTCTCTCTGTGTAACTCCGACTTTCAAACAAATAAATAAATTTTTTTAAAAATTTTTTAAATGATAAGCATCCTGCCATTGCCTTTGATGGTCACCCTGAGCCCCACGGCTGCTTCCTGGACTTAGTGGCCAAGAAAACCCCTCCAGCAGCCCTGGGCTCTGCTTCAGGGGAAACCCAGAGAGTAAATCAAGTTTTTTTCAAGAGAAAACCCCTACTGAATTATTACTTTTAATAACATTTTCACTTTATGCCCACTACATCTAATAAGCCATTAGAGTCTTTATCAGTCAAGCTTCACTACCTCAAAAAATGCCACGTGCTGGAATTGTCGGTAACGGTTAAAGAACACGTCTGCCTCTGAACCTTGAGGGGCAGGGCAGGGCAGTGGCCACAAAGTGGACTTGGGGTTTCCAGCCCAGCCCCACCCCTTACTGTGTGTTCTTCGGCAAGTCGCCCAACCTCTCTGATTCTGTCTATGCCTCGTTTGTGAAACGACCTTAACCCAATAAAACCAGAAATTAATCACAAATAAGAAACCAAAAAGACTTTTCACCTGGAAATTTTCAAGAAAACTAAATGTATTAATGTGCTAAAGCACATTATAAAGCCCCCATCAGTCAGAGAGCGTGGTGTTGGCCTGTGCACAGGTAGACACATCAAACGGAGCAGACAACCCAGAAATAGACCAACTGAAGAGAAATTAGCATATGATCTCCTTGACTTCCCAGATTAGTGGGAAATATGTACTGAGCTACTCGGAAAAGCATCGTGAACCCGTGTTTGTACCGCCCACCGAGTAAACTCCACGTGGGTCAGACTTGGCTGCAGGATGAAGCGAGCTTGGGGAACTCCACAACCCACGGGCGAGGGGGCTTTTCTGTGACTTGAGTTCCAGCAACAACAAGGAAAGGGTAACCACTCGCTACATAAAACTGCGGAATCTGCCCAGCCACCAGGTGCCACACACTAAGGAGGAAGAACCGACAAACGGAAAAGCACAACTTTTCACACACAGAAGGATGAGGGTGGGAGGTTGAGTCGTTTGAAATCGCTGACAGCGAGCATTTATGATTTGACAACGTGGCAGTTTCACACAGCTCAACGTCACGCCTGACGTGTACGAATAAGATGGGCACTATCCCCGTAAAGTGGACTGGACACGAACCGCGGCTTACAACGTGCAAATGGCTTTGACCGTGAGACGTCCCGGCTCCCTCTGAAGAACCTATCCCAGACGCGCTGGGCAAAAGCGCCGTGAAGATGCCCGCAAAGGCGGTTAAGGCCGTCACCGGGGCCAGCAGCCACGTCGCAGCCCTGTGACGTCTGGGCACCTGCAGGGCGAGACGCCTGCCATCAAGCTGCGTCCCTCCCGGCGTTCTGTGCGGCTTTCTATGTAGAGACCTCGAACATTTTTTGTTAGATTTGTTCTAAGTTTTTTACGTTTTTTGAAATTTTAATAAATGATACATGGTTTTTAAATGTTTTAAAAGTAGTTTCAAAACTTATTTGCATCGTGGAGAGAAGGTGAGAGCAAGTGAGCTTCCATCCCTTCGATCACTCCCCAAAGGCCCACAATGACCCTGGCTGAGCCCGGCCAAAGCCAGGAGCCAGAAACCCAGTCCGGGTCTCCCATATGTGCGGCAGGGACCCAAGTACTGGAGCCATCGCCTGCTGCCTCCCAGGGTGCTCGTCCGCAGGAAACTGGAGTCGGCACAGAATCCAGACTTCAGCCCAGGCGCTCCGCTGTGGGAGGTGGGATCCCAACTGGCTGCTTGACTGCTGGGCTCACATATTTTATTAATTTTTATAAAGATCTGTTTGAAGGTCAGAGTTACAAAGATGGGGAGAGAGAGAGAGAAAGGTCTTCCATCACTGGTCCACTCCCCAGATAGCCAGGCCGAAGGTCTTCATCCGGGTCTGCTATGCGGGTGGCAGGGGCCCAAGCACTTGGGTCATCTGCTGCTGCTTTTCCTAGGCCAGTAGCAGGGAGCAGGATCTGAAGCGGAGCAGCCAGGCCAGGCACCAGCACCCATGTGGATGCCAGAGTCGCAGGCCCCAATGCCGACCCCCAAATATCTTGCTTTTAAATTTCTATGCGTTACTTGATATGGAAATATATTTTTCCACTGACTTGGCTTTCAGTGGCCTTGCTGAATTCCCTTGCTACCTGTAAGAGTTTATCCGCATATTTGAAACCTTTTCTGTCCAATCAAACAGGAGGTCTGAGTGACCACCTCTGCTTCCGATTCGGAATCGCACGCCTTTTCTCGCCTCCCATCTTGCAGCAGGCAGGACCCCCAACGCTTGCTGCGGGAGTTTGTGCGAATCCTCTGTGACACTGCGGAAACTCTCTCCTCGCAGGAATCGAGGTGCTGACCACCAAGGTTTTATCAAACAACTTTCCTGCAGTATCGAGATGATCACACAATTTTCCTCATTCCAATGATGCGGTAATTTGAACAGCATTAGCCCCACGTTCCGGAAGTGAATTCAGCTTGGTCCTGCCGTGTTAACCTCCACATAGAATCACTGAAAGTTGCTTTCTAAGATACGCTTGGGATTCTGTAAAGAATAACAAGAGAGTTTTCTTTCTTTTAACACTCTGAGCAGGTGTGAGCTGATGCGAACCTCATAAACCCGTTGAGAAGTGCTCTTTCTTTTTGTATGGGTGACCTATCTTCCCTAAACATTCAAAAATTTCGCCAGCAGAATTATCCGGGTCTGGGGGATTTAAAATTATTAATCCAATTTCTTTGATAGACATAGGACCACATATTTTTTGATACATTTTTTTAGAAATTTCCCCATTTTCTCTTAATTTTAATCACATGAAGTTATGTATTTTATCATCTGTTCTTCAAGTTTATATTTCTCTACTTGGAAAGTAGAGACAGAGAGACAGGGACAGATCTTTCATCTGCTGGCTCACTCCCCAAGTCAATCTGGAGATATTTAGCAATTTGAGAGAGAAAGAGAGAGAGCGGGAGCGAGAACGAGAGAGCGCGCGCGCTCCCATCCCCTGGTTCACTTCCCAAATGCCTGCAACGGTCAGGGTCGAGCCACACGGAAGCCGGGGCTCCGTGTTTCCCGTGTGGACCACAAGGACGCACAGCCTTGAGTCACCATCTGCGGCCTCCCGGGATGCACATTGGCAGGAAGCCGGGTCAGAACTGCGGCCGGGGCTCCACCCCAGGCGCTCGGCACGGGACGCGGCCGTCCTCAGTGGCATCGTAAGCACCGTGCCCAATGCCTGCCTCCAGCCTCCCTCTCCTTTTCGACCTCCGTAGCTGAATCTGAGCTCCCCGAGCTTCGGTCTTTTTCTTCATTCTGCATCTACACAGAAGACTGCAAATCTTCCCATAAGTGAGTAGTTGCACCCAAAAGATTTTAATAAGTGATACACTCGGGGGCCAGCACTGTGGCGCAGCGGGTTAACGCCCTGGCCTGAAGCGCTGGCATCCCATATGGATGCCGGTTCTAGACCCGGCTGCTCCACTTCCAATTCAGCTCTCTGCTATGGCCTGGGAAAGCAGTAGAAGATGGCCCAAGTCCTTGGACCCTTGCACCCACATGGGAGATCGGGAAGAAGCTCCTGGCTCCTGGCTTCGGATCAGCCCAGCTCCAGCCATTGCAGCCATCTGGAAAGTGAACCAAAGGATGGAAGACTTCTCTCCTCTCTCTCTCTCTCTCTTTCTCTCTCTCTGTCTCTCTGCCTCTCCTCTCTCTGTGTAACTCTGACTTGCAAATAAATAAATTAAAAAAAAATAAGTGATACACTCATTTTCACTCATTTCAAAATACTTTCCAATATGTCCCCAATATGCATCTTCTTTGACTTATTTTAAAGAATATTATTTGAATTCCAAATCTGGGGGGATTTTTTATGCATCTTTTTGCTATTGGCGTCTAGCTTAATCCAACCTCTGTTTCTGGAGAACGGATTCTGAGCAATTGGACTCCTTTGAAGTGTGCTACTCCTGCTGAAGTTCCAGCGTTCGGTTAAGTTTGTCGGTGCTCATGTACACTTCTGCATTTGAAGAGTTCTATACACAGCGAATCAGATCGGTTAGTTATGTTACTAAAACCACCTACTGATTCCTGATTGTTTATCTTCTTGTTCTATTAATACTGGGAGAGCTTTGTTAAAATCTCCCACTATTAATGTGGGTTTGCTACTTCCAATATTTCTGTCCAATTTTACCCTTTATATTTTGAGACAAAGTTATCAAATGCATTAAACTTTAGATTCTTATATCTCCCTTTTTTCATTATGAAATGTTCCATTTCATCTGGAGCAATTCTCCTTCATGTTGTCCCCATGCCAACTGCTGAGACAGTGACATCGGGGACTGGCCCTGTGGTGCAGCTACGAAGCTGGCATCCCATGTTGGAGCGCAGGTTCAAGTCCCCACTGCTCTACTTCCAATCCAGCTCTCTGCTAGTGCGCCTGGGAAAGCAGCAGAACACGGTCCATGTGCTTGAGCCCCTGCCTTCCCTGTGGGAGACCTGGATGGAGCTCTGGGCTCCTGGCTTCCATCAGAGCCATTGCAGCCATGTAGGGAGTAAAGCAGCGGATGGAAGATCTCCCTCTCTCTCTCTCTCTCTCTCTCTCTCTGTCTGTCTGTCTCTCCCTCTTTCTCTCAACCACTCTGCCTTTCAAACAAAATAAAACCTTAAAAAAAAAGAGTGACTTCAGCTTTTTTATTAGTTTTTTTCATGACATGTCTTCTCCAGTTTTTTTGACTTTCAACATTTCTGCACCATCATATGTAAGACGTCTGTCTTCTTAGCGGTATAGACTTTGCTGCTTTATGATTGTTAGCTGCACACACGATAGTTCTGTTTTACCAAGACTGACAATTTCCTCCATTATTTAAAATTTTCACATATTTACTTGAGAGAGAGAGGGAGGGAGGAGAAAGAGAGTATGTATGTTCCCATCCACTGGTTCACTCGACTGATACCAAAGCCAGGAGGCAGGGACTCCACGCAGGTCTCCCCCTTGGGTGGCGGGGACTCTGCTCCGGCCATCACTACCGCCTCCCAGGGTCTGCATCAGCGGGAAGGGGGAGTCAGCAATGCAGCTGGGATTTGAACCCAGGTTCTCTGATGTGGGGCACAGGCAACTCAACAGCATCTTGACCAGCAGGCCGCACAGCTGGTCCTGATCCCAACTTTGAGTCCGCGTGGTTAGTGTTTTTATACCAACATGGCAAAGACACCTGGCCTCTTACTATTTGTTTTCTGTTTGTCTCGATCGTTCTCCCCTTCTCCCCTTCGTTTCCTTCTTCTGGACAGAGCTTTTTCCACTTCGTGCCCCACGGTAGCTCGCCAGGTCTGTATTCTTCAATGACTCTCTTGCTAGTCACCACAGAGACCGTATCCCACGGCCTGAATTTACCAACGTCTCATAGAAATTGCATCTCTGCCGCTTCTCGGATGGTGAAGGGACCACACAGTGCCTCCCTGTGTTCTCACCTCACTCACTTTTGTGCTATGGCTGTCACACAGTTCAACCCTGTATATCTTTTTTTTTTTTTAAGATTTATTTATTCATTTGAAAGGCAGAGCTACCGAGAGGCAAAGGCAGAGAAAGAGAGGTCTTCTCCCCGCTGGTTCACTCACAGCCAGAGCTGGGCCAATCTGAAGCCAGGAACATGGAGGTTCTTTCAAGTCTCCCATACAGGTGCAGGGGCCCAAGGCCTTGGGCCATCTTCCACTACTTTTCCAGGCCACAGCAGAGAGCTGGGTCAGAAGTGGAGCAGCCAAGACTAGAACCAGCGCCCAAATGGGATACCGGCACTGCAGGAGGTGGCTTTACCCGCTACACCACAGCGCCGGCCCCAACTCTGTCTATCTTTACATATATTTAACCACCAGGTACTTACCATTATTTTTTCATGTAATCAACATTTATTAGATTTGCCCACATTTTTATTTTCCCTGTTGCTCTCTGTGCCTTCTTGTGTCTCCATGCTAAACTCAGGATAATTTTCCTTTTGTCTAAAAGATCCTCTTCACTGTCCCCTTACTGTGAATCTGCTGGTACAAGTTCCTCTCAATTCTCATTTCTCTAAAAGTGCCTTTAGCTCTCTCCCATCTTGCAAGATGGCAGGTGAAAGGCTCAGCTCCAAAGCCGGACACTAGGGAGAAATCTCCAGCCAAGAAGGCGGACGACGCCGGCAGCAAAGCTCAAAAGAACCTCAGGGATGGAAAACCAAGAAGGGGAAGCCCCCCTGCAGCCGAAACCCCGTCCCGGAGAGAGGGACTGGCAGACGCTCCGGTCTGCCGTGTATCCCAGGAAAGCCCTGCACACGAGGAAGCACGCGGCTCCCAAATCCAGGATGGAAAGAAGAAGGAGGAGGAGGTTCTTGCTACTGTCGCAAAACCAGTCGGTGGCGACAAGAATAGAGGCCCCAGGGTGGTTAAGCTTCGAAAATGCCTCGATACTATCCCACCGAAGACGTCCCTTGTGCAAGTCTTCAGCCAGCACGTGAGCAGACTGCGGGCCAGCCTCACCCCCGGGCCAGCCTCATCCTCACCGGGCACCACAGGGCAAGAGGGCGCCCTCCTGGAGCAGCTGGGCAGCGATGTGCTGCTGGTGTCTGGACCATTTCCCCTGGATCGGTGCCTCTGCATAGCACTCGCCAACAGTTCGTCATCGCCACCGCCACGAAAACGGGCATCAGCGGTGTGTAAATCCCAAAGAGCTCGCAGATGCTTCTCTCAGGAGGAAGAAGCTGCGGAAGCCCAGACACCAGACGCTGAGATCTTGGACACGGAGAAGGAGGCGAGCGGGACAACAGCAGCCAAGGTGCAGCAGAGAGCTGTGGATTCGCAGATGCTGCCGAACACCCCGGCTGTGCCTCCGCTCCAGGGCTACCTGCGACGACTGGAATTTACCCCCACACATTGGTGTCCTGAATTTCGTAGGAGAATCTCATTAAATAACTGATAACAAATAAAAGTGCCTTTATCTGTCCTCACTTTTGAAGCATATTTCCTCACGCATAAAATGGAATTCAACACAATCCCAACTGCCTGTTTCACAGGGCAAACCACAACCCCAAAATCCATATGAAATCTCAAAGGTCCCGGAATTTCAAAATACTGATTACAAAGGAGAAAAAGGACACAGAGCCACCACTCTTGTTTAAAAACCTCTGACAAAGAAGCAGCAGAAATCATGACAGCGTGGTGCTACCATATAGATCGATGGAATAGAATTGAAAACCCAGACGTGAGGCCATACTTCTACCATCAACAGATTTTTGGCAAAGGTGCCGAGACTCTCACAGTGGGAAGCAACAGTGTCTTCAACGGATGGTGTGCAGCCACACGCACAGAGGGACCCCTACCTCACATCGTATACAAACATCTGTTCCCAGTGGATCAGAAGCCTAACTGGAAGAGCTGAAACTATAAAACTCTTAGAAGGAAACATGGACACATACTCTTATCACCTGGGTGAGGCAACAGTTTCTTTTCTTTTTTCTTTTTCTTTTTTTTTTTTTTTTTTGTAAGGGAAAGAGTTTATTGGGGGAAACCCAACAGACTGGAGGGAAGGGGTGAAGAAGGAAAAGAGGGAGAAGGAGAGTGTAAGAGAGAGATCGAGAGAGAGAGAAAGAGAGAGAGAGAGCGCGCCACGTGTTCAGGAACAGGTCTTTTTAAAATTTTGCCGGGGGTGGACAGGGAAGTAGGAGCAGCGAATCCCATTAGGATAGAGCAGCGAATCCCATTAGGATGGACGTGGGACTGACATTGGTGGTTGGGCCATGTGGCCACCTGGCTTCCAGCAATGGCGGCAGGAGCTAGAGCCTGGGATGGTGTCGGGGTGTAGATCGAGCCATACATAAGACTGAAGGTGATAGTTTCTTACACAGGATGCCAAAAACACAAACAACCAAGGATAAAGAGATCAGACTTCAAAATTAGTGCCTCCAAGGACCATGTCAAGAAGGCGAAAAGAAAACCCACAGAAAGGGAGGAGAAATTGTAAAGCACACATCCGATAAGGATCTGTGCTCCCGGATTTATCACAACTCAACAATGAGACTAATAACCCATTTAGAAACGGCCAAAGGACTTGCGTAGATTTTTCTCCCAAAAAGATAAACATGAATGGCCACAACACTCAATGTCATCGGTCATTAGGGACATGCAAATCAATACCAAGATAAACTTTGTCACATCAACTAGGATGGCGTGGCTTTTAAGCGGACAGTAGCAAGAGGTGGTGAGAAGGTGGAGAGATTGGAAACCTCACACATCGCTGGTGGGAATCGAACTGGTGCAGCCTTGGAAAGGAGCCTGTGCATTCCCCAGAAGCCCAATGCAGAGGAGCCACAGGGCCCTCAGCCTCACGGTCAGGCATTAAGACACACCTAGGGAAGTGTATCCACGCAAATCGAAGATGTGTCCACAGAAAAACACTTGCACAAACGTGCAGAGCAGCCGAATTCAACCCAAGTGTGGAAACAATGGAAATGCTCATAGCCACGGCATGACAGACAAACTGTGGTGCGCCGTGGGGTGGGATCATTGTGCAGAGGAAGGAACTGGGGACAGACGCACACTACAGTGTGGGTACCTCAAAAATATCACAAGAGGGGCCGGAGCTGTGCATAGCAGGTTAAGCTTCTGCCTGCAGTGCCAGCATGGGCACTGGCTGCTCCACTTCCTATTCAGCTCCCTGTTAATGGCCTGAGAAAGCAGTGGAAGATGGCCAAGTGCTTGGGCCCCTGCACCCACATGGGAGACCTAGAAGAAGCTGCTGGCTCCTGGCTTTGGATTGGCACAGCTCCAGCCATTACAACCATCTGGGGAGTGAACCAGCGGATAGAATACCTCTCTCTCTCTCTCTCTCTCTCTCTCTCTCTCTCTCTCCCCACCCCTCCCTCTCTCTCTCTCCATCCCTCCCTCCCTCCCTCTCCCTCTGTAACTCTGCCTTGCAAATAAATAAATCTTAAAAACAAACAAAACCATCATACTAAAAGAAGGAAGCCAGTCACACAAGTTGGTATTGTAGGACGCCGCTTGTGTGACATGTGGAGAAGGGCAATCCCTATACACAGACGGCGGATTAGTGGCTTCCAGGGCACAAGGAGAAGGAAGGGTGGGGTGGGTGCTGCTGAGTGATGGGAGCATCCTGGAATCAGGGACGGCTGCACAGCCTGTGGATGTGCGAAGGTCACTGAATTGTGTGCTTAGAAGGATAACTTTTGTCTACTTGTGTATTTGAAATGCAGAGCGACAGAGATGGGGGAGGGGCAGAGAGTCCAACTGCTGGTTCACTCCTCCAATGTCTGCAACAGCCAGGGCTGGGCCAGGCCAAAGCAGGACCCAAGAGCCCCTCCTGGTCTCCCAGGTGGGTGCAGGGGCCCAGGCCCTCAGGCCATCCTCTGCCGCCTTCCCAGGTGCATTGGCAGGGAGCTGGATCAGAAGCCGAGCAGCCAGGACTCTTGTGAGCACTTTGACATGGAAGACCGGCATTGCTTAACCCACTGCACTACAACGTCGGCCCCCAAGATAAATTTTAGATATATGAATTATATCTCAACCTTAAAATTGGGTGGGAGGAAGCCCTTGCAGCCCGGGGATGTTTTCCGTAGGCTGCAGGTCCGTGGTCCAGCATCGTCTTCAGGGTGTCTGTGTGAGCATGCGTCTGGGAGGCCAGCCTGAAGCTTCTTTCACTGTCTCCACCCTGTTTCAGTGTCAAGGTGGCGCCACAAGAGCTGGCACTTGGGCCGTCTTCCACTGCTTTCCCAGGCCATAGCAGGGAGCTGGATCGGAAGTGGAGCAGCCGGGACTCATACGGGCGCCCGTGTGGGAAGCAGGCACTGCAGGCAGCAGCTTTACCCATGAGGCCACAGCGCCGACCCCTCTAAATGTCCTGGATGTGCTTGAAAAGATGTGCAGTATCTTTCTTGACTGCAACAGATCATCTGAGAGAAGCTGTTTATGAAGGAGACAGGTTGACTGCTCTCGGTTTGGAGGTTCAAGTTCAAGACCAGGCTGCCCCATTGGGCTGGCTGCTGGTGAGGGTGGTGGAGTAGGTACAGGGCAAGGATCACGTGGTGAGCCAGGAAGGAGGGGGGCAGCTGGGCTGGCCCAGGCTTTGTAACAAACCGTCAGGGCTGGTGTGCGGTACAGAGGCCCCCTGCGGGTCAGCCTCCGAGCCCCGGTTCTAATCACAGCAGTCTTGCCGCTGCCCCGTCACACATGCTGCTTCCGTTTCCACGGGGGCAAAGTTCTGGTGCACGAAGCCTTTCCCCATGGGAGTCGCAGCGCTTGGGGAGGCAGCTGTAAGACACCGGAGCCCAGGAAGGCTGCAGCCCGCCGGTTGTCACATCTGCCCTTGGTCCCTTCCGGCTGCTCCTGTGGCTCCGCAGCATGTCTGAGCCCATCTGTCAGTCTCTGTGTCGATGCCTCTGGGCCGCCCGGCTCGGGCTCTGAGTGCCCTTGGAGACCGGGGCCGAATCACTTGCTCCCTGCAGCATGCGTAACTCACTCCACGTCTCCCGGGTCACTCTGTGCTGGTTCACTGCCCCAGTGCCCACGACAGCCAGCGCTGGGCCAGATGAAGCCAGGAGCTCCAGCTGGGTCTCCCCCGGGGGTGCCAGGGAGCCGAGTGCGCAAGCCCTCATTTGCTGCCTCCAGGAAGCTGGGTCAGAGGTGGAGGCAGGATCTGCGCCCAGTGCTCCAGCCTAGGCTGTGGGCGTCCCAGCAGCAGCTTAACCACCCCCCGCTCCGGAACACATGCTCTCCCCCCCACACACTTTTAGGAAGTTCACGCTTACGAGACGGAGCTTAGATAGAAGCGATTCTGCACCTGCTTTCTTGTCATTGCCGTGAGTTTCGGGAAGGCAGGCACCTTGGGCAGGGGACACGTCGAGTTGCCGTCCAGCACTTACAATGCCCGATGCCTTCCCTGACTGCCCATTTGGAGGGTCTGCGACTCGGTGGTGCCCAGGAGCCATCCTCTCCTGGCTGTGCCCCTCCCCCCAGTTTCTCCTGCATCCCAGCCACGCCCAGTCCCCCACGGGACCCTGCTACGTCTGCCCAGACAAGGCCGTCAGCTGTGCCGCTTGCCCTCTGACTAATTCTGCTGGACGTGCGGCTGGACGTGGGACTCATAAACTCGCTTTGCTCACAGCTCCCGCCTGGCCGTGCCCGCCACCTCCTCCACAGTTCAGCGCAGAGGAAGCCTTTTATGACGTTTTCCGCGTCTTACCGGAAAACTGGCCGCCGTGGTTCAGAAGTGCATCGGAAAGTCTGGGTTGGGCTGGCACGGCCGCCCTCCTGGGGACGTGGGACATTTACAAGGTTGTTTATGGAAAGTGGGGGAGCTGGGGCGAAGGGCCTGACGGTACCCACAGGTAGGGCTTCATCCCGGGAATCCGCTCTGTGCAAGGACAGGCACGGCGGGAAGGCACCAGGTTCAAGGGCAAGTCAGCGTAAATCCCCTTGTAACTCCATTCCCTCACTCTCCCCGTCCACTTGGTCACCAAAGCAAACAGGCCCCCAAATTGTCCATTGTAGAAAGATCCGGCACTGGACCCGCAGAGAGGCCAGAGAGAGGGAGGGGCAGCTGTGGAGAGGGTAGGATGCACTTGACCCCGCCAGGGCGCAAAGCCGGGGGCCGCTGTGACGGTCGGCCAGAGGACGGCAGGGACCGCGTGGCACCGTGCTGCTTACCTGGACCTGGCTTCTAGGACCAAGGAACCCTGGACAAAAAATAAAGGCGCTGAACGGGTTCAAGCCGGGTCATTTCGTTCACCGTGGGTCAGGCACTGCCCTGAGGCCCAGCTCAGGGAGCCCACGCCCACCCAGGAAGACAGGCGAGGGACTGAACTGAGCGGGGGCAGGGCCCGAAGAGAGGCCAAGGGGGACCAGGGGAGGCCCCAAAGGAGAGGCCAAGCTGAGCCCGGGGGGACAAGCGCCACGCGCCCCGCTCAGCATAGAGGGGGACCTGAGGTAGTCTGACGGGACAGGGGACGGGGACTCTCAAACTGCATACGGCGGTGCCACCACGAGTTTGCTCACAGAGAGGTGAGACGGGCCCCTGCGCCACTTCCTGAACCAGGGCACGGTGTGGTCAGGCAGCACCCCACGGGAAAGCACCCGAGGAAGTCGAGGTGGTCGCCGGGCATGGGTGCTGGACAGGCAGCAGGGACAGCAGGTGCCGCCCCACACGCCCTGCGTCCCGGGACTTCTGTGCATCACTGCCCTAGAGGCCGGGGTCCCACTGCGCTGGGCGAGGGGCTGTGCTGGCTGAACCCTCTTTCAAGCCTGTGCCCTCCAGGCGTGGAGGGAATGGCACCCGGTCCGAGTCCCAGCTGCTCCACCTCCGATCCAGCTCCCTGCTGATGCGCCTGGGAAGGCAGCAGAGGACGGCCCAAGTGCGTGAGTCCCTGCACCCACGTGGGAGACCCGGATGGAGTTCCAGGCTTTAGCCTGGCCTGGCTCCGGCTGTTGAAGCCATTTGGGGAGTGAACCACAGGATAGAGGACTCTCTCTCTCTCTCTCTCTCTCTCTCTCTCTCTAGTGTGTGTGTGTCTCCCTCTTGCTCTCTGTAACTCTGCCTTTCAAATAGACATCTAAATATTTACAAATAATTATTTTAAGTGCCTAAACAAGCACTAGACTAAAAATCTGCACTTAATTAAAAAAAAAAATCCCTCAGTGGGGGTCCCTGGTGTTGTGGGATCAATGAATGAATGAATGAATGAATGAAGGGCTCTGGAGGAAGCGGGGCCCTTGGGGGACTCTGGGTCCCGGCGCCGTGCAGCTGAGCGACCTCGGGTGAGCGGCTCCGTCTCCTCCCGGAGCCTTCCCTGGGGTTCCGGAACGCACGAGGCCCTGGATCTGGATGGAACTTGGTTCAAATAAGCAATCTTTAAAAGCTGTGCAGCGTGTGAGCCATGATGTGTTAGATTTCCAGTCAAACACGACTGCCAGCGAGCATTCGGGATGCTCTTCGCTCCCCGGAAGAGGAGCCGTACGCTAACCGGGCAGTTTTTGGAGACGATGTCCCCGGAGATGACCGTTCCGGGTGCTGGGACAGAAGTGGACGCTGGCAGCTCCCTGCCCGCTCTGGCCCGAGCCACTGCTCCCACGCCATACCTCAGCAGGTGACAGCGCCGTCCTCACCCTGAAGGCCTCTCCCAGCCCTGGCCTGCTGCCTCTGAGAGGGAGCCGCCATAATGCTTTCCCACCACCTTGCACACCTCCTCCCAAGGCGCTTCTCAGAGGAAGCCGCCCGAGGCAGCCCCATCTCCCCATCTCACAGCCCCTTGGCCAGTCTGGGGCCTGGATGTGTCCCACGCTGGGCAGGACTCAGCCGTCGCCCCGAGCTGGCCGGAGGCGGGCCTGAGGTCACTGCGTTGGCTGCCCCCGGAATGTGGCCCCGGAAGGGAGAATCTGATTTATCTGAAAGCCAGGCCTGCAGCTCGCCAGGGGCTCCTGAATGGATCCGTCTCAGCCACTGGGCTTTGCTGCAAAACGAGTTAAATGGAGTAAAACCAAATCTCTTTAAGAAAGAGAACAACGCAGGCTGTGTTGGGGCCCCGAGTGGGACCGCGCTGGGCAGGAGCAGGAGCTTCATGGGAGAAAGGATCACGGAACTCGGGAGGTTTCCAAGAAACGGGAGTCGGATTCAAGCCGGCTGAGTAATGAGCTGTCTGTCTGCTGGCAGCCGCCCGCGGGGCCCGGGGAGGCCGGCGAGGGGCGGCAACGCGGCCGGGGCGGCCCGAGGGACGTCCCCGCGGGAGGGCACCGGGAGATTTGTGGAGTGGCCCGGCCCCGCGCTCACCCCGCTAGAAAGGCAGCAGGGAGCTGGACCGCGGCTCCGTTTCGGTTCCAAAAGACCCTGAATGATGTTGGGAACGCGGGGCGACAGGAAGCCATGCCTCAAATTGTGCAAAAATGGGAACGAGGGCCAATCTTTCAGCTCTGCTGCCGTGTGAATCCGGGCCGGAGCACCTTCCCCGGGGACGCGCCCCGCTAGGGAGGGCGCGCTCATGCTCGCAAGGGCCTCCCAGGCAGCTCTGCACCTGCGGGAAGGCTGGACACAGGCCAGACACAGGCCGGACACAGGCCGGACACAGGCTGGACACAGGCTGGACACAGGCCGGACACAGGATGGACACAGGCCGGACACAGGCTGGGCACAGGCCGGACACAGGATGGACACAGGCCGGACACAGGCCAGACACAGGATGGACACAGGCCGGACACAGGATGGACACAGGCCGGACACAGGCCGGGCACAGGCTGGACACAGGATGGACACAGGCCGGACACAGGCCGGGCACAGGCCGGACACAGGATGGAGACAGGCCGGGCACAGGCTGGACACAGGATGGACACAGGCCGGACACAGGCTGGGCACAGGCAGGACACAGGCCGGACACAGGCCGGACACAGGATGGACACAGGCTGGACACAGGCCGGACACAGGCCGGGCACAGGGTGGACACAGGCCGGACACAGGCCGGGCACAGGATGGAGACAGGCCGGACACAGGCCGGACACAGGCCGGGCACAGGCCGGACACAGGATGGACACAGGCCGGGCACAGGCCGGACACAGGATGGACACAGGCTGGACACAGGCCGGGCACAGGCTGGTCACAGGCCGGACACAGGCCGGACACAGGCCGGGCACAGGGTGGACACAGGCCGGACACAGGATGGACACAGGCTGGACACAGGCCAGACACAGGATGGACACAGGCCGGACACAGGATGGACACAGGCCGGGCACAGGCTGGACACAGGCCGGACACAGGCTGGACACAGGATGGACACAGGCGGGCACAGGCTGGACACAGGCGGGCACAGGCTGGACACAGGCCGGACACAGGCTGGACACAGGATGGACACAGGCCGGACACAGGCCGGACACAGGCCGGACACAGGATGGACACAGGCCGGGCACAGGCCAGCTCGGGAGCGAAGCCAGGCACAGCTTCCTGCTGAGCTGGGAGACTTGCCCCGCGCACTGGTTAGCGTGACTCCGTCACTTTTAAAGCCTGGGCTTTTTGTTCTTCAACGCTGGCTCCTTGCACGACAACCGTCCCCACAGAGCCCTGAGAGGCCTGGAGCAAAAGGTTAGGCCCGGCGCTGTGGCGCCCAGGGTGAAGCCGCCGCCTGTGACGCCGCACCCCATGTAAGTGCAGGTTCGAGTCCCCGCTGCTCCCTGCTGATGGCGCCGGGGAAAGCAGCCGAAGACAGGCCCCTGCACCCACGTGGTGGGGGGAGTTCCGGGTCCCTGGCCCCAACATCATGGCCATCTGGGGGGTGAACCAGTGGATGGAAGATCTCTCTGTCTCTAACTCTGCCCGCCCCAACCCCCTTGTCCGAGTGGACACTGTTGGCCCCACGCGTACCCTCCCAGACCGTCTGTCCGTGTGCACACACTCCGTCAACGTGCGCCTACTTCCTCGTCCCAGAAATGCATCAAAGCCTGGCGGCTCTGAGAACGCCCGGTCAGAGTCGGATCTGGCCAGACTGCGGCCCCCAAGAAAACCACCATGCTTAACACAGCCAGGGGCGGGGCTGTGCCTTCTCTCAGCCCCACGGTGTGGAGACAGTCACCAGCGGAGGGAGCCAGGAGCCTGAGCTGACCGGGCTCCTCCAGTCATGAAAGGACGCCTGGGGAATGTTTGGGACCGGTGTAGACACGGGAAGTGAGTTTCAACTCGCTTCACTAAGGAGTGCCCAGGAGCCCAGCAGTGGTTGTTTCCAACTAATTCAAGCTTTTGAGGATCTTGTAGGGAAACCCAAAGCTAGAGAGGACAGCGATTTCATCAAAACTCGCAGCACAGGGCGCGTGGGGGCGGAAGGGCGCTCCAGGCACCGTGGAGCTCACGGCCTCTGAGCCCAGCCGGAGCTCACGGGGTTTGGTTTCTGGAGCGTGGGCCCAGAAGCACCAGGATGTTTGCTGAGCTTGCCACGATGAATCAGCTTCCCTGGGGGAATAGTAACGAGTGCTGGAAAAGCACCCACGTTGACCCTGAGCCGCGGCAAGGGTGAGGACGCTGCTCCCAGACCGAGAGGGGACAGAGGCGCCGTCTGTTCTCGGGGCTCCCTTCAGGGCCCCCAGGCAAACAAGATGCTCAGGCCACGTGGTGGAAAAGATGGACCCCCGGGTCTCCCAGCCCAGCCCAGCCACGGTCTACACAAAGAAGTCCAATACAAGCAGACTTGGGGCCAGCACTGTGCTGCTGCGGGTTAAAGCCCCTGTCTACAGCACCAGCATCCCATATGGGCGCCGGTTCCAGTCCCGGCTGCTCCACTTCCAATCCAGTTCTCTGCTGATGCTCCTGGGAAAGCAGTAGAAGATGGCCCAAGTGACTGGGCCCCTGCACCCATGTGGGAGACCCAGAAGAAGCTCCTGGCTCCTGGCTTCAGATCAGCCCAGCTCCAGCTATTGCAGCCATTTGGGGAGTGAACCAGTGGATGGAAGAAATCTCTCTATTTTTTTATTTTTTAAAATATTTATTTTATTTATTTGACAAGCAGAGTTACAGAGAGAGGTAGAGAGAGAGAAAGAGGTCTTCCATCCGATGGTTCACTCCCCAGATGGCCGCAGCTGCTGGAGCTGCCGATCCGAAGCCAGGAGCCAGGAGCTTCTTCCTGGTCTCCCTCGCGGTTACAGGGGCCCAAGGCCTTGGGCCATCTTCCACTGCTCTCCCAGGCAGAGAGCTGGATCGGAAGAGGCGCAGCCAGGACTAGAACCGGCACCCATATGGGATGCCGGCGCTTCAGGCCAGGGCGTTAACCCGCTGAGCCACAGCACCAGCCAGAAATAAATCTCTCTCTCTCTCTCTCTCTCTTTCAAATAAATAAAATAAATCTAAAAAAATACAAGCAGAATTTTAAAAGTTTGGGGAACATAGAATTAAAAGACAAGTTTATGCTGGTGCCAAAAAAATTTTGAAATGTTATACCCACCATGGGTCTTCAAAAAGTCTGTGGAAAATGCATATTATGAAAATAGCAATTCATAGGGTTCAAAATTTTTGCACCAAAAATGAGTTTTTAATGCCATTTTCCATGACCTTTCAGAAGTGTCCTAGCACAAGGGCTTCAGGACAAGAGCAAGCTGTTTTTGATACTACAAATCGACCCCTGCCGGCCAGCAAGTGGGGATTCCCTGAGGACTAGGTCTGTGCCCAGCGTGAGGGACAAGAGGCAGCCATTAAGGAAATGACCTTGAACGGTGTGGCGGCCATAGGGTTAAGTGCTGAATTACACAGCAGACCAGCAAGTCGGAGGAGAGAGGGGGCTTCACGCACAGGTAGGACTGAACGCGTCGCCAGGCGCCAGGCGAGGGCAGAGCCAGCAGGTGTGGGCAGGATTCACAGACGGGACGGGTTCCGAGTAGACAGGAGCAGGCAGGCGCCAGAGGGCCCGACAGCTAGGCAGAAAGTTTTTGCTTAGGGATGGAGACGCGCCCGTCGGCGTCTTCTCCCGCAGATGCTGAGACGCACCGAGGAGCAAGTGGACCGCAGCCCGAGTCTCTGCGGCTCGGACAAATCCTCCCAGGGCTCCGGAGCGACTTGGCAGTAGCTGGGGCGGGAGTCAGGGTGTGGTGTCGGGCAGGATGAAGTTGGGGGCCGGTTAGATAGCCCAGTGGAGCGAGCCTAGGAGCAGCGGGGAAGCCGGGGGAGGGAAGGCCAGGGCAGGGCCTGGATGGTGCGGACGCTCTCGGCTGCTCTCATCAGCAGAGTGGAACCAGGACTCCGTCTGTTCCCGCGCTCAAACCCCAAACCCAGCATCTGTAAGCGAGGCCCAGGTGACCCGGGCCCGGGTCACTAAGTCTCAACCTGAGTTTTCCAAAACATTAAAGTGTCGGTGACGGACGTGCTGTGTGTCGTGTCGTGTGCGTGGTAGGTGTCGTACACCAGATGCTCGAGTTAGCAAAGACAGAGGCTGAAGGTTCTGACCCGGCCTCTCATCTATAGCAGTCAGTGCACTGAGAATGCTGCTGGGAGAAATACTACAGAAAGGGCCCAGCACTGTGGCGTAGTGGGTAAATCCGCTGCCTGCAGTGCCAGCATCCCATACGGGCGCCGGTTCAAGTCCTGGCTGCTCCACTTCCAATCCAGCTCTCTGCTGTGGCCTGGGAAAGCAGAAGATGGCCCAAGTGCTTGGGCCCCTGCACCCACATGGGAGACCCGGAAGAAGCACCTGGCTCCTGGCTTCAGATTGACCCAGATCTGGCCATTGCGGCCAATTGGAGAGTGGACCAGTGGATGAAAGACCTCTCTCTCTCTCTGTGTCCATAACTCTGCTTCTCAAATAAATAAATAAATCTTTTAAAAAATTGTGTTTTCTCTAGAAAGAAATGTTGATTTAATAATTAATTGACGATTAATCAGCCAATGCAATTTACCATGTTTACAGAAAAAAAGGAAAAGTTGTAGGCGAATCCACACATTTTTTTAAAGCCTTAGGTTAAATTTAATACTCATTCATGAGAAAGGTTCTTCTTACTAAAAGATTTATTGTATTTATTTGAAAGGCAGAGTGATACACAGAGAGAGGGAGAGAGAGAATTTCTATCTGCTGGTTCACTCCCCAAATGGCCACAATGGCTGGAGAGGCCAGGAGCCTGGAGCTTCCTCCAGGGCTCCCACGTGGGTGCAGGGCCCTTGGGCCCTCTTCTACTGCTTTCCAGGCGCACTAGCAGGGAGCTGGATTGGAAGCGGAGCAGCCAGGACTTGAACTGGCACTCTCACGTGGGATGCCAACTTCAGAGGCAGTGGCTTAACCTGCTGTACCACAGTGCCAGCCCCGAGAAAAATTACTGACAACGAGAAGTAGAGGAGTGCTTCCAGAATCCTAGAGGAATTCTCCAAAGACCCTACGCCATGCGTCGTGCTCAGGGGGAACGCCAAAGGCTCCGCCTCCAACCTGCGGGCGGAAGGGAGGATGTTTGCTAACTCCACCTCTGTTCCCCCCGACGGTGCAAGAGCGAAAGACAAGAAAAGAAAGATACAAGTGTTGGAAACAGAGAGGGGAGGTGTTATGGCACAGACAGCACGTGTCTGCATATAGATAAGCCAAGGCAATCTCAACAAATGATTGGGTCTAGCAAGGTTGCTAGGAGTAAGGTAAATATACAAAAATTAGACTCCCGCCTACAAGCAACAAACTGGAAAGGTGTATTTTGACAATGATGCTATTTGCTGTAGCATTAAAAAACCAAGTTCCTAGGAATAAATAAGGTACACAAGTCTTACAGACTATAAAATATTGAGGAAAAATTTTAAAGACCCAAATAGAGGTCTATATATAATGTTCACATATAATACTCATCATATATATAATGTTCAAACACGCAACATTTTCAATTCTCCTCACATCAATTTATTGTTCTAAAACCCTAAAGCATGCAAATCACTGTTTTGGGGGGCCAGTGTTGGGTGAAACTGCCCCCTGCAATGCTGGCATCCTGTGTCCCACGCCCACTCCGGTCCCAGCGCTCCTCTTCCCATCCAGCCCCCTGCTAATGCATCTGGGGGGGCGGGATCCATAAAGAAGACAATTGGGGGGCCGGCACTGTGGCGTCAATGAAGTTCCTGGCTCCTGGCTTCGGATCAGCCCAGCTCCAGCCATTGCAGCCATCTGGAAAGTGAACCAAAGGATGGAGGACTCTCTCTCTCTCTCTCTCTCTCTCTCTCTCTCTCTCTCTCTCTCTCTCTCTCCTCTCTCTGTGTAACTCTGACTTTCAAATAAATAGATAAATCTTATAAAAAACAATTGGATTACATTAAAAATGAAGAACTTGCAAAGGACTTGTATGCGGATACATAGCAAATGCTTATAGATCGGTGAGAAGGACAACCAGACTGAAGCTCGGGCCCGGGTTTGACAGGCTGCGCAGAGGCCACGCGTGGTGAACAGGGGCTCAGCCTCGCTAGCCCCCGGGAACGTCAATGACAGCTGTCACTCAACGCCAGCGCACGTCTGTCCAGGGGCTGAATGCAACAGACAGTACCAGCAAGTGACAGGTGAGTGGGAATGACCGGGAGTCAGGCATCCCTTGGGTGGGGTCTGGCCTCACCTGCTGAAGATGCGCATGTGGATGGAGACTCACAGCCGCACCACCTGCATGGGCATCGCGCCGTCCCGCGGCACAGGACGGGCAACTGCCCTGAGCGTGTTCAGACGATGAGATACCTGATACAATGCTCAGAGCAGCAGTGAGCCCGACCCCCAGCTGGAGACCCGACCTGGAATTCTAGGTCCCTGACGCAATGTTGTTCTTTTGTTTTGTTTAAAAAAAAAAAAAAAGGCTTTTGCAGAACCCTGGCATGTCGGGGTGGACGCGGTCGCCCAGGACTTCCGGGCGCCACTGGCCTGCAGGCTGCCGCTCCCCACCAGGAAGCCAGGAGCTGGGTCAGGCTGCTGGCGCCGCCGCCCTGTGTTTGTTTTTCCAGCAAGACTTTCCAGACTACACCTGCTGCAGGCTCTGATCTGCTGCACCTGGCACCCGAGGCTCACCTGTCACCGTTGCTGCCGCGGCCGCAGAGGGCCCTGCACGGGCCAGTTCCCCTCTCAAGCTCCCACAGCACCCGAGGGCTGGCTCGGCACCGCTCTGGATGGCTCTCTGTTCCCCTAAGGTCCTGTGTTGAAGATCTAACCCCCAACGAGACTGCACTGGGAACCAAGGGTAATGTGGTCCTAAGGGAGGGCCCCTGAACGGCCAGCACTGGTGCCCTTGACTTAGAAGAAGCGACACCAGAGCACTCACTCTCGTCCCTCTCTCTCTCTCTCTCTCTCTCTCTGTCTCTCTGTCCCTCTCTCTCTGTCTCTCTGTCTCTCTCTCTCTCTCTCTCTGTCTCTCTCTGTCTCTCTCTCTCTCTGTCTCTCTCTGTCTCTCTGTCTCTCTGTCCCTCTCTCTCTCTCTCTCTCTGTCTCTCTGTCTCTGTCCCTCTCTCTCTGTCTCTCTCTGTCCCTCTCTCTCTGTCCCTCTCTCTCTGTCCCTCTCTCTCTGTCTCTCTCTCTCTCTGTCTCTGTCCCTCTCTCTGTGTCTCTCTCTGTCCCTCTCTCTCTGTCTCTCTCTGTCCCTCTCTCTCTGTCTCTCTCTGTGTGTCTCTCTCTGTCCCTCTCTCTCTGTCTCTCTGTCTCTCTCTCTGTCTCTGTCTCTGTCTCTCTCTCTCTGTCTCTCTCTCTGTCTCTGTCTCTGTCTCTCTCTCTGTCTCTCTGTCTCTCTCTCTCTCTGTCTCTCTCTCTGTTTCTCTCTGTCTCTCTATCTCTCTCTCTCTCTCCCCTATGTGAGGATCTGGCTGTTGTCTACAAACCAGGAGGCGAGTGCTCGCCAGAACCCAGCCATGCTGGCGTCTGACCTGGACCTTCCCGTCTGTCTGCAGAGCTGGGAGCAAGAGGTCAGAGGTCGCGGGCGCCCTGTCCCTGGCATTTTGCCACGGCAGCCAAGCAGGTGCAAGCAGCCACCAGCAGACGCCCAGCAAGTGCAGGGCGCGTCACACAGCCAGGGGGCAACCTGCGGCCTGAGTGCGGTAAAATAGACACCACGCTCCCCCACGCGCCCGCGGGGCGCTTACGGGGAGCTGTAGACAGAATGTGCCCCCAGCCCAGTCTCCACGTGACACGTGACAGTGGGGCGTGTGGGAGGTGGTTGGGTCATGAGGGCGGGGAGCGCCTCCCTTGCACCTTTCGAGGGCACAGGGAGAGGATGGCCACCCGTGGACCAAGGAGCTGGCCCCGGGCAGCCACCAGGTCCGCCGGGGCCTTCGTCTCGGGCTCCCAGCCTCCAGAGCCCGGAGTGCTGAGTTCCCGAACAAGATGGAGCCCCGGTGGCCCGTGCTGGTGACCCGTTCTGTCTCTTCTCCATCTCACTTGCTCCTGCCTGCTGGGCCGCTCAGGGCAGGCCACATGTTACGGAAGAAGGCCAGAGAGCAAAGAACGTCAGCCCAGCGCTTGCCTCTCGGGCTGTGAGCGCGACGTGGAGGAGGCTCCCGGCGCTGGCACCCTGGCTGTTCTAGCCTGGCCGGCGGTGGCGTCCGCGTGAAGAATCACTGACTATTCCTTCTTTGCCATAGTTCATAACACAGCAGTTTAAAAATAACTCATGACAGGGTTGGCGCTGTGGCGCAGCAGGTTAGAGCCCTGGCCCATACGGGCGCCGGTTCAAGCCCTGGCTGCTCCACTTCTGATCCAGCTCCCTGCTGTGGCTTTGGAGAGCAGAAGATGGTCCAAGTCCTTGCGCCCCTGCGCCCACATGGGAGACCTGGAAGAAGCTCCTGGCTCCTGGCTTCGGACCAGGGAAGCTCCAGCTGGTGTGGCCATCTAGGGTGTGGCCCAGCGAATGGAAGACCTCTCTCTCTCTCTCTCTCTGCCTCTCTATAACTCTGCCTTTCAAATAAATCTTAAAAAAAAAAAAAAGATTAAGACCAGTAGGCTAGGTCATCACTTGGGACACACACATTGCCCACCAGAGGGCCACTTGGAGTCCTGGATATGCCGCTTCTGATCCCGGCTCCTACCCGGACATCCTGGGAGGCGGCAGGTGATAGCTCCAGAGTGCTTGAGTCCTGCCGGCTGGGGGAGACCCGGACGGAGTTCCAGGCTCCTGGCTTCAGCTGTGTGGGAGTTTAGGGATTGATCCAGCAGATGAAAGATCTCTTTGTCTGTTTCTGTCTCTCTGCCTTTTAAATAAATACATCAATAAAAGATGTTTAAAAAAGAAAGTTCTGGGGCCAGCATCATGGTGTAGCAAGTAAAAGGTGCTGTCTATGACGCCAGCATCCCATGCGGGCACCAGTTTGAGTCCTGGCTGCTCCACTTCCAATCCAGCTCCCTGCTGATGGCCTGGGAAAGCAGCAGCAGATGGCCCAAGTGCTTGGGCCCCTGCTACCCTGACTCCTGACTTTGGCCTGGTTCAGCCCTGGCCATTGTGGCCATCTGGGGAGTGAACCAGTGGTTGAAAGATCTCTCTTTCTCTCTCTCTCTCTCCCTCTCTGTCTCTGTAACTCTGACTTTCAAATAAATATATATATATTTTTAAATCAAAGAAGAGGCCGGCGCCCACGGCTCAATTGGCTAATCCTCCGCCTTGCAGCGCCAGCACACCGGGTTCTAGTCCCGGTCGGGGTGCTGGATTCTGTACCGGTTGCCCCTCTTCCAGGCCAGCTCTCTGCTGTGGCCCAGGGAGTGCAGTGGAGGATGGCCCAAGTGCTTGGGCCCTGCACCCCATGGGAGACCAGGAGAAGCACCTGACTCCTGGCTTCGGATCAGCGCGGTGCGCCGGCCCCGGTGGCCATTGGAGGGTGAACCAATGGCAAAGGAAGACCTTTCTCTCTGTCTTTCTCTCTCACTGTTCACTCTGCCTGTCAAAAAATAAAAAATAAATAAATCAAACAAGAAAAAGAAAGGTCTGCTTAGTGGATTCGGAATGTTATTAAACCAAGTAAGATCGCAGGGACACCTTGATGGGTAGGTCCTCGTCGGCAGACCCAGGCGGAGGTGGGGACTATTCCCGCGGGTGGAGGCTGGCTGGCGGGCCCAGTAGGCAGGCAGAGCCGCGGCGGCCTGGCGGCCTTGGAACTTTTTCCATGACCAGTAGCTCAGCCCCTCAGTGGCTTTTCCGGCCTTGTCCCAGAGCTGCCTGAACAGGGCTGCCAGAATCCGCAAGTCAGCATCCCAGCGGCCAATGCTGCCTGCGATATATTTACCCAAAAAGCCCTCTCCTTGTTTATTGAACTTGAAGTTGAACTGGCAACGCTGTGTCCCCAGGAGGCTCTCCGCTCCCCTACCCTGGGGCCATAGACCTGGAGCCCCGCTCTCCGACGCTGGCCCTGCCTGGCACCCAGACCCTGGGTTCTTGCCGCAGCTCCGCTCCGATTCCAGCCGCGAGCCTGGGGTTCGGCGTTTCCCTTTGTCCGCGCCCTTCTAGAAAAGCCGAGTGCAGGTCTGGGTCCCACGGCCACTCGTGAAGACGGTCTAGGTTTGAAAACCAGAATTCAGTTTCCTGCAGAAAGAGGGTGACAGAGCCCAGCACAGCCTGGCTTCGTCCCCAAGTGCCATCTGTGCCCAGGGACAGGTGCACGCCACACGGGTCCCCTTCTGTGTCCACTAAACACCTGGATGCTTCTCATCACAGAGTGGGGTCATGGCCTGAGACAGCCATCGGAAGCTGAGCAAGTGGGAACGTCTTCGACGGCCCCCGCCTCCTGCACAGCCCCGGTCAGCAGCACTGGGCCCTGTCGAGCGTCCGCTGTCCCCCTGGTGACCCCGGGGCCTGCCAGGGAGCTGCTCCACCAGCAAGGACCGTGTCCCCATCGCCAGCCTTGCTGAAGGCCAAAACTCACAGACGGTGCCCACCGAGCGCACGTTACTTTCGTAGCAGGGTGATGTTGGGGAATCCCGGGTAGAGCCATCGCAAGTGGGGGCCGCCAGTGTTTGAGTGCGGGCTCCGTGCTTGGCCCCAGCCAGGTACCCCAGGAAGCCACAGGAAGGAGCTGGGCGATGCCGTTCAGAGCTGGGATTTGTGACTTTTCCCTACGGGAGCAGACCCGAGGACAGAGTCTCAGGGTGGCGGCTGCTGCCCAGCAGGGGGCACCATGGCACCAGGAACGGTGTGCCTGCGGGTGTGCACACGCACGTGTGTGTACATGCAGGTGCCTGTGTGTGCAGGTGTGGAGGGCGGGTCAGAGCCACAGAAGCCACCCTGGAAAGCAGAGAGAACAGTGGCGGCAGCCAATAACTCACAAATTCACGCGACGTACAAGAGGGCACCCTGCCGCAGGCACACGCTCACCTCGTGCAACCGGCGGCTCCGTGGCTGCCCAGACCTGACTGGGAGCCAACAGGCAGCGCCCCTGGCTTAGTCGTGGCTGCTGTAAGTAGGGCCAGGGGCCGCGGGCCCTGAGTGCGGGAGATGGAGGAGGCCAGAGGACGGGCAGGACTCTGTGGGTTCTGTGTGCTCCGCATACCATCTCCCAGCGGGTGCCGTGGCGAGCAGGTGCACCAGGAGCCTGAGAAGGGCCGGATGCACGGCACGGGGGCTCTTCCTCTGCTGCGGGAGAGGGTGGACCCCCGAGTCCCGCAGTCCTGGGTTCAAACCCCTGCTCCAGCCCTGACTGCGGCAGGGCCTCACTGCCCCCACGGCTCAGGCTTCTGCACAAACAACGGCAGAGCTAACGCCCGGTTCATAGCAGGGAGACTGCACGAGGTTAATGGACCTGAAACCCGCGCCACGGTGACCGGCCTGAGACCTGCATTAGAAATAACGCTAGCCAGCGCCGCGGCTCACCAGGCTAATCCTCCGCCTTGCGGCGCCGGCGCACCGGGTTCTAGTCCCGGTCGGGGCACCAATCCTGTCCCAGTTGCTCCTCTTCCAGGCCAGCTCTCTGCTGTGGCCCGGGAAGGCAGTGGAGGATGGCCCAGGTCCTTGGGCCTTGCACCCGCATGGGAGACCAGGAGAAGCACCTGGCTCCTGGCTTCGGATCAGCACGGTGCGCCGGCCGCGGCAGCCATTGGAGGGTGAACCAACGGCAAAGGAAGACCTTTCTCTCTGTCTCTCTCTCTCACTGTCCACTCTGCCTGTCAAAAAAAAAAAGAAAGAAAGAACGCTACTCACTGAAACCCCCGGGGCTGCGCCCCCGCTCACGAAGTAAACGGAAGAACCGGCGCTCAGAACCCCGGCTGCTGCGAGGTCAGAAGACGCCTGCGCCTGTGGCCAAGGCCGTGGATGGGACTCTTCCCCCACCTGGTGGCCACCGTGGAGGCCGCACCGCCCTCCCAGCCCGGCTCAGCCGGGACTGATGCGCTCCCACGGTGTGGCTGGCTGGCAGAGGCAGGGGACCCTTTCGCTACCAAGGGCCCTTTGGACACTTGAACATTATCTGTGGGCCACACAGGATCAACTGAGAATCGGCCTGCTGCTGAGTCACTGAGCTTGGAGGCCGCCTGCGGGTGCGCCCGTGGTCCACAGGGCCACCCCAAAGGGCTCCGCTGGCCTGGTGCGGTCGGGGCTGGGGCATCCCCAACCCTGCCGTGCTGCCTCCCTAGGACACAGCGTGCGGGACGGGGCCCCTGGACACATGCTGGTCACCGCGTACACCGCAGGACGGCTGGAGCTGGGAGGCCCCTGGCTTCCTGCGGTCCTGCTCCTCTCTGGCCTCCTGGACTGACCGCCTGGGACCCCCGTTAGGCCGCTGCTTCTCGGGCCCCTCATTCTCAGCGTGGCCCACTGCAGACTACGACCCTCGCCCTCCCCCAGCCCCGCCTTCACTCTGTCACCAAGTCCTCCTGGGTTTACCTCCCTACACCAGCCTCGGAGCCTGCGGCTTCTCCACTACCCTTCCACCTGGACTGTCCCGGACTCCTCCCTCCGAGACACTCACCTGGTCCCCTGGTCCCCTGGTCCCCGCCAGTCCATTTTCCATTCTGCGCTTTGTGATCTTTGAATGAATACATACAGGGGCTGGAGCTGTGGCGAGTGGGTAAATACGCCGCCTGCAGTGCTGGCATCCCATATGGGCACCTGCTCAAGTCCCCACTTCCGAGCCAGCTCTCTGCTGTGGCCTGGGAAAGCAGCAGAAGATGGCCCAGGTCCTTGGGCCCCTGCACCCACGTGGGAGACCCAGAAGAAGCTCCTGGCTCCTGGCTTCAAATCGGCACAGCTCTAGCAGCTGTGGCCATTTGGGGAGTGAACCAGCGGATGGAAGACCTCTCTCTCTCTCTCTCTGCCTCTCCTTCTCTCTGTGTAACTCTTTCAAATAAATAAATAAATCTTTTTTAAAAAAGAAAGAAAGAATACATACAATTCCTTTCGTCCAGCCTCCTGCAGACACCCTTTGAGGCCCCTCCTCCAGGCAGGCCTCCAGCCTGCGTCCACCCCCTCCCCTCAGGCCATCCTGCAGCTTCGTGCTCACCAGGCCCTGTCCTGTGTAGCCTGCGCTCTGAACAAGCCGACCCCTCTCTCCAAAACGCACTGCTGTCCCCACTGGGCCCGAGTGTGCCTCCCAAAGCCCCGTTATCACTGCACAGAGCCGCCTGCCTGCCCGGTCACCCTCCTGGGCTCACAGTTTCGTTACAAGCCGTGTGACTCTCTGAGCTATCGCTGCTCTGCTCAGCCCAGCTCACTCCTACCCCAGGCCTTTTGCACATGCTTTCCCCCCTCCCAGATGTCAGCATGGCCAGACCCTCACCGCCTGCAAATCTTTCTTCACATGGCATCCTCCACGTGAGGGCTCACCAGCAGCCCAGTTTAAAAACTGCGACATCGCCCACCTCCCGGGCCCATGCTTCCTAACTGCCTTCTCTGGGGACTATTTAAATTGACAACAAGAAAAAAGCTAGTGTATATTTATCGTGTACAACATGACAGAAGAATACATTGTGTACATGATCTTCTTTAAAAAGATGTATCTATTTGAAAGGCAGAGTTACAGAGAGACAGAGAGAGATCTTCCATCTGCTGGTTCACTCCCCAAATGGCCACACCAGCTGGGGCTGGGCCAGGTCGAAGCCAGGAGCCAGGAGCTTCATCGGGATCTCTCATGTGGGTGCAGGGTCACAGGCACTCGGGCCATCTGCTGTTGCTTTCCCAGGTGCGTTAACAGGGAGCTGGATTGGAAGTGGAGCAGCTGGGACTTGAACCAGCACCCATATGAGATGCTGACGTCACAGGCAGTGGCTTTGTCTGCTATGCCACAATGCCAGCCCCTGTGATGTTTTAATAAATATTTTATTCACTTAAAGATTATTTACTTGAGGCCGGCACCGCGGCTCACTTGGCTAATCATCCATCATCCGCCTGCAGCGCCGGCACACCGGGTTCTAGTCCCGGTTGGGGTGCCGGATTCTATCCCGGTTGCCCCTCTTCCAGGCCAGCTCTCTGCTGTGGCCCGGGAGGGCAGTGGAGGATGGTTCAAGTGCTTGGGCCCTGCACCCTCATGGGAGACCAGGAGAAGCACCTGGCTCCTGGCTTCGGATCGGCGCAGCGCCGGCCATAGCAGCCATTTGGGGTTGAACCAACGGAAGGAAGACCTTTCTCTCTGTCTCTCTCTCTCACTGTCTAACTCTGCCTGTCAATAAATAAATAAATAAATAAATAAAGGTGAATTTTTTAAAAAAGATTATTTACTTGAAAGGCAAAGGAATGGGGAGGGGGGAGGGAGATCGTCCATCCACTGGTTCAACCCCCAATGCCCACAACAGCCAGGCTGAGCGCAGCTAAAGCCTGGATGGAGTCTCGAACTCCATCCCGGTCACCATGTGGGTGCAGGGGCCCGAGTACTCGGGTCGTCCCTGCTGCTGCCCCAGGCCATTAGCAGGGAGAGGATTGGGAGTGGAGCAGCCGGGACTTGAACCGGAGCTCTGACAGCGGCTGAACCCGCCGTGTCCCAACGCCGGCCCCGGACATCGCCGAGCGGCCACGCAGTTTAACGCCCGCACCCCTCACATACTTCTGCGGGGAGGGTTGTGCAGGCTCAGTCCCGTCCCAGCTCGGGTCACACCACCTTCACCTGCCGCCCTGGGCAGGAGCACGCGCGCCTCCTCTCCCCTGGACCTCCCCCAGCTCAGGGGGTCGCTATGGCCCCGCACAGCTCTTAACCTTGCGTGCCTGTCCAGCGTGTGTCCAAACCCCCGCGTCGCCGCCCCGGGCAGGACCTGCTCTCCTCGGGTGGTGCCAGCAGTGGGGATGGGCAGGAGGCCACGTGCGAACCACACGCGGTTTACCGGGGGGGGGGGGGGGTGCTCCGCTCCAGCACAGGGGAGCACAAGGCAGGCGGGGTCCCGCGGCCCGGCCCCCCAAGGAGGACGGATCGGGGTTGCGTTTTCCCGGGTTGGGGGGGGGGGATTCAGAGCCCAGCTGCGCCTGCAGGCTCCGGTGGGGTCGTCTGGGGGTCGGGGCGGTTCCTAACAGGGCAGGAAGGGGTCTCGGTGAGGGTCTGCGCCTGCCTGGCCTGAAGCTGGAGATGGACACACCGTCCGGTCAGCAGGGGGCTGATCTGGGAGCCCCTGTCTGCGTCCCACGCCAGGTTCACTGCCGCATGCCCGCGCCGGCTGCACCTGCGGCCAGCGGGGTCTGCCAGCCCCTTCGACGCCAGCACTCGGGCGGGGGAGCGGGGCTCACCGCACCCTGCTCGCAGGTAAAGCACGGATTATTCATCGCCCCCGCCCCCGCCCGCGAGCGCCCCCGACGGCCCTGACCCGCGAGCGCCCCCTGCCCTTGCCGGGGGCGCCCCAGAACCTCCAGCGCCCCTCGCCCGCGGGAGCCCCCGACGGCTCTGACCCGCGAGCGCCCCGCCCCGGCCCCCTGAGCACCCCCAGCCCATGCCGGGGGCGCCCCAGAACCTCCAGCGCCCCCCGCCCGCGGGCGCTCCCGACGGCTCTGACCCGCGAGCGCCCCGCCCCGGCCCCCGAGCGCCCCCAGCCCATGCCGGGGGCGCCCCAGAACCTCCAGTGCCCCCCGCCCGCGGGCGCCCCCGACGGCCCTGACCCGCGAGCGCCCCGCCCCGGCTCCCGAGCGCCCCCAGCCCATGCCGGGGGCGCCCCAGAACCTCCAGCGCCCCCCGCCCGCGGGCGCCCCCGACGGCCCTAACCCGCGAGCGCCCCCAGCCCGCGAGCGCCCCCGGGCCCCGAGCGCCCCCGGCAGCCCAGAGCCCGAGCGCCCCCGAGGCGGCGGGGCCCGGCCGGGGCGGGTGCGCGGCGCCGCGGCGGGGGCGGTGCCGCGTGAGCGCCGCTCTGCGGGCCCGGGCGCGAGGCCGCCGTGACGTCACGGCCCCGCCCGCGGGTGATGCTGCAGCGGCCGCGGCGGGCCGGGGGCGGCGAGGCCGGGACGGAGCGGCGCCGGGGGCGGGCAGGAGCCCAGCCTCGCGAGGGGATGCCTCCCGTCTGCACGCACAGGTACCGTCCCCTCCCGCGTCGCAGGCCGGGGGCCCGCGGGCCAGGTTGGCACGGGGACCTTTGTTCTTCCTGTCTGGCTCCCTGGACCGCGATGGAGCCCCGCCTGGGCCCCTGCGTGCGGACCCCTGGGGCCCAGCGCAGGGGAGCCGCCGGCCGCCGGGTGATCTCGCCCTGGCCGGCAGGGCCAGGACGCCCTGGAATTCGCTCCCGGCTCAGGGTGTGTTTACGGAGCCCGAGGCCTGTTCCCTGGCCACCTGGGCAGGTGTCACCAACTTCCGGTCCACCTCCTGCCGGAGGCTGCACCCTGGGCAAGGCCAGGCCCGGCGGGCAGCGGGGCCCCTGCTGTCCTGAGTCCCTGGCCGCGGGCGGCATGCTCGGGAAGGAACTTCTGCCATGACTCAGGGCGCCGCGCTGCTCCCGGCTCCCGCAGGGAGGTAGCCAGGTGCCCAGGAAGCCCAGGGTCGCCAGGGCCTCGCCCTCCGAGGGAGGAGGCCCCTGGCCCTGTGCGGAGAGAAACAGGCCACCCAGTTCGGCGACAGCTGGTTAAATCCACCCCACCCCCCCGCCAGTCCACAGGGCTCTCGCGTGGTCCAGGAAGACCCCCTTCCAGGATTGCCTTTGAGGCTGGATGGAGGCGGAGTGGGGAAGGCAGTTGCGTGGTGCGAGGTGCGGCGGGGACCCGAGGAAGTCCTTTTTGCTCGTTGTAGGGGCATGGCCACGCACCTGCTCACTCCCAGCCAGCGTTCGCCCCGGGAGCACCTGTAGCACAGTCAGCCTCCAAGTGTGCATTCCTTACTTTAAACATCCGGGGGGGCGGCGGACTCCGCAGTTCAGTGGCGGCTGAGACCCCCGACCCCGAGTCAGAGCCCCTGGGTTTGCGGGCCTGCTCGGCTCCTGATCCAGCTCCATGCTAACGCGCACGCTGAGAGGCGGCAGAGGACGGCTGGCCGGGCTGGGTCCCTTCCGTCCACGTGGGAGACCCAGACTGAGCTCCTGGCTGGCGGCTTCAGCCTGGCCCAGCCCCGGCTGCTGTGGACATTTGGGGAGTGAACCAGCAGAGGGAAGAGCTCTTTCCTTGGCCTTTCAAAGCGCACACACACCCTACAACGCGTCCTCTGTGTCCCTGTCTTCTGGAAGCTCTGTGGGGCCCACATACAACCTTCGGGTCCAATAACGGTCGCCCAGTGCAAAACAGGTGAGCTGGTGCACCTTTGCATTGCACGTGAGAATTCTGTTGGGGGGCGGGGGCGTTTGGCCCGATGGTTAAGGAGCCCGAGCTGCATGTTGGGAGCCTGGGTTCACGGCCCACCCCTCACCCTGGCCCCAGCTTCCCGCCGACGCACACCCTGGGAGGCAGCAGTGGTGGCTCAGGTGCTTGGGTTCCTGGCGTCCACGAGGGAGACCTGGCTTGGGTCCCCAGCTCCCAGCTTTGGCCCAGCCCAATCTCAGCCGTTGCAGGAATTCGAGGACTGAACCACAGATAGGGCGTGCTCTCTCTCCCTTGCCCTCTCCCTCTCAAATATTTCTTTTTTTTAAGATTCTAAAAATTCTCTTTCATTATTTTATTTATTTTTTAAAGATTTATTTATTTGAAAGTCGGAGTTACACAGAGGAGAGGCAGAGAGAGAGAGAGAGAGAGAGAGAGAGAGAGAGAGATCTTCCATCCACTGGTTCACTCTCCAATTGGCTGCAATGGCCGGAGCTGCGCCAATCCGAAGCCAGGAGCCAGGAGCTTCCTCCGGGTCTCTCACGTGGGTGCAGGGGCCCAAGGAACTGGACCATCTACTGCTTTCCCAGGCCATAGCAGAGAGCTGGATCAGAAGTGGAGCAGCCAGGAATTGAACCAACACCCACTGAACCAACTTTACCTGCTACACCACAGCGCTGACCCACTCTTTCATTATTTTAAATTTCCCTTTCACCCATTTAAAAAGCATTTTAAAAATTCCTCTTATTAGAAACTTTCATGAACAGGCTTGGTTTGGTTTTGAATTTATTTGAAAGGCAGAGATACAGAAAGAGAACAGAGATGGACAGAGATCTCCCATCTGCTGGTTTACTCCACAAACGCCCACCACAGCTGGGGCTGGGGCTGGGGCTGGGCCAGGTCAAGGCTAAGAGCTCAGAACTCAGTCCAGGTCTCCCACGTGGGTGACAGGGACATCAGGTACTGGAGCCCTCAGCTGCTACCTCGCAGGGTGCATTCGCAGGTTGCTGAAATTGGAAGTGGAGCTGGAACTGGAACCCAGGGACCCTGCAATGGAACGCAGCCATCGGAGAGGTGTGTTAGCCACTGTACCCATGACAGCCTTTAATAAACATATTTTTAAATGGAAATGATACTGATCCCTAAAGTTGAAATGAACCCTCAGTGAAGACTCTTCAAGCTCAAGTTTAAATCCGTTTGAGGCGCTGGAGGGCTGTCAGGCGGGCAGGTGCGGCCTCCGTTTGCCAGGCTGTCTCGTGGTTGGCGTGGAGGAGATGGTGGTGAAGCCGTCACACAGCAGGTAGAAAATGGGCTGTCTCCTTGTACGTAGTGTTTTTTTTTTTTTTTTTTAAACAGGCAGAGTGGACAGTGAGAGAGAGAGACAGAGAGAAAGGTCTTCCTTTGCCGTTGGTTCACCCTCCAATGGCTGCCGCGGTAGGCGTGCTGTGGCCGGCGCACCGCGCTGATCCGATGGCAGGAGCCAGGTGCTTCTCCTGGTCTCCCATGCGGGTGCAGGGCCCAAGCACTTGGGCCATCCTCCACTGCACTCCCTGGCCACAGCAGAGAGCTGGCCTGGAAGAGGGGCAACCGGGACAGGATCGGTGCCCCGACTGGGACTAGAACCCGGTATGCCGGCGCCGCAAGGCGGAGGATTAGCCTAGTGAGCCGCGGCGCCGGCCTGTATGTAGTGTTTTAAATAAGGTCAAAAAGGTTCCTGTTGTCAAAAACATATTCCCTGATAGGCTGCTAAAAGCAGGAATTTTCCTAAACCGGGCCCCTGGTTCTTCTTTGCAAAGTGACGGCAGTCTTCAGAGGCAGTGTGCGCAGGTCCGTGTTGCAGGGTGAAGCTCAGTGCTGGGGCCCGATGGGGAGGCTCGGGGCAGAGCAGGGCCCCGCTCTCCGCACACCTGTGCCGAGGCCCTGCCCCGGCTCTTGCACTGTCCGCCTGGGCTTTTGCTGAGTGATGCCCAGGGGTGCTCACGGCTCCCTGGGTCTTTGGGAGGAAGATGACCCACTCTCGGGCGCACCAGAGCGGGAACGTGGGGACATAGCAAGCTTAGTGTCTTTGAAGTCTGCATCTCGATTGGGCCTCAGAAGGGAATTCCATCTGAAATGAGGAGTAGTTGTCTGCATAGTTCCTAGGCCTGTTCCTGCTACAAGAGAGAGTTTCTCTATGGGCACGGGATGATCTGTAGAGGTGACAGGAAGTGGGCCGTCTGGCCGGGTCACCTCCTAACACCTGGGTACAAAACCCATCTCTTAGCCAGGCGCCCAGTCCGGCCAGCATCAGCTGCCGTCTGCCCTCTCGGCTCAGCCCGTCCTGCCCGCGTGCTGCCCCGTGTCTCTCACAGAGGACCCCCACAACTTTGGCAATGCCTTCCTCTACTTTTCTACCTAAGGCCAGGGCCGAAGTCTGCCTTGCTTCTGCCCCTAG
The DNA here is from genome assembly GCF_033115175.1 of Lepus europaeus. NCBI lineage: Eukaryota > Metazoa > Chordata > Mammalia > Lagomorpha > Leporidae > Lepus > Lepus europaeus. Next base: position 5,110,120 of record NC_084831.1, read on the forward strand.
GGCTTCCACATCTTGGTCCTCAGTATTCAGCTGAGGATGGGTGGGTGGGGCAGTGGGTGTTTGCAAGGGTGGATGTGGGGGTTGTTGGTCGGATGGGTGAATTAATAGGATGGGTGGATGGAGGGTGGGTGGGTCACTGGCCTCACTCGATGTTCTGAGTCCTGCTAACGTGTCCCTAGAGCTGACTGTTTCCACCCTTGGGGTCTTCTAACGCGGAGGACGACCCCTGGGTGGGTGGAACAGTGGGGGAGTTTTGGGTACAAAGGTAGCATGATGTGTAAGGAAGCTGCCCAAAGTTAACGCCAGCAATAAGGGCCTTCGTTCAGAAGCTGGGAGCTGGGTTTGCAGGAAAGCCTCTAGCATTGTCTCGGCTGATGACAAGTGTCGTCTTCCGGAAACCTCCCCACGTTGGGAAAGCTGGCCTGGTTTGGAGGCTGTCCCCGGGAAGGACTTGCAAGGGAATTTTGTGAATTGCTTTTTTTGCGAGGCCAGTGGGATGGGCTATGTCAGAAACCAAACAATTCCAGAACGCCCCTCTGATGTTTGTATCTGCCTCCTTCCCTAGCGACTGACACAGACACACACACATCAGCGCACTGAAACCCACTCCTTTCATATGCCCAGTCGGGATGAATTTCAAAGTCGTGAGAAACAGTCGGGCGCTCAGGAGTGGGTCTCCCGTGGACACAGGGCAGGGGTGGAGGAGGGAGAGGGGAGGGGGTGAAGGTCATGTACTTGCTCATTTTTTGCTTAGGTCACAGGCATTGTGAAAATTGCTCCAGGGGCCGGCGCTGTGGCACAGTAGATGAAGCCTCGCCTGCAGCACCGGCATCCCATATGGGCACCAGTTTGAGTCCCGGCTGCTCCACTTCCAATCCAGCTCCCTGCTAATGCGCCTGGGAAAGCAATAGAAGATGGCCCAGGTGCTTGGGCCCCTGTACCCACGTGGGAGACCCGGGAGAAGCTTCTGGCTCCTGGCTTTGGATCAGCCCAGGCCATTGCAAACATTTGGGGTGTGAACCAGTGGATGGAAGACCTCTCTCTCCTTCTCTGTAACTCTACCTCTCAAATAAGTAAATAAATCTTTAAATATATATAAATTGCTCCAAACTAAGCTGAGGGTGGAGGGAAAATCTATTTTTTAAAAGATGTATTTATTTATTTGAAAGGCAGAGTTAGAGAGAGGAGAATCAGAGTGACCTCTCATCCCCTGGTCACTCCCCAAATGGCTGCAATGGCCTGTGCCAAAGCCAGGAGCCAGGAGCCACTTCCAGGTCTCCCACATGGGTGCAGGGGCCCAAGCCCTTGGGCCATCCTCTGCTGCTTTCCCAGGCCATAGCAGAGAGCTGGATCGGATGTGGAGCAGCCGGGACTTGAACCAGTGCTCATATGGGATGCTGGCACCACAGGATCTGGCTTTAACCTGCAGTGCCGCAGTGCCAGCGCTGGAAACCTCTCTCACCCTCACTGGTTCTTAGTCTCTAGTGGCAGCACTCACCACCCCTGTAAGTCAGGACTCCTGTGACATGTTGATGCTGGAAGGCAGGGCGTGGACCCCTCCCGGGGACCTCTGTGACTGACTCCCAGTGAAGGGGATGGGCCAGGACCCTCCATCCTGGGGAGCTCAGGGTGCCTGTAGGTGTCCCTGTCCCACGTCTGGTCTCTCCTCCCCTCTGATCCCTGCAGACCTTCGGGGAAGAGCAAAATTAGCCCTGGAAATGGGCCACAGGCTAAGACAGCCCCGCGTCCTCAGGGGCTCAGAGAGCCGCTGGGCTGCTGGCTGCTCTTGCGTTCGCGGCAGTCCTGTGCCTGCCCTCCAGACGGGAGCTTCTGTTTGGTGCACAGCCCCTACAGGTTTCAGGTGGGGGCCTGAGGCCTGGGCGTCCTCTCCCAGGGAGCGCCATCGGGCTTTGGTGCCCATGGGCTGGGGAAAAGGCCCTGGGCCATCCGGGGAGCACAGCTCTCCTTCCGGGGGTGGAATGAGAGCCAGAAAGGTGTCCCTCTTGGATGCAGGGGCAGGCCCTTGCAAGGGCGGTCCAAGGCCAAAGTGACCGTGGTCCCCCGCCGGCTTCCCTCGCAGGCCCTCCCCACCATGACCGCACCGGCGGCGAGCGGCACCCCTCCGGGAGAGGCCCTCTTCCCCAGCGTGGCCCCTAAGGACTTGTGGAGGTCGCAGGTCTCGGGCTCCGTGGGCTCCGTGACTCGGCACCTCAGCCACCGGGCCAACAACTTCAAGCGACACCCCAAGAGGAGGAAGTGCATCCGCCCCTCTCCGCCCCCCCCTCCAAATACCCCATGTCCAATCGAGCTGGTGGACTTCGGGGAGCTGCACCCCCAGAGGTCCTTCCGGGAGCTGCTCTTCAACGGCTGCATCCTGTTCGGCATCGAGTTCAGCTACGCCATGGAGACGGCGTACGTGACCCCGGTGCTCCTGCAGATGGGCCTGCCTGACCAGCTCTACAGCCTGGTGTGGTTCATCAGCCCCATCCTCGGTGAGCCCGGTGCTGGATGGCCTCCAGAAACTTCCAGAAGCTGAGGGTGGGGGTGGGGGGTATCAGAAGAACAAGCGTGAAGGGGGGAAGACATGGGTGTGGCCGACCCCATCCCTGATTTCAAGTTCCAGACAGCTGAGCAGACCACTGCCGTCTCGTGCCACAGGCCCGTCCTGCAAAGCCTGAAGTGATGTGGGTCTGGCAGGCCCTGGGATTTCTGGGTGCCTTAAGGAGCTGCCCAGGGGCCAGGAGTCTGGGCTTTGCAGGCCGTCATCTGGTTGCTCGCCACACGGGGGCGCCGCGGGACGTCGGGAGGCTGGGTCTCAGTGCGTGCGGCCTCTCTGTTGCAGGATTCCTGCTGCAGCCGCTGTTGGGTGCGTGGAGTGACCGGTGTACCTCCAGGTTTGGAAGGAGACGCCCTTTCATACTTGTCCTGGCTATAGGTCTGTTGTTTCGGCATGGAAATAAAACGGAAAAAACAAAAACAAAAACGCTTCCTGTTAGGAAAAGCTAAGCCGGTTGCCCTGGGAACGCCCCCAGCCTGGCCAGTCAGCTGTGAGAGTAGATGGCTTGGCTTCTCTTTAACAAATGAATGAAGTTCACCTGGTGGCTTCAGTGCTTGAACTAGAAAGTCCTGGCCGTGTGCAAACAGCTGACGTGCCGGCAGGGCGCCGTCCGTGCGCTCTGCTCGGAGCTCAGTGTAAACGCAGATCCTGGGCCCTGCAGGTTCTGGACTTCGTGGTGGCCGGCTGGGGACAGAGCTGCTCTGCCTGTGCACCTGACGACCGTCCTCTGCTTCCAGGGGCGTTGCTGGGCCTCTCGCTCCTGCTGAACGGCAGAGACATCGGCGCAGCCCTGGCCGACACGGCCGCCAACCACAAGTGGGGCATCTTCCTGACGGTGTGCGGGGTGGTGCTGATGGACTTCAGCGCAGACTCGGCTGACAACCCCAGCCACGCCTACATGATGGACGTGTGCAGCCCCGTGGACCAGGACCGGGGCCTGAACATCCACGCCCTTCTGGCAGGTGAGCGTCCCTGCAGCTGCAGGTGCAGAGTGGGGCGGGGGCCAGGTGCTCTCCGGGATGCCTGTGTCCCGTATCCCGGTGCCCAGGTTCCAGCCCTAACTTCCTGTGCCCACAGACCCTGGGGGGCAGCAGTGACTGCTCAAGTAACTGGGTCCCTGCCACCCACTTGGGAGACTTGGGTCGTGTTCTGGGTCTGGCTTTGCCCCCAGCCCAGCCATGACCATTGCAGCTGTTTGGGGGTGAACCAGTGGATTCACTGGTTCCTTCTTTTTCTCTTTCACACAATTTTTTTTTTAAAAAAATGTGAAGTTCATGGATAATGGAATTATAAGTTTATTTTGTTCAGAAACATTTTGAAATCCACACATAGCTATTTCATAATATGCATTTCCATGAACTTTTTGAGGATCCCTCATATGTGTGAATTTTAAAATATTTTGCACTAAAGTGAGCTTATCTTTCAAATCCATTTTCTGTGAACTTGTGGAAGTACCGTCAAACCACTGCTAGATGTGTATCTGTGGGTACAGACAGCTCAGGCATCCCTAACGTGTATACAGCTGGCCCCAGTCTGTGACACACGTGTGTGCATGTAGGCAGCTCCAGGGTCCCTGACACGTGTGTGTATACAGCCGGCTCCAGGGTCCCTGACACGTGTGTGTATACAGCCGGCTCCAGGGTCCCTGACACGTGTGTGTGTATACAGCCGGCTCCATGTCCCTGATACACGCGTATGTATATACAGACGGCTCCAGTGCCCGACACACACGTGTGTGTGTATACAGCAGGCTCCATGCCCCTGACGCAGGTGTGTGTGTGTATACAGCCGGCTCCAGTGTCCCTGACACGTGTATACAGCCAGCTCCATGCCCCTGACACACGTGTGTGTGTATACAGCTGGCTCCAGTGTCCCTGACACATGCGTGTGTATACAGCTGGCTCCATGTCCCTGACATCCCAGCCCCCTCTGCAGCCATCATGTGGATCTGGTTTATCTCTGGGTGCAGCTGTGTTTGGCCATTCTGCCCTCTGGGAGGTGGGTTCAGGTTCCCCGGCTTCCTCCTACTGGTGAGGAGTCTGCCCTTGACCAGCAGGTGCTCTGGGTGTACCCCACACGCCAGGGGCTCCCCCCGACCTGTCCGCTCCTGGGGTGTACCCCCACACGCCAGGGCTCCTCCCGACCTGTCCGCTCCTGGGGTGTACCCCCACACGCCAGGGCTCCCCCCGACCTGTCCACTCCTGGGGTGTACCCCACACGCCAGGGGCTCCCCCCGACCTGTCTGCTCCTGGGGTGTACCCCACACGCCAGGGCTCCTCCTGACCTGTCTGCTCCTGGGGTATACCCCCACACGCCAGAGCTCCCCCCCGATCTGTCCGCTCCTGGGGTGTACCCCACACGCCAGGGCTCGCCCCGACCTGTCCGCTCCTGGAGTGTACCCCCACACGCCAGGGGCTCCCCCTGACCTGTCCGCTCCTGGGGTGTACCCCCACACGCCAGGGCTCGCCCCGACCTGTCCGCTCCTGGGGTGTACCCCACACACCAGAGGCTCCCCCCCGATCTGTCCGCTCCTGGGGTGTACCCCCACACGCCAGGGCTCCCCCCCACCTGTCCGCTCCTGGGGTGTACCCCACACGCCAGGGCTCCTCCTGACCTGTCCACTCCTGGAGTGTACCCCACACGCCAGGGGCTCCCCCAGACCTGTCCGCTCCTGGGGTGTACCCCACACGCCAGGGGCTCCCTCCGATCTGTCCGCTCCTGGGGTGTACCCCACACGCCAGGGCTCCTCCTGATCTGTCCACTCCTGGGGTGTACCCCACACGCCAGAACTCCCCCGACCTGTCCGCTCCTGGGGTGTACCCCCACACACCAGAGCTCCTCCTGATCTGTCCACTCCTGGGGTGTACCCCACACGCCAGGGGCTCCCCCCGACCTGTCCGCTCCTGGGGTGTACCCCACACACCAGAGCTCCCCCTGACCTGTCCACTCCTGGGGTGTACCCCCACACACCAGAGCTCCTCCTGATCTGTCCACTCCTGGGGTGTACCCCACACGCCAGGGGCTCCCCCCGACCTGTCCGCTCCTGGGGTGTACCCCACACGCCAGGGCTCCTCCTGACCTGTCCACTCCTGGAGTGTACCCCCACACGCCAGGGGCTACCCCCCACCTGTCCGCTCCTGGGGAAAGCCAGACCTCCGCTTGCCCAGCTCAGCCTTTCACGTGTGCCTCCGGAGTGACCAAGAAGGCTCCTCCTTGTCCCCGCCTGGCCGCCGCACCTGTGTCCACGGTGAACACAGCCTCGGCCCCGCCCACGCCCAGCCTTCCCAGGTGTGGGAGTCCTTCCTCCCCCCCCACCACGTATTATTTGTACTTTTTATTCTCAAGGGTAGCACCAGGAGGGGCGTGGCAGGTGCCTGGAGGGCAGGGGCGGGGACACCCTCGGTGGGGAGCTCGGGGTGCGGCCGGCCCCAGGGGCTCCTTGCCTGGCCGCAGGAGGGCGCTCTTGCCCTGTCTCTCTCCCCAGGTCTCGGAGGAGGGTTTGGATACGTGGTCGGGGGGATCCACTGGGACAAAACGCGCTTCGGGAGGGCCCTGGGGGGCCAGCTCCGCGTCATCTACATCTTCACCGCCATCACCCTGAGCGTCACCACCGTCCTGACCCTTGTCAGCATCCCCGAGCGGCCCCTGCGGCCGCCTGGCGAGAAGAGGACGGCCATGAAGAGCCCCAGCCTCCCGCTGCCGCCGTCGCCGCCCGCCCCGCCGGAGGAAGGCGCCGGCGACCCCCTGCCCGCGCAGACGGCCACCAGCTTCTACGCCAGCTTCTCCAGCCCCATCTCCCCGCTGAGCCCCCTCACGCCCAAGTACGGCAGCTTCGTCAGCAGGGACAGCTCCCTGACCGGCATCAACGAGTTCGCCTCGTCCTTCGGCGCCTCCCACATCGACAGCGTCCTCATCGACTGCTTCACGGGGGCCCAGGACCCCTACCTGGCCATGCCGGGCGGCGCCCCCAGGCAGCCGCTCAGCGTCAGCTTCCCCCGGGCCCCCGACGGCTTCTACCGCCAGGACCGGGGCCTCCTGGACAGGGCGGAGGGCGCCCTGGCCGCAGACGGAGACCTTCTAAGGGTGGGCTCCCTGGATACCCCCAAGCCTCGGTCATCTGGGATCCTCAAGAGACCCCAGACCTTGGCTCTCCCGGACGCGGCCGGAGGAGGGGGGCCGGACACGAGCAGGAGGAGGAACGTGACCTTCAGCCAACAGGTGGGTGCACCTGCCGGGGCGGCCAGCGGGCAGGGGCAGCAGCCGGCGTCCCCTCCTGGTGGCCCAGACGACGAAGCCGCAAGTCCCAGCCGCCGAGGCACGGGTGGCTCTGGGTCAGGTGCAGCTCCTGGACCGCGCCACCTTTGCCCAAAGGTGACTCGGGCCAGGGCCGACTCCCGGCACTCGGCAGTGGCCAGGCCAGGGCCCGTTCGGCCGCGTGGCTCTGAGTCTCCCTGAAAGAGGGGACACGTAAGACCCCCGAGTGGTGCCGGGCCCTCCCTGCTGGCGGCCCCGTCGGCCATCTCGAGCCAGATGCACGGTCCTCAGGGTCAGCGGCCTCTGCGGAGGCAAAGGTCAGACTGGAGGCTCCTTTAAGTAAGGAGGGCCGTGGTCAGGCCGTTGCTGGAGGGGCGGTCCGGTCCGAGCTGGCCGGTGCTGGAGCAGCTGTCTGCGGTCGTGGTCAGCCCGCGCCGGGCCTTTGACCGGCTTTGCTCAGACCAGGGGTGCACACGGCCCGGGTCTGCAGGCCGGGACACCTCGAGGGTCGGGCAGCCGCTATCCTCAAAGGCTGCGCTGTCGCCCTCATTCTGGGCGACCCAGGAGGGACGCACCCGCCTGTACCCGGACCTCAGGGTGTGCGGTTGAAATCTCCCTCCGCTCGGCCCCGCCGGTGCCCCGGCCCCCCGCGTGCAGTGGGAAGAAGCCCACCCGGGCTCAGGCAGTGCCCCGCACACGTCTACGCCCCGCATGGCCGACCCGGGCAGGGCGACTGGGGAAGGGTCCCCGGGAGGAAGCGCTGGTCACGGGGGTGTCAGGGGGCGGCGCTGCCCGGCCCCCGGGGACAGGAGGCCCACCTGTCCGGCCGGGCCTCGGGGCGGCCGCTCTCCGTGGACACGCCTGGACCTCGGACTCCGCGCTGTGCCCGGGCTGCCTGCCTCCCTCCCGCTGAGGCTGGTGCCCGGCTTCCCTTGCAGGTGGCAAACATCCTACTCAACGGCGTGAAGTACGAGAGCGAGCTGACGGGCTCCGCCGAGCAGGCCGAGCCGCCGCTGTCCGCCAGGCGCCTCTGGGCCACCATCTGCCACATGCCCCGCGCGCTGCGCAGCCTCTGCGTCAACCACTTCCTGGGTGAGCGCTCGGCCCCGCCCCGTGGGCGTGTACATCCGGGCTCCCGCGATGCGACTTCCGGCGCCGAGCATCCGGGGCTCTGTGGGGGCCGCGTGCCCGCGACGGGCCCCGGCCGAGCGGTGGCCGCGGCTGTGTCCGGTTGTGGCGGAGCCGCCGCGAGGCCTGGCCTCAGTGGAGAAGCCCTCACTCCCCGCTCCCCGCGTCTGGTCCTGTGGGCGCCCCTGCGGTGGCCAGCGAGGCGGCCTCGGTCGGCGTGGCCTTGCAGAGGGCCGTGCGGCCGCGGGCAGGGAGCCTGACATCTGCGGCCCCGGCCTTGGGCCCGCGGGCTCGCTCGCCGTTCCGTGCGAGGACGCGGGGAGGGCCGGGCAGACGCAGCTTCCCGCCCGCGCGCCCTGGGCCGCCCACGTGCGTGGCCGCGGCTCCGCTACCTGCGCCCCTGCACCCGCGTGGGCGGCCCAGAGCGGCCCCTGGCCTCGGCCTGGCCCGGGCGTGAACCAGCCGGGGGAGGAGCTCGCTCTGCCTTCCAGATAGATGGGACGTCAATAACACTGACCGGGAAGTGCACGGAACACCTCTGAACCCACTTCTCAGAGCTCTGGGGAGGAGCCGCCCGGGCCCGGGGACCCCCGCTTAGGCAGCCCGAGCGCCTCGGCAGCGTCCCAGTGCATGCCAGAGCTTGGCTCCAGGTGGTGAAGTGCTAGGGGCCTCTTTGTTTTAAGGTTTGTTTGAAAGGCAGAGTTAGAGGGAGACACACAGATCTCCCATCACTGGCCCACTCCCCACATGGCCGCAGAAGCCAGGAGCCAGGAATTCCATCTGGGTTAGCAGGGAGCGGGATGGGAAGTGGAGCAGCCGGGACTCGAACCGGCGCTGCAGGCGGCAGCTTAATCACCGAGCAGAGCGCCGGCCCCTCTGGGCAGCTCTTGAATTCTGGAACCTGCAGACCGCTGGCTACTCCGGCTCCAGGGCCCTGGCCGGTGCTCCGGGCTCAGCCCCCTTCTCGCCCCGCCCCAGGGTGGCTGTCGTTCGAGGGGATGCTGCTCTTCTACACGGACTTCATGGGCGAGGTGGTGTTCCAGGGGGACCCCAAGGCCCCGCACACGTCGGAGGCCTACGAGAAGTACAGCAGCGGCGTCACCATGGGCTGCTGGGGCCTGTGCATCTACGCCTTCAGCGCCGCCTTCTACTCAGGTACCAGGCCCGCCCCCGGGGGAACACACTGTCTCCCGTGGGCTCTCGCCAGCCGCCCGGCTGCAGGAGGCAGAGGCCCTCGGGCCTTCAGAGAGCTGGTGGCCCACGGAGGGGACGTGTGCATGCCTGTCTGGGCCAGCCCTGGCCCCGGGGATGAACCACCAGCCACTCCTAGGCCTGCCAGCCCTGCCCACGGCCCGCCCACGCGGCTCTGTGGAATGGCTGCCCACGGGGAGGAGGAGGACAGAGCGAGTTCACGGAACTGCGGGGTGGGCAGAGGCCAGAGTCTGAGCCGACCCTGAGGTTTTGTGCCTGGGTGACCGTGGGGCACGGGAAGCAGACGGCTCACAGCAGCCCCCGGCTCACAGCAGCCCCCAGGGTGCCGGCCCCGGGGGAGCCCGGTTGGCCATGTGTGCGGGGTCTCTCTGTGAAAGACCAGGGAAGAGAGATTTCTGGCTCTGCCAGCTGGGCGGTCCCTGTCGCCGCACAGCCGGGGCCCTCGCAGCTTGGGGGCCACCAGGGAGGGCCAGGCGCCCGCCAGCGCGCCGTCACTCTGAGAGGCGAGTGGTGCGGAATTCTCACGAGCCACAGAACGCGCATGTTTGGTTCACTCCAGGGCCAGGCAGCAGTAGGCAGCTGGCCGGACGGCCCGGGCTGGGTGTCCCGTCTCAGTGGCCGAGTCACCGCCTGGGGGCGGGGGCCGTGCTGAGAGCTCAGCCGGTGGCTATGGCAGGCACGGGGCCGTGCTGAGAGCTCAGCCGGTGGCTATGGCAGGCACGGGGTGTTTATGGCCCGCAGCCCAGTTCTCTTGGAGCCACATCGTCCTGCTGTCTTGGGAAGAATGCTGGCGGCCAGGCGGTGGGCTGTGGTGTCCCCAGTGTGGAAGGGGACACAGGACAGTAATGACACAGGTGCAGAGTTCCGTGGGCCTCATGGGTATTTCAGCCCAAAGACCTCTCTGCCCACAGATGCCCTGGGGACCCAGCTGGGGTTGGCAGTGGACAGGGACACCCGGGGCCTGCCAGCCTCCCAGACTGCCGTGTCCTGGGTGCCCACCACCGCTAGCTCCGGGGTCAGCCCCGACGGCGGTCCAGGGAGGCTGAGTGCCCGGGGCCACGGGGGTCGCTCACCCGCGTGGGCCCACAGCAATCCTGGAGAAGCTGGAGGAGTTCCTGAGTGTCCGCACCCTCTACTTCATCGCCTATCTCGCCTTCGGCCTGGGGACCGGGCTGGCCACGCTGTCCAGAAACCTCTACGTGGTCCTGTCCCTGTGCGTAACCTACGGGATCTTGTTTTCCACGCTGTGCACTCTGCCCTACTCCCTGCTCTGCGATTACTACCAGAGCAAGAAGGTGAGTGCCCGCGTGCGACGCGCGGGACCCCCAGGACCCCCCGCCCCAGGCCCTGGGGAGGAGGCGCCCTCCCTGCCCCTCTGAGTGAAGAGCGGTGTGGGAATGCAGGATGGACGTGAGCCCCGCGGCACAGTCGGGATGTCAGTCAAGGCAGGCCCAGGCCCAGGGCCGGGCCCAGCGCAGCGCGGAAGGCCGAACCGCTCAGAAACCGATGTGGGAATTTGTCCGGCAGGGAGATTTTCTAAGAGCCGAAAAAACCTCACGACTCACCATTTCACGTGTACGAGTCAGCGTGTTGAACCCACGTGTGCAGCAGCCATTTCTGCAGGCCCCGGGCCCGAGCAGGAGCCCGCCTGCTGTCCCCGTGGGGGTGCCTGTCCGGGTGTTGGGCCCGAGGGGGTCGCCACGGCCTCAGCACCACCGCTTTGGCCCCGCCACGTCCAGGGCTGTCCCTGTGGAGCCGGGTCCGCGCCCCCTCCCTCTTCAAGGCCACGTGGGAGCCCCAGTGCGGCTGCCTCCTGCCCGGGACGACCCCCGTGGTGGTGGGGCTTCTTACTCCCCTCTCCCCTCGGCCACGCCTCCCAGGCCCAGCCCTAACTTGTTTTGAAGTTTGGTGTCTCTGACAAGTCTCTGCGCGTGGTACTTTTTTCTCTTCGTTTCTCTTTGTATTTTTAAAGAATATATTTGAAAAGAAGAGAGACAGAGTGACAGAGACGGAGCGAGCTCCCATCCCCTGGGCCCCTCCCCAGGTGCCCGCGGTGGCTGGACCAGGCTGAGGCTGAGCCCTCCATCGGTCTCCCTCGGGTGGCAGGCACCCAGTCATAGCCATCAGCTGCCGTCCCCAGGGTGTTAGCAGGACGCCGGGGAGAGGAGCCAGAGCTAGGAAGCAAACCCAGGCGTCCTAGCCCCCCCCCCCCCCCCAGTACTGTTCATAGGAAAACCTCCTGGTGCTCTGGGGTCTTTGGGCGTGGCTGTGACAGCCCCCCAGGCTCTGCCATGGTCAGTGGCCACAAGGGCTGAATCTCGGTGGCTGCTGTCCCCATCGGTTCTCTGGAGCCCCAGAGCCGCGTCCTCTGAGTAACGGACGTGCAAGTCCAGGTCAGAGGCCTGCTCTGCCGCAGAGGGCGGCACTGAGTGGCCAGTCCCGACAGTGGCGGCCACGGGGTCTCCTGGGCACTCCCATTCCATCTGGGCCGTGGGTTCGGGCGACCACGGTGCCCAGAGCCACTTCCCGTGGAGCCTGCTCTTGGCGCTCCCTGCAGGGGCTGGGCCAGCTCAGCGCTCAGGCTTCTCTCGCCTCCCAGCCAGCAGCCCTGCCCGCGTGTGCACCCTGGCCTCTGGGTGGTCCGCACCCCGCAGCCTGGGGGCATGTGTGGCGTAAGGTGGGGACCCTGACACCCCTCCCCATTGTCCCTCCACAAAAAGCCTGCTCAGTGGTGGGTCCCGTGGGGCCTGGAGCTGAAGGGGGAGGGCCTGAGTTCGAGACGCAGGGGCTGGGCAGGTTGCACCTCAGGCCCAAGGCTCCGCTTTGCCCGCTGGGCCCTGGGAGTTGGGGACGTTCTCCACCGTCCTGGATGTCCCCACCGTGGCCGCCCCGCCCAGCACAGACACTGTGCAGTCCAGCCTAGCCAGCGTGCTGCCGCTGGCGTGGGCCCGCAGGGAACAGGGCCCTGAGTGGCAGCCGTGGCGGCCTGGGCTGACGGGGTTCCTCTGGGTCAGTTCGCAGGGTCCAGCGCCGACGGCACCCGGCGGGGCATGGGCATGGACATCTCCCTGCTCAGCTGCCAGTACTTCCTGGCCCAGATTCTGGTCTCGCTGGTCCTGGGGCCCCTGACCTCGGCCGTGGGCAGTGCCAGCGGGGTGATGTACTTCTCCAGCCTCGTGTCCTTCCTCGGCTGCCTGTACTCCTCCCTGTGTGTCATCTACGAACTCCCTCCCGGCGACACGGGCGACGACGAGCAGCGGCCCCTCCTGCCCAGTGCCTGACACCCAGCGGGCGTGTACAGTCGTGACAATAAACACTCGGCAGCAGCCCAGCCTGAGGCTCCCTGGGGGCAGGGTGGGGCGAGCACCAGGTACTGCGGTGGCAGTGTGGCTCGGGGACAGTTGGCCTTGTCTGGGGAGGACTTGGGAGGGCACTGTGTCCAGGGGTGCCATGAACATCCTCCAAAGCACAGGACGCCCCTGCGAGCACGGCCCTGCTGCACCATCCTGCCCCCCCAGCCTGGGGCCTGAAGGCCCGGTCGGTCACTGCCCCACCTGTTCATCTACTCACGGCGCCTTGAGTGTGGTAGCGGGGGAGGTGCCAGAGGCCTGTGCCTGTGACAGGAGAGCCGGGGGCCTCTCGGGTAGGAGCAGCCCCCACTGCTCTCTTTAGATTTCTCATTTCAAGGTGGAAGGTAGGCGGAGAATCGTCCATCCGTTGAAGCCAGGAGCCAGTCTTCCAAGTGGGTGCAGGGCCCAGCACTTGGGCCGTCTTCTGCTTTCCCGGGCACAGTGGGAAGCTCGAACAGAAGCAGGGCAGCCAGGACTCCACCCAGCGCTTGGATCCGGCATGCTGGAGTAGCAGGTGGCCGCCCGACCAGCTGCGCCACAAGCGGGCCCCGGGAGACCGTGTCACGCAAGACTCGGGAAGGCCGGAGCAGACAGACCTGGTCACTGCCCCTCCTGCTGACCTGACGGGCTGGGGCCCGCAGGGTGGGGTGCTGCCTTCCCACACAGACACCCCGTGTGACAGCCAAGCTTGCTGAGGCCTGTGGGTGGGCTGTGCCCGATTGTGGCACTGACCCAGTCACTGCTGTACCCACTGCACTGACGCTGGCCTGGCGTGGCATCCTGTAGCCCCCGACGCATGGGCCTTACGGTTTGGGGACACATGGGGGGTACCTCTGCATACGAGTCCTAACAGAGCTCTGGGCCCACTGCCTACCTCTGAGAGTTGGACGTTCATGGCAATGTCTCATTTTTTTAAAAATTATTTAAAAGGCAGCGTGACAGGAAGTGAGAAGAGGGGCTGCAATCTGCTGGTTCATCTCCCAAATGCCCACAACAGCCGGGAATCCCAACTGCGTCTTCCATGTGGGGAGCAGGGGCCCAAGTGCGTGGGTCTTCAGCTCTCACCTTCCCAGGTGGATCAGGGGCAGAGCAGCCGGGACTTAACCTGACACTCCGATACGGGATATGGGCGTCGCAAGGGGAGGCATCACCCGTGTCCCATCATCTAGCCACTTGCTAGGCCACTCTGGCCACCCCCCACCAGAACCCTGGTTTCCTCAGCTTGGCCAGACCTGTCCAGCGGCCATGGCCTCCCCCAGAGGCCCAGCCTGCTGCCACCTGGAGCCGAGGTGCTGCTCTTTGTGCCTGCCCTGGTCTGTGACCTCCAGCCACCTGTTGGCCTCCACCCTGTAGCTGGGGGCGCGGCTCCCTTCCCCCTTCACACCTTGGGAGCTTAAGGGATTGGTTTAAGCTCTTCAGGCCCCAGCCAGGGTCTCCACATGCCCACAAGCACCTGAGTCCGTGGCCCTGCCCCTGCGTCGTGAGCAGGTGCAGCAGGGAAGTCTGGTGCCTCTCCGGTCACAGCGAAGACCCCGCCTCCTGCTCATGCCACACTTTCTGGAACCAGACTTGTTTATGTCACTCAGAAGAGCTCTAGGTTTTTTGTTTCTTTGTTTTTTTTGACAGAGTGGATAGTGAGAGAGACAGAAAGGTCTTCCTTTGCCGTTGGTTCACCTTCCAATGGCCGCTGCGGCCGGCACATCTCGCTGATCCGAAGCCAGGAGCCAGGTGCTTCTCCTGGTCTCCCATGCGGGTGCAGGGCCCAAGCACTTGGGCCATCCTCCACTGCACTCCCGGGCCACAGCAGAGAGATGGCCTGGAAGAGGGGCAACCGGGATAGAATCCGGCACCCCGACCGGGACTAGAACCCGGTGTGCCGGCGCCGCAAGGCGGAGGATTAGCCTGTTAAGCCACAGCGCCAGCCAAGCTCTAGGTTTTCTAGAAAATGTGGTGTTGGGTGCTTGCCCACGGGTCTGCAGATGTATAGAGAGCCCTCCCTCTTGCTCCTGGCTCTGTCAAACCCTGGCCCTGCTCCTAGGAGGCTGAGCTCATGGGGACGGCTTTTCCCCAGAGGACAGTCCGCAGCCTGTCCAGGCAGTGTTTGGGGGCGGTGCCCTCAGGCCAGCTCCACTAGGCTATTCCCAGCAGGTGACAGCGGGAGCAGCCACGGGATCCAAAGCCCAAGGCCCCCGACTCCTGGAGAACCCCGTTATTTCCAAACCTCAGGATGGTGACGGCGGGAGCAGGCCACGCTGCGGCCTGGCCCTGCGGGAAGGAGGTGTCATTAGCTGGACTCTGGGAGGGGTCTGCCGAGTACCTGGCCCCAGCTAAGCAGGGACCTGGCGGGGCTGGGATCTGAAGCCTGGGGAATCTGGCCCCAGGCCTCGCACTGCTAAAACCTTAGGAGCCAACGTGGAGCCCCCGCAGAGGGCCGGCAGCCTCCTGCCTCCTAGCCGCTGGGCTTGGGCCTGCTCTCCAGGGAGTTCCCTCAAGGGATCTTAGACCACTGAGGGAAGGGCCTCTCACAGCCAAACAAAAGCTGTGCTGTCCACGTTGGAAGCCCCTGACTCCCCCCCAGCACACCTGACCCCCACCGAGGGAGCAGCTCTGGCCCTGGGTGCCTGCTTAGGAAGGAAAGGCATCCTGGGCTTAGCGCTTCTACTTTGCATCCACCAGCCCTTGGGATGCAAGGGGCTGAGGAGGTGGCACCCGGCACCCACGTGCTGGGCTTTGGCTTTGTGAGGGAACAGCTCCAGAACTCGTCTCCTGGGCCCCGAGCAGCTGGGTGGCCAGATCCAACCTCTGCTCCGTGTGTTTGCAGAGCAGACCCTGTGCCACGTGGCACCACTCACCACGGCACTGTGCTGGGTGAGGGCATTAGAGGGGTCAGGAGCAGATGGCCTGGTGTTGAGGGTACCCATGGGAGTTGGGGGCGCCAAGGCCCTCAGGGAGCAGCTGTTCAGACACTTGGAGGAACCGATACTGGGCTGGGAGTACAGGACCCTCTCCTGTCAGCATTCACTGAGCCCCTGCTGTGCCAACACAGCCCTGCACTGGGGACACAGCAGAGAACGGAAGAAACCGCCCATCCACAGACCAGCCGCCCACCCTCCTCCCTGCACCTCGTCACCCCTTCTCTGCCGGGACCTTTGCCCACAATACCCTGCCCCTTCTCAGACCCACAAACCTGGCTGTGAGGTCCAGAACTGTCCATTCTCTTACAAAATGATCTTACCCCACACTTTCTCCCTGGGGAGCCTCACGGGGGTCTGGGCCTCACACTTCCCCCTGGACACAGCTGGGCTGTGCGACTCCTGCCACCTGGTGGCCAGGACTGGGAGTGGACTCGGCTCAATGCCCGCAGCAGACAGCCCGGAGTGGGGGAACGGAGGGCGTGACCAGGGTGGTCAGGCACATAGGAAGCAGTGGTCTTGGCAAAGCTCAGTGACCTCAGGAATCCTCCCTGGGCAGAACAGCTATCTTAAGTAGAAGTGCCCCAAAGTCCTCTTTTTAATCAATTTCACAGGATGGTTTTCTACAACCTAGGGCTCACCAGAGGCCCACGGGCTGCAACCCACCCCGAGTGGGGCCAGAGGGGCTGTGGGAACCCTGAGCAGGCGGACAGGCAGTCAGATGGCAAGACCGAGAACTTGCGTGGGGTGGGGGTGTTCCTGTCGGGCTCCCCGGCTCCCTGGGAAGCACGCAGCTCGACCCTGATCAGGGTAATTCTCATCCTGTGACCCCAGCAGCACATCCAGAACCTGCCTCTGCCAGGCCCACTTGTGCGCTCGCTCACCCATTCATCCCGCGGCCCCAGAGCAAGCCTTCTAGGTGCCCAGGGAGGAGGGGAGTGGGGCTGGGGCTTCACGGGGGCAGCGTCTGCAGCCCAGGCCCCCGAGTCAACACAGCAGAAGACAGGGCCCAGCACTGGAGCGGCCAGCGTCCTCCAAGGCCCTAAAGGTGATGCAGTGAGCCCAGTGAGGGCTCGAGGCCCTGGCCATCTCTGGCCAGAGATCCGCACGGCCCACAGGGTCATGTGCTGCACCCTCGATCAAACTGCAGCTCCCATGGCCCAGTTCCCAGCAGGCCTGCCTCCAACAAGGACCCGAGGGATGGTGAAGAGTCTGCTTCATCCCGCAGCCTGGGTCAGCCCGACATGGAGCCAACAGAACAGCAGGGCTGGGGCAGACCTGTGTCCTCAGTGTCTCCACAGGCCGGTGCAGGACACCCCGTCTTGAGGTCCACAGCTTGGCCCTGCTGTAACCCCAAGGCCATGTCTGGGACACACCTAGACGACAAGGCAGAGGACAACTTTTCTGTTCATGTCCGGATCACACTGCCCTGGGGCTCACTGTGCTCAGGCTAGCGGGGGCTCCTGGCTGGGTTGAGGGGTCCCCATGTCTCTAGTCTGACCCTCCATGGTACTCATCTCAGAGAGCCTGGAGGCGTACCACGCCATAATCCGTACCAAGTCCCCATCCTTCAGGCAAGCCATCTTGACTTACGAAGCAATGCCTAGGTGAGGTCTCCCCGCCACGGAAACTGAAGCAGCTGTGCTGGGGCCCTGGGCCTCTCAGAGGCTCGCAGAGGACCCACCTGCAGCAGAGCCAGGAGGGACCTGCCCGCAGGAACAAAGGGGCCGAGGTGGGCAGCAGCAAGGGCCTGGCCTGGGGCGGTGCCCATGCCACCACCACTGCCCCCGTCCAGCCGGGTGTCTGGCATTCCCGGCTCTCCCTCAGGATGGCTCAGGGCAGTGCGGTGCCGTCCAGCCTGAGGACAACAGCCTTCTCTGTGGCAGGAACCCATGGCCACTCAGACACGTGGCACTGACCGCTTGGACACCTTGAGATAGGACAGGAGCCGTCTTGCTTCCCTGAGCTCGGAGTGCGACCCCTGCGTGTGAGCTCCAGAACCACCTGCGTCTGTGTGGTGAGGCTGGTCCAGGCCGGAGTCCGGTGGCGCTGGCCGTGTGCTGTGCCCAGGCCTGCACCCCCACGTGGCAGGACCGGCCTGGCCTCAGGGCAGTTTCCCAACAGGAAGGTTTCTGGGCTGCGCTCGTCCCGTTGCTCAGTGGCTGCTGCCCCTGCCCCTCAGTGTGAAGCTTGGGGGAGACGCCCCGGCTGCGGCCCCTGCCGCTCAGTGGGCCAGGAAGCCACCTCAACCTGGAGGCCAACTCCGAAGCTGAGCTGGGGACAGGGCAGGGGAACGCCACAGCAGCCACTGTCCTGAGCTGGGTTCAGACCTATCGCCTAGGCTGACGGCCAGAACCCAGACACACTGGCAGATGTGAGACCCCAAGTTACAGGTGCGGGGGGCGTGGCCCAGGCACGTTTTCAGTCCCAACGTCCTGCCTGGGAAGGATTCTGAGAGCAGGTGAACTCACCCGACAAACCCTCCCTCCCACACAGATCCTTCTTCCTGGGAGCTCCTGGGGAAGGTCAGCAGGGAACAGCTGGCCCTGTGTGTCCCCTCCTCCCCTGGGGGAACTCAGGGCACAGGCGCGAGCCCCTGCGTCCTGCCCTGTGCAGCAACGAGACGCGGCGCACTGGTCCACACCATGGGGTTGTAGTGTAGCTTGGTTTTATTTATGTCCACAAATATTTCAAAAAAATTACAAAATACTCAAATGGAGAGAACACAGAAGTCACGATTTCTGGGTGTCTACTCTGTTTACACTGTGTTATCTCATGGCCGACTACTCATATATACACTTAGCTTCAAGATATATATAAACGTAGCAACTCAGAAGTACGCTCTGCTCCTGCACAGTGGAACATGAAGCTAACCTCGACAACACCGAACAAGACACATACAGAACACAGAGGAGCCGACTGCAGCGCGCCAGGGGGAAGCCACAGGGACCGCGGGCACCGCGGAGGCCGCTGCCGCGCTCGGGCAGGGTCCGCGCGGGTTCGTAGTGGAAGAGTCTCAGTGCTTCCCCTGGGGGTCCTGGGGTGTGGGGAGGGAACCGAATGCAACAAGAAAACACCAGAAGTTTCCAAGCTCAGACTTTCAAGTTCTTCACGCTTTCTCTTCTTTGGAAAAACAGACGATAGAGGAGGTAAAAGAGGAACTGAATGACAGACAAGTTTTACCCGGAAGGAACCCGAGAGGAAAGAGGCGGCGGTCGGGAGGAGGGGCGTGGGAGCAGCAACAGGTGCACGAGGCCCCACTCAGGGCCAGAGAAGCTCCCGGAACACGCCGGCCCAGGCGGCCAGAAGTTTGATGGCAAAGGGTTCCCCTGAGCTTGCCTCCCCGCACAGAGCTAATGTCAGCGCAGAAATGGAATGAGATGAAAGGAAAGAGCTACGAATATTTCCAACAGACAAAACAATCCTGTCTGTCCCAACCGAGACGTTTTCAGCAGCAGTGGGAAATGCCCGATGCATGTCTGAACCCAGACCCTGGTCTCTGCGCACACTGTTAGCCTCTCCTCTCCCTGCCCAGCGCAGTCTGGCTCCGGCACGCACCTCACGTCCACCAGGCAGCAGAGTGGGTTGTCCCAAGATTCATGGACGTGACCGCCACACACAGGGCAGAAATAGCCCCTGCGAGTCTGAGCGAGGACTGGAAGCGGTCCCGTCCTGGGGAGAAGCCTGAGCAACACGCAGACAGCTCCGCGTGTCCCTGTCCGCGCTGGGGGAAGTGCGTGGGATCAGCACTCGGCAGCCGGCTCTCCCCAGGACAGCGCTGTTCCCGGGGCCCGACCTGCAAGGCATCGCCTCCCGGGGGAAGCCTGCTTCTTCCCACTTCACATTTGCAGCTGGGATTCCTATTCCCACTCCCAGGAGTTTCCCAATCCAGTGTGGGTCACCACACACAGGTCTGCTCCTGGCGGGCAAACGCAGGCCCCACCTACAACCTGCAGGCCCCACTACAACTCCAAGGCCTCCACGCTCAGAAGCAGCCTCAGCAGGTGGCAAGGAGGACGTGGCTGGGTCCTCACAGAAGATGCGAGCGATGCTATGCACCACAGCGCAGATCTCTTACCAGGTTCCTTTGGCAAGTGTGTGTCCTGGGGTCTTTCATGTGCTGAGTTATCTGCATGGAATCATTTCCTTGAATTTTCTAGAATTTTCATGAGATTTTTCAGATTATTAAGAAAGGCAATTCATCCAGAACAATCAAACGTGTGTGCATAGAAATCTAGAAGGAAATCTACAATCAGACACACATGGACATGTGCTTCTATCCTCAGAGACAGAACACGAGGACGCCAGGGACAGGACGTGGACATTCAGCTCCTGCTCTCCTTGTGCAAAACCAGAGGCGCCACTAACCGCCGTCCACGTGCGTGCCAGCTACGGACCCAAGAAAACCAACAAAACGCCGCGTCTAACACTGTCCTTGCCAACGCCCACGCTCACTGCCACAGCCGCACCTAGGCCCACACTTCTGCCTGACTGTCGTTAGTAACGCCCATCTCTCCCTTTAATGAAAGGGATAATTATATAGAACTTTTTATTAAAAAATCAACTCTGTATTCTGTCAATAGCTGGTAGGAATTCACAATTAGTGACATGGCTGGAAAAAATAGACCAGAATAGTAGTTTGTGGAAGGAAAAAAAAAGGCTGTTCTAAAATTATTTATTTACAGACATAAAAAGCCATGCTGCAGAACTTTTTCAAATTATGAAGATTTCCTACAATGTATTAAAATAAAAGATTCTTTAAAAATTAGAGCTCTTGGATCCCACACTCATTTGCTGCCTATCTGCATGCCCGTGGGCACCGGCACACACAGACCAGGTGTGTCTGCGCACAGTGCAGGGCGAGGACTGATGCTAGCACCTACCGAGAAATCAAGGAGAAGAAAACTAAAGCCAAACCCCAGGGTTGCAGGAAGTTTTCTGAATGTGCAGCCCAGCCCAGGACTGGCTCCGCTTCCGGGGGACTGTCATGCAGGGGCCCACACCGCTCTCAGGGAATCCTCTCCACAAACGAACACTAGGATGCGATACGGTTTCAGTTGTGGGGTTTAAATATATAAAGAAATCTTTAGAAGATACTCTCTTTGCTTTCGCAGCTCCTACTGTCTGTGAAAAGTCCTGCTTCTTCCCCAGGAACCGGGGTTCCCACGGCAGCACTCATAACTGCTTGTCACCTTCTTTCTTCAGTCGGCTGCAAAGAAGAAAACCCAGGAAAGAATATGGGGCACTGGGGCCGGGCAGGCCAGGCAGTGAGGGAGGGCAGGGCAGGGAGGGAGGGAGGGAGGGCAGGACAGGGAGGGAAGGAGGGCAGGGCAGGGCAGGGAGGGAGGGCAGGACAGGGAGGGAGGGAGGGTGGGGAGGGCAGGGAGGAAGGGTGGGGAGGGCAGGGCAGGACAGGGCGGGAGGGAGGGCAGGGAGGGCGGGAGGGAGGGAGGGCAGGGCAGGACAGGGAGGGCGGGAGGGCAGCGAGGGAGGGCAGGGAGGGTGGGCAGGCCGTCATCCCAGCACCACCTCTCTGAGGCAGCTCAGAGTCCTGCACCTGCAGGCCAGGACCCCCACGGAGGCAAACCCCAGTCCTGACCCAGTGGGCTCCGGGCCTCTCTTCCTCTGTCCCTCCCATTCAGGTGGCTCCACGGGGCCTCCCCCAGGGCTCAGAAGAGCTGAGCCAACCCAAGAGGGGTGGCCACCCTGGGCACACAGGGCAGGAGCCTGGCCCCACACAGCCCCTCCTCCTCACCTGTAGTAATCTTCCTGACTTGGGAGGTGGCCTCCATGCATGTGGGGGTGTCCGTGCAGCCACTGCTGTTCCATGGCCAGTCTCTGCAGCTCTGCTGACTGCGCGTGCATGGCCTGCAGCTGGTGGGCCGCCGACATGGGGGGTGGGATGGCCCCAGGCAGGTCTCGGGGGTAAGGGGTGCCTGCCAAACACAGAACGGCTTCTGCTACACAAACGGCCGGAGTAGTGGCCAGACATGGGTAGCACAGCACAATGACCAGTGCAGCCACTGGGAGAGCGCTTGCCCAGCGGCTCCTCTCACGGCTAGGCAGCCAGGCCACTCCCTCCATGCTGTGCAGAGACTCCTCAGAGCACAGCCCCCAGGGGAGGGAGAAGGCCCCCAGGAGTGCCCAGGCGCTTCTGCTGCTATGCTGCCACCCCAGTGCCCCAGCTCTGGGCAAGGCCGTTTGGTTTCCTTCTGCATTTGTGACCCACCCGGCCCACGGAGCCCTACTAAAAGCAGGACTTTTGTCGGCCTTCTTCCCACACGGAGAGGCAGGTGCACACTGGTGCAGACAGCCACCCAGAGCTCCAGCCCCACGCCTGCATGGCACCCTCCCGCCTCCAGGCCAATTCTTACCAAACACCGGGTGACGCAGCATCTCGTGCTCATGGGGGGGCTGTCCCAGCAGAGGGTTGGGGAGGGTCCCAGGGGGGTAGGGGAAGCGAGCCAGGTGAGGGCCAGCAGTCAGGGGGTCAACCAGTGGGTGAACTGGGCCTGCTGAACCTAAAAAAAGGCAGAAGTCCAGCTTCAGGCAGTGCACAAGCCCGTGTCCTCCCAGCATCTGCCCTCCTTGGCAGAATAGCCAGCGACTTCCTCCTCACCTGCGCTGGCTCCGGGTCACCAGGGCTGGCACCCACCGGCAGCCCCACCTTCAGGGAGCCTCCAGAGCCAACCATTTGAGCAGACTCCCAAGCACCCTCTACTAGCAGCGCTGGCCTGGCTTGTTACGGAGCTGCTGCCGACAGAGCCCGCCTGGCTGATGCCCCAGTCTTGCCCAGCAGGTGTTTCCTGTCCACACTGTGGGCTGGACTGGGCCCCTACCACCTGGAATGCCTCCCTGGGGCGGCCAAGGAAGGCCAGCAGAGCAGGCTGTGCAGACAGATGGAGACTGAGCCCAGCGCCACCAGCATGTCACTACGGCTCTGGCCCCACTGTACCAGCTCTGCCCCCTTCCCTGGCTCAAGTCACCAGCATAAACTGGCAGGGCCTCCAATAAGCAACGTTGTCTCCAGGGAGACTCTCGGGGTTCCCTGGAGTCAGGGACTCTCCCGCGTGCCTTCTGCGCCTCACCCATCGCCCCCGGTGTCTCTGCTGGGTCACCTCCAGAGCAGCTTCTCCTGACAGCAGCAGCACCCCCACCCCACCCTCCCCGCCGCCAGCTCTCTAGATCACTCTCTGATTTATCTTCCACCTGTACATCCGCCTACTGTGCGCACCGCCAGGCCTTCCTCGGGGCCCTCGCCGGCCTGCACCCTGCCCAGTGAGTGTAGACTACACTGTACCCACTCTACCCCGTGAGTGTAGGCTACACTGTACCCCGCTCTACCCCGTGAGTGTAGACTACACTGTACCCCACTCTACCCCATGAGTGTAGACCACACTCTACCCTGCTCTACCCCGTGAGTGTAGGCTACACTGTACCCCGCTCTACCCAGTGAGTGTAGACCACACTCTACCCCGCTCTACCCTGTGAGTGTAGACTACGCTGTACCCCGCTCTACCCCGTGAGTGTACACTACACTCTACCCCACTCTACCCTGTGAGTGTAGACTACACTGTACCCCGCTCTACCCCGTGAGTGTAGACCACACTCTACCCTGCTCTACCCCGTGAGTGTAGGCTACACTGTACCCCATGAGTGTAGATTACGCTGTACCCCGCTCTACCCCGTGAGTGTACACTACACTCTACCCCGCTCTACCCTGTGAGTGTAGACTACGCTGTACCCCGCTCTACCCCGTGAGTGTAGACCACACTGTACCCCGCTCTACCCCGTGAGTGTAGACCACACTCTACCCCGCTCTACCCCGTGAGTGTAGACCACACTCTACCCCACTCTACCCCGTGAGTATAGACCACACTCTACCCCGCTCTACCCCGTGAGTGTAGACTACACTGTACCCCGCTCTACCCCGTGAGTGTACACTACACTCTACCCCACTCTACCCTGTGAGTGTACACTACACTGTACCCCGCTCTACCCCGTGAGTGTAGACTACACTGTACCCCGCTCTACCCCGTGAGTGTAGACCACACTCTACCCCACTCTACCCAGTGAGTGTAGACTACGCTGTACCCTGCTCTACCCCGTGAGTGTAGGCTACACTCTACCCCGCTCTACCCAGTGAGTGTAGACCACACTGTACCCCGCTCTACCCCGTTAAGTGTAGACCACACTCTACCCCGTTCTACCCCGTGAGTGTAGACTACACTGTACCCCGCTCTACCCCGTGAGTGTAGACCACACTCTACCCTGCTCTACCCCGTGAGTGTACACTACACTGTACCCCGCTCTACCAAGTGAGTGTAGACTACACTGTACCCCACTCTATCCCATGAGTGTAGACTACGTTGTACCCTGCTCTACCCCGTGAGTGTAGACCACACTCTACCCCGTGAGTGTAGGCCACACTCTACCCCGCTCTACCCCGCGAGTGTAGACCACACTCTACCCCGCGAGTGTAGACCACACTCTACCCCGCTCTACCCCGTGAGTGTAGACCACACTCTATCCCACTCTACCCCGTGAGTGTAGACCACACTCTACCCCGCTCTACCCCGTGAGTGTAGACTACACTGTACCCCGCTCTACCCCGTGAGTGTAGACCACACTCTACCCCGTGAGTGTAGGCTACACTCTACCCCGCTCTACCCCGTGAGTGTACACTACACTCTACCCCGCTCTACCCCGTGAGTGTAGACTACGCTGTACCCCGCTCTACCCCGTGAGTGTAGGCTACACTGTACCCTGCTCTACCCCGTGAGTGTAGGCTACACTGTACCCCGCTCTACCCCGTGAGTGTACACTACGCTCTACCCCGCTCTACCCCGTGAGTGTAGACTACGCTGTACCCTGCTCTACCCCGTGAATGTAGGCTACACTGTACCCCGCTCTACCCCGTGAGTGTACACTACACTCTATCCCACTGTACCCTGTGAGTGTAGACTACACTCTACCCTGCTCTACCCAGTGAGTGTAGGCTACACTCTAACCCACTCTACCCCGTGAGTGTACACTACACTCTACCCCGCTCTACCCAGTGAGTGTAGACTACACTGTACCCCACTCTACCCCATGAGTGTAGACTACACTGTACCCCGCTCTACCCCGTGAGTGTAGACCACACTCTACCCCGTGAGTGTAGGCTACACTCTACCCCGCTCTACCCCGTGAGTGTAGACCACACTCTACCCTACTCTACCCCATGAGTGTAGACCACACTCTACCCCGCTCTACCCCGTGAGTGTACACTACACTCTACCCCGCTCTACCCCATGAGTGTAGACTACACTCTACCCCACTCTACCCCGTGAGTGTAGATCACACTCTACCCCGTTCTACCCAGTGAGTGTACACTACACTCTACCCCGCGAGTGTAGACCACACTCTACCCTGCTCTACCCCGTGAGTGTAGACCACACTCTACCCCGTGAGTGTACACTACACTCTACCCCGCGAGTGTAGACCACACTCTATCCCACTCTACCCCGTGAGTGTAGACCACACTCTACCCCGCTCTACCCCGTGAGTGTACACTACACTCTACCCCACCTTTACCCAGGAGGGCTGGTGCTGAAGCTTCCCAATCAGCTCTGGGAGTGGGGGCTGGGCAGACGCCAAGGCTGGGCTGGGATGTGGGTGCTGCGGGGTCCAGGGTCTGCCAGGAGCTAGGGATGCCCAGAGTACCCTTTGCTCCTGGGCAGCGCCGGGTTGGCAGTAGTCTGGTTTTCCTACAAAGGCCCAGGGGTTGGGGCTTGGTCCCCAAAGTCTTACACTAATGGAGTAAGGGCGGACTTGACACAACTACAGTGTCTGTCAACGCAGTTCCAAGGGAGGCTGGTGACTTGAGCCAGATGGGCCTGGCTTCTCCCGCTGCTTCCTGGCTTGCAATGGGACAGTCCCTTGAGCACCCCCTTGCCTCGCCGGATGTGAGCACTGACAGGCCCACTCAACCTTGGATGGTGTTATCTCCAAAACCGTGGGCAGAAATAAACTTTCCTTCCTGAGCAGCAACTCTCAAGCACCTTTGCTAAAACACCGAAAGCCAATTGATCCGGACGATGGCTCCGTCTCTACTCAGGACCCGCGCCCCTGCCCGTGCACCCCGGCCCGGGCACCTACCTTGGTGGAGGGGGTCTTGCTGGTGGAGGTGGAGGTGGGAGTGGATGTGCGAGTGCTGGTGATGGTGCGGGGTCACGTTGAACATCTGCAGCCGGGCCAGGGGGTCGCTGGTCAGGGACGCCATGCGCTCGGCGTGGATGCGCTCGGCCGCCAGTCTGTCAGGGTAGCTCATCTCAGGTCGAAGCTGGGGACCTGCCAGGGCCAGTCTCTCGCGCTCCAGTGGGTTCAGGCCCGGGTGGAAAGAGGCAAACGGGTGGGGACCAGCAGCAGGGGGGATGGTGAGGGCGCTGTGCCGGGCGAAGTGCTCCATGGGGTTGGTGGCCGGGTGCAGGGGGTCCAGCTCCGGGGGTTTCACCTCGAAGCCCGGCTTCATCCGCTCCCGCAGCTCCCGCTCGCGGATCTCCCGCTCGCGGATCTCGCGCTCCCGCAGCTCCCGCTCGCGGATGGTGGGGTCCACGTTGTAGAGGCCAGGCATGTGGTAGGCCAGCAGGGGGTCGGTGGGGTTGAGGGGCATGTAGAAGGGGTGATTGCGGTTGGTGGGGGACATGACGTGGGGCCGAGCGTACTCGCTCAGAGTCCGGAGGGCGGGCGTGTCAGGCCCGATGTACGGGGGGACGGCAGCAATGGTGGTGGGCGGCGGCTCGAAGGACGGCCGCATGTGGCCAGGTCCCGTGAGCTGGGGGTCGCTGAGGCGGCCTTCATGCGCTGAGCTGGACGCCTTCTGCTGAAGGAAGGAGGGTGTGAGAGGCGGCAGCCTTGCTGCCGGGGGTCCGAGCCCGGTGTGCACCACTGTGCACCACAGGAGGGGGCCCTGGCCCTCCACCCCGACACGGAGAGCTGGCCACGGCCTGGCGCCAGCATGCGGTCAGACCATGCTGTGACAGTCTCCTTTCTGCCTGCAGCACCTGTTGTGGCCGGGGTAATGGGGACCTAAAGGAGTCGGGGCAGGGAGGAGTGAGCCGACTGAGTCAGGATGCCCCCATACCACACTTGGGTTGGATCTCCCTCCCTGCCCCACCTGCAGAGACAGGTCCCACCTGTTAGGTCCCTAAAGCCTTATGTTAATGGATAAGGTTAACGGACTAAGATGGGCATGGCGCCGCTGTGACTAAACCAGGAGGAGACCCAGGCTCCCTGTCTCTCCGTGTGATCATTCCTGGATACACCCATCACAGCCAGCCTCCCCCTCAGCACATGCCAGACTGGCAGAGCTGCCCCAGCCTGGACAGCAAACCTCCAAAACCAGGCACTGAGATCAGTCTCCTTCCTGCCTAGGCAGCTCAGCGTGGCCTCACACAACACGCCCTGGGCCCCAGCTTCTCCTCCCAGGTCCTCCCATGTGTTTCTTGCTGGCCCCTTGGAACTACACAGGCGACAGGTCTTTGAGGTACAGGGAAAGAAGAGGCCCCACTCTGGCAGCCCCCAGGCAGGATGACTCCAGACACTGTTGTGGGTCAGCTGGGACCTGGCAGGCACCCGATGACCTGGGCTCAGAGACGCCCCCCCCCCTTTCCCCCATCACAAAAGCCTGGGATGGGTGCAACCAGCGCCTGATCCTCCAACTTCCGTGAGAACACGCCAGGCAGCCCACGCGAGGGCTGCAGCCCAGTGCCCTCCCGCAGGCGCCGACCCCCAGACTCACGGCCGCGCGCTCTGCCTCCCGCTCGCGCTCACGCTCCCGCTCGCGTTCCTTCTCCTTCTCCTTCTCCCGCTCGCGCTCCTCTCGGGCCTTCTGCTCGGCCTCCCGCTTGGCCTTCTCAATGGCCTCCTCCCTCTTCTTAGCCAGTTTGGATCCGGCCAGAGGCATGAAGTACAGGTCTGTCCGCGCACAGGAGTTGTAGCCCCGGTCCAGGTGTTTGTAGAACCTAGGAGAGGCCACGTCTCTGGCTACAGGCTCCTGCCAGGGCCTCACCTGCCCTACTTCCCACCAAAAACCCCTGCCCAGCCTGTCTTGCACGCCTGCACCTGGGTTCCCAGGAACCAATACCTGGCGGACTGGCTGGCATGGCTGGGAGTGTCCACCACCGTGGGCTCGGGGGATGGGCTCCTCGGTGGGGGTGGGGGGCTCTCGGGCTCCTCAGCATCATCCCGAGCCTCCTCCTTGATCTGCACAGCGGGGAGCGGGCAGGAGGCACCCCCTGGGACGCTGCCTCCCGAAGAGACAGCAGCAGAGCAAGGCGGCTGGGCCGAGGTGCTGGGGCCGGCGGGTGGGGTGGAGGTGGAGGGGCAGGCGGGAGGGGTGATGGAGGGCGGGCCTCCAGGGACAAAGGGGTGCTGAGCAAATGGGGGCTGGGGGGGCACCTGGTGGAGGCTGGCTGGGGGGTGGGAAGCAGCAGAAGGGGGCAGGTTCTGGTTCTGGGTCAGCCCAGGGGGCTGGGCGGGAGAGGAGGCCAATGGCTGGCTCTGAGGCATGAGCTGCAGCGGAGGTGGGTGGGCTGACGGGGGGTGGTGTGTGGACAGGGAGCTCAGGGGCTTCAGGGCCGGAGGGGGCGGCAGGTTGGCGTTCATGGAGAAGGGCGATGGCCCTGAGAGGTGAGGCGGGTGCTTGTGGGCCTGAGGTGCTGGCAGCTGGGGGATGGGCGTGGTGGGAGGGGGCTTGATGTGCGGCATGGCCAAGGGCGCCGGCGGCAGGGGCTGTTCCCTTGGGGGCTGCTGGGGCTGCAGTGCTGCCTGGGCGGCCGGGAGCGGCAGGGTGCTGTGAGGGTGTGCTGAGGCTGGGGAGGTTCCCAGAGAAGCCTGCCCTTGGGAGGCCTGAGGGGGGAGGCCGAAGGGCTGAGGGGGGCCCGGGTGCTGCAGAAGGGGGCCGGCCTGCAGGCCGTGCGGGCCCTGGCTATGCAGGGCTGGCTGGGAGTGAGTGGGCGCAGGGGCCTGGCCGGCCGGGGGGTGTGGCGAGGGCAGCCGTGGAGGGTGCAGCGCAGGAGCCTGCTGGATGTGCGAGTGTGCCGTGGGCGCCGCCACAGCCGGAGCCTGGCTGGGGGGCTGCACCGCCACGGGGGAGCCCTGTGCAGGCGCCGCGGGGGCGGAGGGTGTGGGGCCTGGGGTGGGGAGCTGGGGCGCCCCTGCCGGGGCTGCAGGGGGAGCCGTGGCAGCACCGCTGGGCGCCTGCAGGGCTGGGGGCTGGGCCTGCAGTAGCTGCTGCTGCTGGGCCGACGAGTCCGAGTCACTCTCATTGTCCTGGGGGCTGGGGATGCTGGGGGATGTGCTGCGATTGTCCTGGTCGATGTCCTTGGGGTCACTGCTGCCCTCGTCGTTGACACTGCGGCTGTCCGAGCTCTCGCCCTCGCCTTCGGACGGAGAGTTGGGCCGGCTGATCTCCTGCAGCCAGAGGAGGGAGGGGAGCCTGGGAGGGCAGCCAGCGCCCAGCACACGGAAACCGTCTGTGCGGAGGCAGCGGCCACCCGGTCTGGGACTGAGGCCCCGAGAGAGGGGGCACGGCCAGCCCCGGCGGCCAGCGGCAGCAGCGGCACGGCTGTGGTGCTCACCTGGGTTTTCGTCTTCTTGGAGCTGGTCCTGTCGGACTCCTCCGTGTCGGATGCCACTTTCTCCCGCTGGCGCTTGGAGCTCTTGAGAGGGGACGAGGCTTCCTCCTTCACCTTCTGCAGCAGGAAAAGCCCATGAGGAGGGATTGGGCAGGCGGAGGGCGGCCCAGCGGCCTCAGCAGGGAACTACAACTATCTGTGGTCGCCGCTCTCACGGGAGTTCCCGCACAGGAAGCTGGCAGGGGCCGCTGGAGCCAGCAAGGAGCAGGCGCCTGGGAGGGCCACGGCCTGCCCAGACGTCCCGCCCCAGCCTGGGGGCTCACGGTTGGCGCTGGGAGCTGAGCAGGGCCCCTTTCTCTAGGCCTCATGCCTCTACCCACACGCGCCAGGGCAGGCACTGCCGGCGCCCAGAGGGGCTCCAGAGGGACCCTGACCCACGTCAGAGGACACTGAACACCAGCGCCAGAACTCAGCTTTGGTGCGAGGGCAGGAGTGAGGAGCCCCCCCCCCCCCTCCTCCCCAGCCCGACCTTGGCTGACTTCTTCACGGTCTCCGCCTTGCTGTCATTGCTGGAGGTACTGGCAGCGCTGGGGGAGTTGCGGCCGCTGGAGCGGATGTCTTCACTGATGGGCGAGGCGCGGCCATCAGGGCTGGCTGGCTGCTTCTTCCGACCACTACGTAGTGTGGACATCTGCCCACCCAGACCAGGGGCTGGTGAGGCTGGATCCCCACACCACGTGGTCCCCCCACAAGCCTTGTGGCCAATCCCAGTCCCCAGCAAACAACAGGTACCCCCACATGACCCTTCCTTGCAGCATGGAACGTACAGGAGGGGCCGAGGACAGAAGTGGGGGTAAAGGGTAAGGAGAAAGGTGAGCCATTTCCACACCCAGAACCCTGGAGGCGCCGTGCGCAGGGTGGGGAGGCCTGGTCAGGGCTGTGTGCTCTGACAGTTCACTCCAGCTAACTGCCTGTTCTCTCAAGGCAACACAATCTGACTGGATCATACACTTGCAAAGATCATTTGATGGGGCAGGAAAGAGCCACGGAGATGAAGCCCAGCTCCTGCAAGCACCAAGCACATCTCCATGTTTCTGCAGGGCCAGGGGCCTCCACAGAGGTCAGGGTGTGGTGACTAAGGCTGGTTCACCTGCTCCTTCTGAGACAAGGCGAGTAGCCCAGCAGGTGGACAGCCCCAGCCACCTGCCGAAAGGGCCTGGGGAGGCCCGTGGTGGAGAGAAAGGCACTGTCGGTAACCTCGGCCCCAAATCTGGAAACCCCTCCCCTGAAGCCCTGGCCACAGATCCACGCTGGGCAACAAGCACCATGACAGAAGAGGCTGTGCCGTGAGTACAGAAATGGGCCTGCCCAGGTAAAGCTGCAGAGACAGCCACACTGGAGGTGAGCGGCCCACAGGCCAGGGGGAGCTCTGAGGGACTTGGAGAGCCTCCCTGGGCCAGAAATCATCACCAAAGAGCTCTCTGTAAAACTGCCCTCAGGATGGGCACCCACAGGCCCCCAGAACGGCCAGCGGGCAATGCCTCTGGGCCAAGTGTTCACTTCAAGGGCAGCCTCTTCCCTGCCGGCCCTGGTGGCCACACGTCAGCAAGCACCCGGGCCCCGGGAAGCGCAGCCCAAGGACGCCGACTCACCGAGCCCCGACTCCGCCGCGTCCTCATGCTATGCTTCCCGCTGAGCCCATCGTCCTCCTCCTTGACGGGCTTGAACATGAAGGGCGGGGGGTCCACGGGCTTCTCGATGGGGGGCAGCTCACCGTACTTCTTGAAGTGGATGCGGCAGTCAGTGCACAGCAAGATGTTCTCCCGGCCCCCGTGGTGCCAGTCCTTGGAGGCTTTGAGAGGACAGAGGCAAAGGGTGCCAACCTTGGAAACCACGCCCTCCCCAGGGAAGGCTGGGCAGAGGCCCTTCTGCGGGCTCCGCCCAACCCTGGCCCCACCAGAGCCATGCGGGGGGTGGGGGGACGACAGAGGCGGCAGGCTTATTCTACCCCTCACTCCTGGCCACAAGCTCCCAGGAAACCCAGCACTCCGGTCCCCTCAACTTGAGTGTGTCCTGCCACTGTCAGTTCAGTACCTCACACTGACTGCAGAAGACACTTGGAGCCTGCCCTGTGACATATGGGCTAAGCTGCCGCCTACAATGCTTATTACATCCCATGTGAGTGCCCACTGGAGTCCCAGCTGCTCCATTTCCGGTCCAGCTCCCCGCTAATGCACCTGGGAAAGCAGCAGAAGATGGCCCAAGTGCTTGGGGCCCTGCACCCAAGTGGGAGACCTGGATGGAGCGCCAGGATCCTGACCTCAGCCTGACCCAGGACCCGATTGTTGCAGCTATTTGGGGAATGGAATCAGCAGATGGAAGATCTCTCTCTCTCTCTCCTCCTCTCCCTCTCCCTCTCCCACTCTCTCTCTCTAACTCTGCTTTGAAAATAAATAAATCTTTAAAAAGGGAAAAACGCTCTCAACTCCAAACACAATGCAAATGTCACATCAATCACTGCCGTGGGCAGGTGTCCACGTGGAAGCACGCAGTGTTCAGAATCTGGATATGCCCGTGCCCCGGCTGAGGCCACTTACTGGTGGTGAAGCAGTGGCGGCAGGCGTACCCCTTCAGCTCCTGTTCACTGTCCTCACTGTCAAAGTCATCTTCGCTGGCAGAGCTCAGGTCCACTGGATGTGGCAGGTACACGGTGGGAGAAGGGGAGAAAACACCATGAGGCTGGGCCCAGAATGGGTCTCAGTGTCTCGCTCTCTCTCTCTCTCTCACACACACACACAACCCTGTGACCTCTTGTCTGCACCAGGCTCTGGGCCACCACTCAGGGTGGGACAGTGCTCACGAAGAGTGGCCCTCAGGGCCTGCTGTGCTGGCTTTGGGGGACCAATCCTGCACCTGCATCCCGGGGCAAGCGCCGATGCCCACAGAGACTCTGAAACGGGAGAAGGCATCGCTGAGGCCCTCCCCAGGGCCCCCCAGCACGCTAAGGGGTCAATTCTGGTTGTCAGTGTGTGCAGCACAGGAGGCCCTCAGGTGGCTCTGGGGCTGCACTGCCACATGTGGGCTCCACCATCACACTGCCACCAAGAGGGGCATCAAGCTCATTTTATCACTGTCCAGACGGGCCCGGGGCTCCCACAGCAAGGCCTCCACCAAGTGGAAACCTCCTCCGGCCAAGGCCAAGACTCCCATTTCTATAGACTCTCCGTGAAGCTGGCTTTTTAGAAACATTTAGATGTGTGGGTAATCTTGAACTCTCCCTGCTCAATCCCAGCTCCCACATCTATGCTGCACGTAGGTCAGGCTACTCACACACAGGCCCAGGTACAGGTCAGAGGCAACAATGCCTGGAGCTGGACACCAGCGGGCAGCTGCGTGTGAACAATCTCCCACCACTCACTGCAGCACTGAGATCCCCACTTACAAAATTCACTGGAGGGGGGTCTGGAGGGCGTGCTAACAGGGGTGGACGCAGTGCGGGTCTTGATCCTCCGGAACACAGCCTGCCTCCGATGGCGACGGTGGGCCCGCGAGCTGGCTGCTTCAGGAGTTTTCTTCCAGTAGTAATAGAAGGTGATCAGTTCCCCCTGTTGGAGAGAAGGGCTGGCTGAGAGGGGAGTGTGGGAAGGGGTGGCTCTTCCCAGTCCCCCACAAAGCCCTCTCTGCTGGGAGAACAGCTGGATGAGAGGCGAGGAGGCCTGCTCCTGGACCAGGCTCGCTGAAGGAACACAGCTCTGAGCTGCCCATGGCTGCACAATCAGGGCCTGTCCATCAGCAAAGCCCAGCTTCCACACGCCCACAACACCCACTCACTGGTGTCCCCCACAGGCCAGGCACTGCCGGGCTCTGAGCACTGGAGGCGTTTCCGACACTGACAACAGGAGAGGAATTCTACTCTTGGGAGCACGGGCGTGAGTGTGAGCAGGTGTGTGCACATGGAGGACGCCTAATCCACAGTGTTCCAGGGATCATCATGTGGGTGTGAGAAGGAAACGACTGGCCAGTGGGACTGCTGCAGAGGGGACTGACCAGCCAGAGAACGCTGCCCGGTGCTGGGGAACGGGCCAGTGGGAGGTCAGGAAGAACAGACAGCTCACGCCCAGGCTACCAATTTCTGCACTCTGCACAGGCCCCAGCCGAGCTAGAGGACATGCTGAGGCCACGGCTGACAGGCGACGGACGCACAGACGGACGCACAGCGGTGCAGAGGCAGAGGTGAACCTCACACGTCCAAGGTCAGCCTGCAGGGCAGAGTCATTCTTCCCACGGCCCAGCAGAAAGGGGCGCTCGGCAGCCGCACCGTCAGCTCCCTAACGGCATCTGCACACAAACGGCACCTCCACTGACCCTGGTCTGCGTCACACAACGTCTCTACCTGGGATTCCTTTAAAAAAATCACTCAAAGAGCCTGGATCACCTGAAGGTGGGAACCAGTGCCCACAGTGCTGCTGGGCCTCACCCGTCCCTCACAGTCTTGCTGGAAAGACTAGCAGGGAGCAGTTAGAGACAGGAGTGTCAACACTGGGCAACAAGTTCTAGTGATCAGCAGAGCTCCACAGCGGACCAGGGTCAAGGTCATCACACACAAGGCCAGAGAAGGGTGGATGACGCCCGTGCATGGGATCTTTACTCTCGGGGCTCAGGAGCGGGCCCACAGCTGTCACCTGATCCTCAGAGGAGGCCATGAGGCAAGGCGGCCTCTCACTGGCTGAGGCCTATGGCACCATCTCCTGGAGCCTGATGTCTGCCAGAGTTAACAGGCAAGCATCACCCAGGCCAGGGAGCCAGCCGAGTACGTGTGCACACACGCTTGTCTCTCCACCCCTCAGTACCCTGACATGCTAACTGAGTAAGGGCAAACACAGACACTTCCCTTTCACAGGCTGGTCTATAAATGTCCCTGGCTCCCGCCACTGCGGCCCTGGAGACGTGTTGGTCTGTACGGATCCTCTGGTGCTGGCTGGAGGAAGACAGGATGAAGGAATCTGCTGACAGAAAACTGACCTGGCTCTACCTTTCCTGCGAGAACACATGGAGAAGTCAAAGCAGGCCACGGGCCCCTTCAAACACTGCCAGAGCGGCTGCTTCCCCGCTCAGCAACTCACAGCCCAGTTCCACGCTTGTAAGAATGAGAACAAGCCACAGCGCCTCCTTCCACCTAGTCCTGAGTCACCTTGTGGCTGGCGAGTGAGAGAAGCTGGAGATGTCAGAGGAAACACGAGGCTGGAGGAGACGGAAGGGAACAAAGCCGGGGGGAGGCTCCACCTGGTTTCTGCTCGGCCTCGGTCTTCCTTGGAGGCCCTGGACATTTCCAAACAGCACGCGCTGCTAACACCCCAGCGCCTCACTCGGCCGCAGCAGGCCACTTCCATTTCTCAAACACGACTGTTTTGCAAGTCACAAATGCTTTCAAAAGATAGCATAACCTGCACACTAGAAAGAAGCCAGGCTTCAGGGAGGCTGAGAAACAGGACCAGTGCCAGACACCAGACAGGAAAAAAGCTCCAAGCAGCTGGCGTGGCACTTGGGACCCTGCCTCTGGCCTGCACCGTGTCCTCCACCGGCATGCCACGGCATCAGGACCACAGAAGGAAGTCATCGTGGAAGCAACATCAACTTTTGCTCAACACTTAAATAACAGCTTGCAAACAAGAAGAATGAGTCCAGAAGAGAGTTCATCATCTGCAAGTCAAGGGTCAAAAACCAAGCAACAAGGACCCTCGTCCACAGGTCTGAAACATACAAAAGAAAACACGAAATACAAGCCTTCAGTGCAGCAGGTGGAGCAATGACCAGAACTCTCACCAGCAAAATGGCCCAATCACTTCGTAAAAACTGCAGCCACTCTTACAAAGTAGAAAGACATCGGATGACACGGCAATTCTACTTCTAGGTGTCTACCCAAAGGAAATAAAAGAGGGGAGAGGGGAGAGGGGAGAGGGGAGAGGGGAGAAGAGAAGATCTCCCATCCACTGGCTCACGACCCGAATGTCTACAACAGCCAGGGCTGAGCCAGGCTGAAGCCAAGAGTGCAGAACTCCATCCAGGTCTCCCACACAGATGGCAAGGACTCCAAGTACTTGAGCCATCACCTGCTGCCTTCCAGGGTGCACAAGGAGCTGGATCAGAAGTGCAGGACTTGCCGGCGCCGTGGCTCACTAGGCTAATCCTCTGCCTTGCGGCACCGGCACCTAGGTTCTAGTCCCGGTCGGGGCACCAGATTCTATCCCACAGCTCTCTGCTGTGGCCCGGGAGTGCAGTGGAGGATGGCCCAAGTGCTTGGGCCCTGCACCCCATGGGAGACCAGGAGAAGCACCTGGCTCCTGCCATCGGATCAGCACGGTGCGCTGGCCGCAGCGCGCCGGCCACGGCGGCCATTGGAGGGTGAACCAACAGCAAAGGAAGACCTTTCTCTCTGTCTCACTGTCCACTCTACCTGTCAAAAAATTTTAAAAAATAAATAAATAAAAATAAAATAAAAATAAAAAAGAAGTGCAGGACTTGAATCAAGCACTCCCCACGTGGGATGTGGACATCCCGAGCGCTGACATAGCCACTGCACACCATGCCTGCCCCAGAAACTATTGTGTTTTTATTTTTTAACATTTATTTTATTTAAAAGTCAGAGTTACAGAGAGAGGGAGAGACAGAGATATCTTCCATCCTCTGGTTCACTCCCTAGATGGCCTCAATGGCCAGGGCAGAACCAGGCCGAATCCAGGAGCCAGGAGCTTCTTCTGTGTCTCCAACATGGGTGGCAGGGGCCCAAGTACTTGGGATGTCTTCTGCTGCTTTTCCCAGGCCGTTAGTAGGGAGCTGGATTGCAAGTGGAACAACCGGGATGTGAATGGGCGCCCACACGAGATGCTGGCGTTGCAGGCAGTGACCTCACCCACTACGCCACAGCACCGGCCCCCAGAAACAGGAGAAAGGGTAACTGGATTACAGGACACCCACTTTCTGGAAGACTGCTTAGCAATGCAGAGAACAAACTACTAATACATACAAAAACCCAGGTGAATCTCAAAGCACCATACTGAGTGAAAGCAGACAGACACAAAGGGGGTATGTGTGGTTGCATTCTCAAAAGGATAACCCGTAATCACAGCAAGCAACTCCGTGGTTGTCGAGAGCCTGGAGGCTGCAGGACAGGAGGCTGCAGCAAGAGGGCTACGCGAGTAAGTGTTTTGGGGTGATAAGAATGGCCTACAAATTAAAGATGGTGTTATTTACGTGGGCATACAAAGTTGTCAAAACCCACTGAACTATGCACTTAAAAGTGGGTGTAAGGGTCGGCACTGTGGCACAGCGGATTAAGCCACTGCCTACAATACCAGCATCCCATACAGGTGCCAGTTCAAGTCCCGCTACTCCACTTCCCATCCAGCTCCCTCCTAATGCACCTAGGAAAGCAGCAGAGGATGGCCCAAGCGCTTAGTTCCCTGTACACACATGGGAGACCTGGATGGAGTTCTAGCTCCTGGTTTCAGCCTGGCCCAGCCCTAGCTGTTGCAACCACTTGAGGAGTGAACCAGTGAATGGAAGGTATCTCTCTCGCTCGTTCCCTCTCCCTCTCTCTGTAACTCTGCCTTAAAAAAAAAAAAAAAGATTTATTTATTTATTTGAAAGGCAGACTTACAGAAAGGCAGAGAGAGAAAGAGAGAGAGAGAGAGAGAGGTCTTCCATCCACCGGTTCACTTCCCAGATGGCTGCAATAGCTGGAGCTGCACCAATCAGAAGCCAGGAGCCAGGAGCCAGGAGCCAGGAGCTTCTTCCAGGTCTCCCTTGCGGGTGCAGGGGCCCAAGCACTTGCACCATCTTCCACTGCTTTCCCGGGCTATAGCACAGAGTTGGATCAGAAATGAAGTAGCTGAGTCTCGAAACTAGTGCTCATATGGGATGCCAGCACTGCAGGTGGTGGCTTTACCCATTAACGCCAGAGCGCAGGTCCTGTGCCTTTCAAATAAATACCTAAGTAATACTTATTATAGACGTATAATAGGTGCCTGAGGCCTCCAGAGGCCGGCCTCAGCCTCTAGGTAGGACTTGGGGCCCGTTTGGGGCTGGCTCTTGCGTGCCCTGGGGCGGGTGAGAGGAAGACCAAGCCCAGGGCGGCAAAAAAAAAAAAAAAAAAGTATAATAAATAATAAATATATTTTTAAAAGTATGAGTATTTTATATGTATCATATAGGACATATTTGCCAAATTTTTGCCAA
This sequence comes from Lepus europaeus, assembly GCF_033115175.1. Taxonomy (NCBI): domain Eukaryota; kingdom Metazoa; phylum Chordata; class Mammalia; order Lagomorpha; family Leporidae; genus Lepus; species Lepus europaeus. The sequence goes on from NC_084831.1 coordinate 5,147,387, forward strand.
AGGTGATTTTAAAAAAAAAATCACGGCAAATCCATGCCAGGTTTTATCACCTGCCTCCCAACCCCTATAACATCTAGCAAGGGATCAAACACTGGAATGGAGCGCACCTAGGCAGGTTCGAAACCGCATATTGCTGACCACACGGGTGACAAGGCCCTGGGCACAAACAAAAGAACATGTTGAGAAGCTTTGGTTCTACAAACAGGGAGTGAAGCGGCTCTCAGCCTCTCCAGAAATGAAGTCAATGGAAATTTAATCAAACATGCATAGCGTGTGCTGCAGAGGCCCGCTGCACATAAATTCAGGGAACAAAAGCTGCTGCAGAAATCAATAGCTTACTGAAACATTAACACAGGCAATCATTGATCAAAAGGCAGCCCCACAAGGCAGCCTTGCCAATTAGCTCCCGCTTCTGCTCGCAAGCAAACACTGAGGTGTGAATGTTGTCGACACGAGTGGCCTGTAATGATCATTTTGTTCCGATGCTCCCACCTCATGTCACAGCAAGGTCCCCCAGCCAGCACATCTGACATCTCAGCACTGTGACTGCACACAGCATGACGAACTAAACTGGTTTAGTTCCCGGGCAAAACGAGGCGCAGAAAGCAGGGAGCCACCTCCGCCCGCCAGCACGAGGGGCTGCAGCTCCACCTCACTGCTCTGTACTTGCGGCTCGCCCTCTGCAGCTCTTGCCTTCTTCTTGGTGGGTGGGGGTGGATCTTGCCACAGGCCATCTAAAAAGCCATGGACAATGTAAGGGATTTGCTTCCAGAGGCAGGGTCTCCAGCCCAGCACAGGTGTCTTCCACGCTACACATCCAGTGGCGGTTAGACAATCAATGCCATTAGGTTCCTGTTATTCTCCACGAGACTGGGGGTGGGGGCAGGGGCAGGAGCTCAAGGACAGCAGGAACAGTGCTAGCACAGGCTCTGGGCCCGGGACTGGCAGCTGCCTCTCCTCACCACCATCTGACTTCAGTGCCTCCTGAGTTAGGTTAACAGTGGATCAAGTTCATTCACACAACACAATGTCATCACAAGCGTTGTGAGAACTCCCTCCATGGCCTGAAGAGCGCCTCTAAGAGGTTCTGCTTGACCTTGGGTAAAGGTCAGGCTGAGAAGGTATTCCAGGGGCCTGGGGCACGGGGCACAGGTGCGGGGCTGCGCGTGGGAGCCGACAGCCCTGCTGCAGGGCCCTGAGTTAGCACACCACCACCAACACAGCTACTACTGCCGCTCCCTCAGGCACTCAACACTAAGGGAAAAGAACCACACGTTGTTCTGTCCAATTAAAAAATAATTCTCTTTCTACAGGAGGGTGAGCTGATGTCTGCCTTCTCCTGTGGGACCACAGAGAGTCAAAGTGTAGCACAGACCGTCGAGGAGGGAAAGCGGTTCAAGTCTCAAAGGCCCCTCTGAGCGTGCTCGGCTGTCCCCACCACGGGCCCAGGAGCCTAGAGGGCCCTCAGCCCCAGGTGCTCGCAGCACCAGCTCCCGGACGGGCGCTTCTGGGAGGCTGCTGTGGCGGAGGAAGAGGTAAGTCCATCACTTCTGTCCCATATTAGACGTGTCAGCGTACACTCAAGATCGAGTCTGAACTGCTTTTGGTCATCTTAACATACTATCATTACCACATCACCAAGGAGGGTGGAAGGTGAAGTCCGCGGTGGGCCAGTCCGCCATCCCTACCAGGTGTTACCCTTAAAGCCGAGGCCGCTTCCGTCTCCTGGAAAGGAGCCCACAACAGCCCCACTGCCCTTCAGCCCACACAGCAGTACCTTCTTACCTCCCTTCTCCCAACATGGCTGTATGAGCAGCAAGACAGGACGACGAGGACTGCAGCAGTCTCCTGCAGCCCTGCCCAGCGTGTGCAGGGTGTGTGTGTGTGGGGGTAGTGATGACGGTGCAAACAGGCAGACTAACCCAGGCCTCTGCAGCTCATTTCTGCATCACCACCGAAGTTCCCACAGGCACCTCTTCTGGACCAAGGCCCACTCACCAGAAGGGGCAATGAGGGTTGAGGCAGGCCTGGAAGCGCTCAAGAGCAGCAAGATTAGAAATGCAAATATAGCTTCCCTCTGAAGCTATTGTATGCCCTCCAAGCCCACCTGCCACTGTAATCATGCCAGGAGACAGGACAGGTGGGGTGGAGCGGGGCGGGGCAGGGCAGGGCAGGGCTGGGCTGATGTGTATGCACCTCTGCTCCAGCCAACAAGGGCTTGGAATCAAGCACTTAGATACAATTATTCAAAACTTTTTAAAGACATATGATTATCTGTTCCTATGCTAAATGAATATTTTAACGTGATTACACAGAGAAAGAATGGCTAAATAATCTCTGTCCAATGCCTTCTATCTCAGCGCTAATGTGCAATTAGTTAGAACCAGTTTTTATTCTGCTCAAGTTTCTTTGAAAAAATGCCCTAAAGTTACTGTGTGGCTCCTTGGTAGTGGTCCAGGTAATGGGAACAAAGAAACCCAGCCTTTATAGGATGTAAACCTTCAAGGTATATTTTTCCCAGGAGAAGTTCCAGCAAATAAATAATCCTGCAAGGCCCCAAACTCTGCAGAGGTAAGGCAAAGTGAGAGAAGGAAACGTGGGGTAGCGCTGTACCCAGGCCCAGACAGCAGCCAAAGCCACAGGGAAGGAGGTCTGGCTCTGGGACCCTCTGCAAAGTGCGTGATTACAGCAGCCTTTTCTCCTGGCAAAAGCTGCTAAGTCCAGGGGAGTGAAGCTTCCTGGCAGGCCTTCCTGTGCAAGTCACTCTTTCCTTTCACAGCCTGGCGACTCAGGGCCTGGCTCTGACAGCCACTCAGAAGACTGAGCTGAGCAGCTGGGCACCGGGGAGAGCCATCAGCTATGTTTAGGAGCAGCCACCTTTTACACATCTTTTTCTAGCAGGCAACGGGTTGTCTTCCAGTAACGACTCTGGTAATTAAAGCAGCATTCTCCTGGGCTCCTTCTGTTAACCAACCAAATCAAACCCCCTAATCCCTGAAGGAGCCAGACCCTGCGGCAGGCTCTGCGGGTCTCAGGGTGCAGACGGGAGAATGATGACCTGCCTGAAGGCACACGGCATACAGGTGCCGTGTTCTGGAGTCATCCTGCATTTGGGAAGCAGAAGGATCTCCTGACCCAGCACACCAGCCAACAGGAAGCCCGGCGGGAGGAGGCAACCTGCTTCCAGGCAAGGCCATCCCTACCACCTCCAGCAAGGGCGGAGGGAGGAGAGGCAAGCACACAGAGGCGCTCCTGCACCAGGAGCTGATCCCACCTACTCCACGCAGAGGTCCACGCCCGGGAGCCTGCTCCCTCCCACACAGAGATTAGGGGACTCAGTCCTCCAAGCCCAGCTGTGATCCTGCCATTTCCCCTCCAATCCACAAAAGGCACAAAGGCCCAGCTTCTTTACCAGGCTTTCCCTCTGTCCTCACAGGACCTCTCCACCACCTTCCTCACCTCTCCTGGCCTTTGGCCCATGCCAAACACGATGGCTGCTTTGCCACTGCTCGACACTCTCTCCTGCCCCCAAAACTCCCACGCACAGGTCCAGGTCCAGGTCCAGGTCCTCTCCACTCGGGGCCCCTTCTTCCCCCGCCCCCATCCACCAAGCTGCTGTTCTATGCTTCTCTCCTGGACTGTAACCGGGGCAGAGGCAGAGCCCGCCCAGCTCCCCAGAGTCTGTGTCCATGTCACCTATGAGCACCCCACAGGTCTGAGGCAACACCTTAAACACAACAGTTTGATGGAATGAGTCTTTTCTGTGAACTAAAATTCACCCAAAATTTACTCTGAAAGGATGAAAATTTTAAAGAAATGGATACAGGATGGGCGACATTTTTATTCTGCCAAGTAAGGTCATTAGAAATAACTGCGTCCTGTTCTCATAGAAGAAATGAGATTTTATGTCCAAGAAGGTGCAAAAGATAGACTTCATCTTTATTTGCTCCTAAGCAGTGCTACAAGAACAGCTACAGGGTATGTGTTTTATCTCTCAGGTGCCAGGGAAACGCGGTCTCTGTGCAGTGTCTGGAGCAGCTGCTCTAAGGGCGGCGTCTGGCACTGGTGGCTCTGGAAACCACTGCCCACACTTCCTCCTCAGCGATCTTATTTATAAGCAAGAAGCCAAGCACCTTCTGCTGGGCAATGAGAGCTCTGATGAGGACAGCTACGCTGCAGACACCCTGACAGATACATGCCTCTGCGAGCCCTGCTGTGCAACTAAGGCAACAGAGGCACAGGCAGAGGACGGCAGGCACCCAGCAAGTAGCAGCCTGGGGTCTGGCTCCAGAGCCTAATGCTCTTAACCGCCCTGCTATGTCACATGTCCAAAAAATTTAAAGAACTAGGAGAAACAGCGATTCAGGCTCAGATGCAGTATCTTTGATCTCCAGAGCTCATCGCAACAGCACCTTAAATGTCCTGTCTGGGCCTGCAGCCATCAAGAGTGAAGAGCACCCGGGAAGCTTCCCAGGGTGAAGCCTACCCTCCCAGCAGCACCCAGGACTCAAAAAACTGCACCTGCCTGAAGCAACTTCAGGGGTGCCAAGATAAAAAAAATGCATGTGGTAGGCACAAGGGCAGAATCAGAATTACACAAAAGCCCGGGGAACTACTTTCTGCTCCCACACCAGGAATACACTCTCTGGATGGCCAGACGGACAATTCACTACACCTCAAGGCAGCCAACGGCCACTCCTGGCTCTAGATGACACGTGTGCAGGTGATACGCAAATAGCCTTCCCCGCCTCTTGATCCAAAGCTGGTGAAACTGGAGTTTAGACTGGGTGGAATCCCTGAGAGGGGACAGGTTCTGCCCAGGAAAGAACACAGGTGACCTGCAATGCATCTGCATCTATTTAAGCAATGGCCTGAACCGCACTCAACCGGGAGGGGTCTGAGAGCCAAGGAGGTGGTTCTCCCTACTCGGCCCTGTGGCCACACCCCACAGCAAGCAGCTCCATTAAAAAACCTATCCACTGGTCACACACTAAGAAGATTCTCTCACCTAACCAAAAATAAACAATGGATATGGGAATAATTCATTTGAAGATAGAGATCAAGACTAAGAAAACAGCACCACGGCCGCCCAGCCCTGGCCACGTAGGGGCCATGCCAGCCTGGCCAGTCCTGAAACATCAACAAGACCTTCTTAACACGGAACCCACGCACCGAGGCCACTCAGAAGCCTTCTCGCTGCTGTTGTTCCCCTGAGCGTTTCGTTAACTACAGACTGTTGTATTTTGCATGTATTGTCAGTACTGAGAACCGTGTTTTCTCGCTAGAGCCTCCCAACCCTCAAGAATTCATTGGTTGCTGTTGGTTTTCCTTCCCACAGCCGAACACTTCATTACTTCCTGAACTCATTTTTATTGGAGTTCAGCACCAGGGCAAGTGGGATTTCACTGTTGTTGCTTCTATCACCACATCACCTTTTTAAATGTTTTCTAGTTCCTGCAACAAAACCACAATTCTACCAGCAAAGGGGGAGAAGAGAAGAAAGGAAAACCATAAAACTGTTAAAGCCCCCCTTCTCCGTGTCATAAACATTTCCTATTTATCGGCCTCTCATTATATGTGCTATCGTATTATCCCCACACAGCATCAAAGTGACATCCGTCAGGGTCACCCCATAAAATATACATCAGCAGTGTAACATTTAATGAGGGGAGCGGGACGAAAGATGAGGAATGGGAGAGAGCATGCGGCAGGACGCTGTAAAGGGATCATCAGTTACATCTGCACGTTTCCCGGGGTGATAACTGAATGGCAGGGGCTGCAGGGAAATCCATTTTTGAGCTCAGAAAGGATAGTCAGGAGAAAAATGTTTTTGTATTGGAAGCTTGTAATGACTGCCAGGAAATGAGAACAGCTCCTTTAACAACACTGCTTTTTATATTTTATGTTTTTTATGGACACACAGCAAATGAGCATGTACAATCCATTTCTGCAAGCAGAATTTTAAAATACAGGACTTCCTCATTACAAAGAAAGAAAGCAAAGGGCATTTAATTTTGTCATTGCATTACATGTGCTTAATAAAAGAAACACAAGTGGGGACTGCTCTTCAGAGCACAAAACCTGGGCCTGGTGCCACGGCCTCCTCCTCAGGTGTGAGACAACTTCTTCCTCTTCTTCTCTTCTTGCCTGGATTCTGGATTTAACCTAAGGCAGAATCTTAGGAAAACCCAGGCAAGCGTCAGATCTTGTGTCTAGTCTCTGACATGCAGCCAAGCGATTGATTTTTTCATTGTCTTTCAGCACAGGGACCCCAGGGAGGGGCCAGGGCTGCAGCTGTCCTTGTGCTGGCTGTGCTGTCCCAAATCCATCCTCCGGGGTCCAGACCCCCTGTTCCTCAGTGTGTGACCTTCCTCTGAGCTGGGGTCTCTGAAGAGGTCATTAGGATGAGGCCCTAATCCAATAGGACTGGTGTCCCTGTAAGAGGAGCTGGGGATGGCCACCCATGAGCCAAGCAGAAGGAACTGTGGGAACTGTGGTCGTGGTGGAAGCCCCCAGTCTGTGGCATCCTGTCGTGGTGGCCACAGTGGACTGCTAACAAGTCTAAGGACAGAGCTCCCCAGTCACCTGCTTGACCACTGAGTGCTCACTGGGCAGAGGCCTCCCAAGGCTGCCCGCCCTCAGGGCAGGAGCAGTCTTCTGGGAGAAGACCAAGTACCAAAGGGGAGCAAGGTGGGAAAGTGGCAAAACAGGCAGCCCCTCCTGCAAGTGGGGGCCAGACTCCCCACTGGTGCTAGCTGGGTGGATGCTATGCAGTTCCCACACAACTGCTCGCTGCACTGCACCCCCGGAGAGCCAGCCCAACCCTGCAACACCTTCCAGGGCTAGGCTCACCTGGAGGGGCCTGGTGGGAAGAAGGGGGCGCCATGATGGCCCCTCACAAATAGCTGTGAGCAGAACACATGGAAAAACCCCTCCTCCAGCTCCCCCAGGTCTATTACCCACACTTCATTCTCGTCAGTTCTCCAGGAATGACCCAAGCCTCACCAGGCTGCCAGGCCGCACCAGGCCCAGCACAGCATTCCCCAGGGCACTGTGACCACAGCAGTGCCAGGGTGGCAGGCGACTCACACTTGTTAGAAAACACCCTCACCATGAACCACCAGGGGTCTGGGTGTGATTTATGGCAACCTCCTCCTAGCCCGTGTCTCTGGCAGGCCAAGGTCAGCTGGTTCCCAGACAACAGGCCCGGAAATGTGTGGCTGCCTCAACTGCCCCAGCCTGCACAGGTTAACTGGTGCTTAGGGAAGCTGCTCCCCTGGCAGGACCCCACCCGAGGGAATGTGGGATCATGATGCCGCCACCTGAGGCTGTTCACCCAGAGGGGAGCTGGGAGCTCCCTTGGCAACTTACTGATGTTGGCATCAAAACCCTGCTAACCTGTTGTGCAGACAAATCACAGCTGCTGCTGTCACGGGTGACCATCACACACTCTAGCCCCTCTCCTGGTGGGGTGTGAGGTGTGGTGGGAGGGGTATGACACTGGGAACTCCCAGCCCTCAGGCCCGTGAGTCTATGCCATGCTGTGGAAGTAACGGTCCCCGTGTCCCAGGTGGTGAGAGGTCACTGCCAGGCGCCAGCCATCTCACACAGAGCCACCCAGGGGGAAGGCTGTGTCCCTAGGCTCAGCAGAGAGCCCAGAAACACGCTCTCCTGAGTTCGAGCTTCCAGTCACACAAGGCCTCAGGAACCGCCCATCCCCTCATCTGCTTCACTCCCAACAGAACAGAAGGGTAGGGATTTCCCCCTGAGCCCGTGGCCAAGGAGCCCTCCCTGCAGGAGGAACCAAAGGTGAGGCACAGAGCAGTGTTTTCAGAGGTCCCTCGAGGCCTGGTCCCGGCACACCTGACACTGCTCTGAGCCGTGCCAGGGATATGGAGCCTCCGTTCTCTCACCTCGGGAAAAAGCTATGGCTTCCCCCACACCCTACCTGCCGACCCCCAAGCCCTCCTGGGGTGCAGGGCTCTGGACACCCAGCCGCTGTTCATACAGAAAGCACTCCCTTGAGTGAGCCACAGGGCTGTGTCCCTGACAGCCTCCTTCCATGGCTGGCGGCTCTCTCCATCAGTCGGGACCCTGGCAGAAAGCAAGCTGTATTCATGACTTGACTCCCTTCCTCTCCTGCTGCACACAAACAGGGGACACAGCCCTGCCAACTCCGTCCCGGAGTTCCCAACACGTGACAGATGAACGCTCACAGATTTGAACTGAGATGGGTCACAGATATACAGATACTTCACCAGGGCCTGCACAAACAGAAGTCACTGATACTCATAAAAATGATGACTCAGTTCTGGAGATAAGAAACTTAATCTTCCAGTGGAGCTTTCCAAAACTGAGATAAACACAAGTAGATGGGAAATTTGCTTTGAGAATCAACTCCTCAAGATTCTACCCTTCCACAGGGCTGATCTGTGCCTCAAAGTAAAAAGGGAGCCCCCCGATCCCTGTAGGTCAGCAGGGGTGCCACCCCGATCCCTGTAGGTAAGCAGGGTCGCCACCCTGATCCCAGTAGGTCAGCAGGGCTGCCCCCCAATCCCTGTAGGTCAGCAGGGCTGCCCCCCGATCCCAGTAGGTCAGCAGGGCTGCCCCCCCCCCCCCGATCCCAGTAGGTAAGCAGGGCTGCCCCCCTGATCCATTTAGGTCAGCAGGGCTGCCCCCCCGATCCCTGCAGGTAAGTAGGGCTGCCCCCCCCCCCCCGATCCATTTAGGTAAGTAGAGTTGCTCTCAGAAGCAAGGTGACTTCCCCATGCCAGCAGGAGCTCGTTGTAAAATGAGAACAGATCCCCCCCCCCCCCCCCCAAATCTGTGATGAACCACATAAGCCTTGGCCTGACACTGTTCTAGGGGCTTGGTCTTCACCTGAATTAACAAAGTGGTCCCTGGTCCAATGACACTCTGGTACTAAAAAGAACAGCTTCTACGCTTCTGAGGCTGGGTATCTGCTCATTTCAGGCTATGGGAATCTTCTGGAACCATCTTAAGTGCACTCCAAAAGGTGACTATGGTGCAGCCCTGCCAAGGCCATCACCAGCAGAACTCAGACTTCAACAAATCCATAGCAGTCTGATTTTTGTTGATTTTGTATGGCCCATGAATGATGATATCCAAATGGCCCTCGGCCCTGCGCTCTAAGGGTTGGTAGACAGACCCAACTCCCCAGAGCCAGAGCCCGGTGAGTACCACACTCCTGGAGTGTGTGTGAGCATGCCTGGGCCTTGCAAGAGGCTCTGGGCCGTGCCTGCAAGCCAGCTATCTCGCAAACCTTTTCAGAACATTCAGGACCCCTGTGCTGTGACTGAAGGATCCGTGGTGACAGGTCTCTGCCCTTGGTAGCCTGGATGCTTCTACCATGGTGGCAGCAGTGACCTCACGTCCACACGTCTGCAATGTCTGCAGAACCTGGGGTGCTCACAGCACCCCACAGGGTGGGGAAATGCATTTGCCAGCTTGGGTCCTGGCTTAGTCAAATGGCAGTGTGTCTGCGTATGTGTGTAAAGGGGTATGCTACTGGGAAAGAAAGGAGAAAAATAATTAATCACCATTACTGTCAGGCTTTTTTCAGCTAGTCCCTCAGCTGATCCAAGGAACCGACTGTTTGTTCAAATCTCCCACGAACGGAACACAACTAGTGCCATGCTCGGGGCACAGGAGAGATGGCGCATGCCACACGCAGCAGATGCCTGGCTTCCTGGGCCCGCGTAGCACCTTCTGCTGCCCGTGGCTGTTTCCCATTTGCACCTGTTAACCTGCATTCGGTGCAGATCAAACATTACCACGAACCACAATCCCCTCTTGGAATCTGTAACCCAACAGCTTTAGCTGCCCAGGTCCCTTTCCTGTGTCGACTTCTTTGCTCTGTGTCCCAAGAGGGTTAAGCAAGCTCTGTCCACTGCACACGGCGGTGCTCACCTATGGCGCCAGCACAAAAGCTCAGCGGGGACAGATGCCCTGCCCTGAACGCTGTGGTCATTTGGGGAGTGAACCAGAGGGTGTGAGATCTCTCTCTGAAACTCTGACTTTCAAATAAATAAATAAGTCTTTAAAAAATTATGTCCAATTACAATAAATTCTATTGCTGAACTTTAAAAATATTATTTGACAATAATTTAGGAAGCACTAGAGTGTCAGAAACCCCAATTGCTGATCACTAGCTTGTCAACAGGAAAGAAGTTTAAAAGATGCTGGGAATGGAAGCCAGAATGAACTGTGTCACTCACAATAAGGATGGGAGGGATGCTGTCCGATGCCCTGCAGCACCCCTGCCTCCTCGGCTGCTCTCTGCCGTGTGCTTTGGGATGTATGAGCCGCAACACATGCTACTGAGTATCATGCATCCTTCTCCTGCTGGCCCAGGTTTTACCCCAAAAACCAAGGACAATTCTGTGATGTGTCCCCACTCCATGGGGTCAAGAGACCGAGTGGATGATGGCAGAGAACAAACACGCTGTGCGGGTCACTCTGAAAACCCAACATACTAGAGAGTGGTGAGCACATCGAGCAGGGATCCTCTGCTGGAAACCCCAGGAATCATTCCAACAGAGGCTCACACATGACAGCAAATAAAGAGGCAATCACTAGCTGCCTGCTCTGCGGGAGCAGAGATAAGAGGTTGTATACTGACTCCAGATAAGAGGAAAATTGGCCTGATGAATATCGCTTAAAAATTCTTCCCGGATATGAACTACAAGCCACCACCAGATGCTCCGAAGGCATCTTCGTTGCTCCCCCAGTGCCAGAAGACAGCAGCCCTCCGTGTGCTCTTACTCAACTCTTCCAGGAGCTGCAGATGACGAAGCCAAGCCATGTGTTTGTCAGCCCCACGAGTTCAGTCTAAGAAGTTCCAGCTAAACTTTCCGTCCCGGCCTGTGGCCAGGAATGCGGATGGAATGTAACTGCTGTGCCTGGACAACAGGGTCACGGCTGGCCCGCGGCACATTTCTCAGCGACAAGCTAAAATGAACTCACAGCTCCTGTCAGTGCTCCCCTCCAGGCCCACCCCACGGCAGTTCCACGGACCACCGGCGCCGGCCACCAGGGCTTCCGTCGTCCTTTCCCGAATTCCTACCACGGACCACCGATGCCGGCCACCGGGGCTTCCGTCGTCCTTTCCCGAATTCCTACCACGGACCACCGATGCCGGCCACCGGGGCTTCCGTCGTCCTTTCCCGAATTCCTACCACGGACCACCGATGCCGGCCACCGGGGCTTCCGTCGTCCTTTCCCGAATTCCTACCACGGACCACCGATGTCAGCCACCAGGGCTTCCGTCGTCCTTTCCCGAATTCCTACCACGGACCGCCGATGCCAGCCACCGGGGCTTCCGTCGTCCTTTCCCGAATTCCTAGCAGGAACACGTCAAGCATGGCCTTGGGCCTACACTGCTCCTCAGCAGAAGCATGGAAGGAATACATAGCTCCCGCACTGTTCTCACTGTATGCTCTCTGTCTGAGAGGGAGGGAAGGGAGCAAGTTCCCCACCCCCTCATCCTCTGTCTTACTCCCCACATGCCCATACAGTCCCTGGCTAGAGCCAAACTGGGGCCAAGGAACTCAATCCCGGTCTCCTGGTGGGTAGCAGGAATCCAATACTTGAGCCTCTCAGGATCTGCATCAACAGGAAGCTGGAGTCAGGAGCCAGAGGCAGCTACTAAACCCAGGCACGCCAGCATCTGAACCACTCAGGCCAGAGGCCCGTCCCATAACTATTTTATTTGATGACAGAGACAGAGAGATAGACAGAGACAGAGAGATCTTTCATCTGCCGGTCTACTTCCCACATGGCCACAATATCTGGGGCTAGATAAGGCTGAAGCCAGGATCCCAGAACTCCATCGGGTCTCCCACGTAGGTGGCAGGGGCCCAAGCAGCTGGGCCACCCTCCTCTGCTTTCCCAGATGCACTAGCAGGGAGCTGGATTAGAATCACAGTGGCCAGAACTCAAACCAGTGTTCTGATACAGGATACTGGTGTCACAAGCAGCAGCTTAACCCACTGCACCACACTGCCAGCCCAAAACTGTATTTCAGAATCAAACATGCTCACTGCCTAGAATAAAAACAAAATGGACTTCACCTGTCACAGCAGAAAGAAGGAACCAGTAACATCTGTGTTTACCGTGCCCCCCCCCCTTAAGGGTCTCGGTCTCCCTCTTCGCCCTCTGCCCCGCTGGAGGGTTAGGTGGCCTCAAAAGGCCTCAAAGAAAGCACAGTCCTTGCCCTTGCAGCCAGAAGGGACAACGGACCTAGGGAGCTCCGGACTGCCGAGCCCTGAGTGACGGCGGGGAGAGGCGAAGGGACAACGGATCCGAGGGAGCTCCCAGCCCGAATGCTGAGCCCTGAGTGTCGGGGAGAGGCGAAGGGACAAGGGACCGAGGGAGCTCCGGACTGCCGAGCCCTGAGTGACGGCGGGGAGAGGCGAAGGGACAACAGACCGAGGGAGCTCCCAGCCCGAATGCTGAGCCCTGAGTGTCGGGGAGAGGCGAAGGGACAACGGACCGAGGGAGCTCTGGACTGCCGAGCCCTGAGTGACGGTGGGGAGAGGCGAAGGGACAACGGACCGAGGGAGCTCCCAGCCCGAATGCTGAGCCCTGAGTGACGGCAGGGAGAGGCGCGAGCATGAGGCTTCAGTTCCGCTCTATGTTCACTCACAGAGGAATCCCAGAATTCCCTGGGTGTCAGGACCCTAAAGAGAACTGGATAAGGACGGACTTAGAACAAGGCACCACAAACAAGCCCACCCATGGCCTACGAGGCCCGATCAGCAGCTCCCTGGGCCCTGGTTTCCTGCAGGGAAGACTTCTGCCAAAACAATCCTGGCTTGGAGCAGTCAGAGGACATACACAGAAGCAGCAGTCCACCACACCGGTAAAGAAATAATTTGCATGAATTTAATGCATACTTCTGTCACAACTGGTCAAAAAACTGGCATAGTTAGGAAAACCTAAAATACTATGGTTAACTGTTCTCTCCTTACAAATTACTACTTAGAATCAGAAAGACAAAAATAATTTTTTTTTTTGCTGCACCTGTATAAATCATAAGGAGAAAACAGAGCCAAGAGACCAACTTCTCATTCCAAGTTGAGAGATACATCCCACCCACATCCATCACTTCTGAGTGACGCAGCTTCACTCAACACCAGCCAGTTAAGTCTGCGGAGCAAGAAAAGCTGATTTTAAACATTTTTAAAAGAGAAAATCATCACTAATCAGGACACTCTTGAGAAACAGGGACAAGGTGGGAGACTGGCCACATCAAAGACCAACAATTGCTCTAAAGCTGGACAAGAGAGCCCAGAAACAGAGTCACATATCTATGGAACACAATGCAGTACAATGGCCAATTCAACTCAGCAGAGAAAGGGCTGGACTTTTTTCAAGAGACCATATTGGGACACTTGGTTACCCAAATAGAAAAAAACGAAACCCTAACTCATAATACATGTGGTGACCAAATCCAGAAGACAGAGGACAAATATGAAAAGCAAAACCATGAAAGTTTTGAAAACCAGTATAGGGGCCTGCGCTGTGACGCAGCAGGTTAATCCTCACTTGCAGTGCTGGTATCCAATATGAGCACTGGTTCGAGTCCCAGCTGCTCCACTTCCAATCCAGCTCCCAGCTGATGGCCTGGGAAAGCAGTTGAAGATGGCCCAAGTGCTTAGGCCCCTGTAACAGTGTGGGAGACCCAGAAGAAGTTGTGGCCATTTGGGGAGTGAACCAGCGGATGAAAGACCTCTCCTTCTTTCTCTCTAACTATGCTTCTCAAGTAAATAAATAAATCTTTAAAAAAAGAAAAAAAGTGTAAGACACTGCCTAAGTAACTACTAGGAAAGATTTCTTAAACAATAAGAAAGCTCAAACACAAAGAAGGCTGATAAATACAATGTATTAAAGCTAAGCGGGGCAGGTATTGTGGCACAGCAGGTTAAGCCACCACTTGGGATGCCCAGACCGCCTACTGGAGTGCCAGTGGGGGCTCTTCCACTTCCCATCCAGCTCCCTGCTAACGCACCTGGGAAGTAGCAGAGGATGGCTCAAGTAACTGAGCCCCTGCCACCCCTACGGGAAACCCTGATGGAGCTCCCGGCCAGGTTTTGGCCTGGTCCGTCCCTTGCTGTTGCCGCCATTTGAGGGGGGCGAAACAGCAGATGGAATATCTCTCTGTCTCCTTACCCTCTTCTTCCCTCCCGCGCCCCAACTCTACCTTTCAAATAAATCTATCTTAAACAACACAAATGGCCTTTCATAAACTTATTACAAAATGGCCAGGATCATTAGTAATCAGAGAAATACAAATTAAAATCATCTTGAGATATTTCAAATGCACTACATTTGGCGACCATTTAAAGGCAGAACTCTATCATAAAGTACGAGCAAGGATGTAAAGTCACTGGGATTCATACACAGCTGAGGAAAAAACCCAACCACAGGCTTTATAGCAGAACAGAGACACCTGAGAGGCTGTACTCTGAGGGAGAGCCTAAGAACCGTACGTGACACCAGCAGGGAGAGCCCAAGAACCGTACGTGACACCAGCAGGGAGAGCCCAAGAACCGTACGTGACACCAGCGGGGAGAGCCTAAGAACCGTACGTGACACCAGCGGGGAGAGCCCAAAAACCGTACGTGACACCAGCGGGGAGAGCCTAAGAACGTACGTGACACCAGCAGGGAGAGCCTAAGAACCGTACGTGACACCAGCGGGGAGAGCCTAAGAACCGTACGTGACACCAGCGGGGAGAGCCCAAGAACCGTACGTGACACCAGCAGGGAGAGCCTAAGAACGTACGTGACACCAGCAGGGAGAGCCTAAGAACCGTACACGACACCAGCAGGGAGAGCCTAAGAACCGTACACGACACCAGCAGGGAGAGCCCAAGAACGTACGTGACACCAGCAGGCAGAGCCCAAGAACCGTACGTGACACCAGCAGATACGTACAACATCTGGAACCGACAGAAACGTCAGAAAAGATAGGCAAAATGTATTGCATTCACAGCAGGCTAAGAACCACCATGGGAGGCAGGTGAAGGTCCGTGACAACAGCAGGCGGAGGCTCTTCCTCCATGTGTCCACTCACACGAAGTTACAGACCATGCAAACCAAGTACCATTCTGCATAGGGCCATTAACACATGACAAAAACGAAGGGGAGGACAGCAGAATATGCAGGTAGAGTTAGAGAGATGGAGAGACAGAGAGAGGTCTTCCATCCACTGGTTCACTCCCCAAATGGCCGCAATGGCCAGAGCTGGGCCGATCCAAAGCCAGGAGCTTCTTCTGGGTCCCCCACGTGGGTGCAAGGGCCCAAACACTTGGGCCATCTTCTACTGTTTTCCCAGGCCATTAGCAGAGAGCTGGAGCAGAAGAGCAGCAGCCATATGGGATGGTGGCACCAAGGCAGGGGCTTAGCCTACTACACCACAGCGCTGGCTCCAATCCCTGTACTCTTAAACTGCACGGTGGTAACACAGCAACTTATTATGTTCCTGCTTTTAAACCACACACGTATCTTATAAACATTCTTCTATAATGCTCCAATATTTACTAAAGAAATTTCCTTAAACACCCCAAAGACCATCAAACATTTCAATTCTTTTAGGCAAGAGTTTTCTTTGTTGTTGTTATCCTGACAGAGAATTTGAAAAATACAAGTCAGGAATCCAAATGGAGCGCCATTCAGGTTTCCCAAGGAGGTGGATTGCCCCAAGTGCTTGGGCTATCCTCCGCCCCTCTCCCAGGCTACATCAGAAGCAAAGCTGGGGGGCCAGTGCTGTGGTATAGCAGGTAAAGCCACCACCTGCAGTGCCAGCATCTTATATGGGCACTGGTTCTAGACCCAGCTGCTCCACTTCTGATCCAGCTCTCTGCTATGACTTGGGAAAGCAGAAGAGGATGGTGCAAGTCCTTGGACGCCTGCACCCATGTGGGAGACCCAGAGGAAGCTCCTGGCTTTGGAGAAAGAAAAGAGAGAAAAGAGAGAAAAGGAAGGAAGGAAGGAAGGAAGGGGGGGGAGGAAGGAAGGAAGGAAGGGGGGGGAGAGAGGAAGGAAGGAAGGGGGGAGAGAGGAAGGAAGGAAGGAAGGAAGGGAGAGAGGAAGGAAGGAAGGAAGGAAAGGGGGGAGAGGAAGGAAGGAAGGAAGGAAGGAAGGAAGGAAGGAAGGAAGGAAGGAAGGAAGGAAAGGAAAGGGGGGAGAGGAAGGAAGGAAAGGAAAGGGGGGAGAGGAAGGAAGGAAGGAAGGAAGGAAGGAAGGAAGGAAGGAAGGGAAGGAAAGGGGGGAGAGGAAGGGAGGAAGGAAGGAAGGAAGGAAGGAAGGAAGGAAGGGGGGGAGAGAGGAAGGAAGGAAGGAAGGAAGGGGGGGAGAGGAAGGAAGG
Organism: Lepus europaeus; assembly: GCF_033115175.1. NCBI lineage: Eukaryota > Metazoa > Chordata > Mammalia > Lagomorpha > Leporidae > Lepus > Lepus europaeus. Next base: position 5,163,779 of record NC_084831.1, read on the forward strand.
GGGGGAGAGAGGAAGGGAGGAAGGAAGGAAGGAAGGAAGGGGGGGAGAGAGGAAGGAAGGAAGGAAGGAAGGAAGGAAGCAAGCTGGGACTTCAATCAGTACTCTGATATGGGAGGCAGCAGCTCAACAACCTCAACGTGGGCCCCAACTCCTGCTCATTTCAAGGTGCTGTTCCAGCCTCCACAGCCTGCCCCCTGGAGGATGCTCCTACCTGGATTTTCTGCATCTGTCTGCAAACCCTTCGAGTCCAAAGGTGGGCTCCAGGTCTGACACCTCCCTGTCACTCAGACCAACATTTTCCTGAGCACTGCGTTATTTTAAGGAAAGTACAGCGCTTATGAAACAACACGGTCTAGAAAGATTTGTGTGGCATGGACATTGTGGTCCAACAGTTACGATGCTGCTTGGGGGACCCGTATCCCACAGAGGAGTGACTGGTTCAAGTCCCCACCCTGCTTCTGACCCAGCTTTCCACCAGTGCTCACCCTGGGAGGTAGTGGGTGACAGCCAAACAGCTGGGTCCCTGCCACCTACATAGGAGACCAATATGGAGTCCTGGCCTCCTGGCTTTGGCCTGTGCCTGGCCCAGCTGTTGCAGCAGATAAAAGATCTCTTTCCCTCTGTCGCTCTGCCTTGTAGATTAAATAAATAAATAAATGGAAAAAATTTAACAGAAAGCTATGTGTGAGTTAGGAAGAATGAAGAATGACATGAAGGCCTACCCCCAAGTAAGTCTCCAAAATTACCCAAATCAGCTTAACATAAGCAGAGCTGTACTTCTAGATAAGGCCCAAAATGACTGTTCTACAGATGTCGACAGTTTCCAAATTAACCTGGGGGGCAAGCAGGTGGAGTTATAAAAGTCCACAAAGATGATCTGACTCCTATCACCCATGTCTAGGGTTGCCTAAAACCTAGAAAACATGCATATGGCGAGACAAGGTATTAAACCTTCATCCCCAGCACCTTCTGGGTGGGCCATGTACACTCTTGCTCCACACTCACAGCTGCACCCTCCTTAGAGGTGCGGAGGGCAGACAAGCATGAGGGCCTCTTCTTCCTACCAGCATGAAGATCCCGGCCAAACCCAGCACCAACCCCAGCATCACACATGCTCATCAGCCCTCATGACCCTGAGGATGGGCAGTTACTCTGACATTGCACCTGCAGCCTGAAACAGAGGAAGCTTCCCCTCTGGGACCAGACAACACTGGTCTTTGTCCACTGCAGTGAGAAGCTAAGAAGGTATTACAAAGATCTCTCTCACCTTTCAGGTGAGACTCACTCAGGGACTCTCAGGCTGGGAGAAGCAGAGGAGGCACCATGGCGGGCCACAGAGAAACGGACTGCTTCCCTCTCTAAGCGAAGCCCCACTGCACATCCAGTCGAGTGGCGCCGTGTCTGCAGACCATTTCCATGACTGATGACCACACCACAGCAGCAACAGCAGCCTGGCTCTGAAACACAGGCACCGCTACAGGCACCCCCACCTTTACCTTGCCAGTGGCAAGGAGTGTCTACCCCCAACATCCTGGTCAACTTTTCTGATGGCTAGCCTGTCAAGATACAGAACCAAACTGGGCTGAATTTCTTTGGTGGGAGTGAGAATACATCATGGGTTAAGAACAAGAGTAGTTGGAAGGAGGAGTAACACAAAGTTCTGGGCAAAGCAAACCAGATGTGTAAAACCCAACAGCCAGAGGCAGCTGTGCTGTGACCTGACGTGGCACTACCAGCAGCTCCACACCTGCACCAGCCGTCTGTGCTTCCTACCCACACTGGACAGCTCCATCGCATGGAGGCAGGCCAGTCTTGGACCCTTGGGGCCCCACAGTCAGGGGACTTGTCGGGAAGAAGGGAAAACAAAGCTGGTGGGCGGCCGGCGCCGTGGCTTAACAGGCTAATCCTCCACCTTGCGGTGCCGGTACACCGGGTTCTAATCCCGGTTGGGGCGCCGGATTCTATCCCGGTTGCCCCTCTTCCAGGCCAGCTCTCTGCTATGGCCCGGGAGTGCAGTGGAGGATGGCCCAAGTGCTTGGGCCCTGCACCCACATGGGAGACCAGGAGAAGCACCTGGCTCCTGGCTTCGGATCAGCGAGATGCGCCGGCTGCGGCGGCCATTGGAGGGTGAACCAACGGCAAAAAGGAAGACCTTTCTCTCTGTCTCTCTCACTGTCCACTCTGCCTGTCAAAAAACAAACAAACAAACAAACAAACAAACAAAAAAACAAAGCTGGTGGGCTTGATTCAAGCACTGCCCTTAGCTTGGAGAGCTCATGGGAGCTGTGTTCTCCAGTTCTCCTCCCGTGGGTGGGCTCAGCCTTCCAATCTGAACGCTACCAGCAACTCCAGGCACTATGCTGCTCCCCCTTCACCACTCACTGCTCAACACTCAGGGAAGCAGAAGGAGCACTGTTTCATTGGGCCCCAACAGAGAGCGGAACAGTTAGGAAGAAACCTAAGCCTAAAATTCTGAAGGATTCTTTTCTATCTGGCAGGTATTTTTTTAAAAACCTATTTTTAGGGGCTGGCGCTGTGGCGCAGTGGGGCAACGCCCTGGCCTGAAGCGCCGGCATCCCATATGGGTGCAGGTTCTTGTCCCAGGTGCTCCTCTTCTGATCCGGCTCTCTGCTGTGGCCTGGGATAGCAGCAGAAGATGGCCCAAGTCCTTGGGCCCCTGCACCCACGTGGGAGACCCAGAGGAGACTCCTGGCTCCTGATTGGTGCAGCTCCGGCTGTTGCGGCCAATTGGGGAGTGAACCATCAGACAGAAGACCTCTCTCTCCCTCTCTGCGCCTCTCTGCCTCTCCTGTCTCTGTGTAACTCTGACTTTCAGATAAATAAATAAATCTTTAAAAAAAAAAAAAAAGAAAAACCTATTTTTAGAAAATAATGCTTAACCAATTAAACTACATACAATTTCAGTTTTAATTTCTCCAGAAATATTGCCATTCCTATGATAATTACCAACGCAGCCGGTGCATCTCGCTGATCAGGAGCCAGGAGCCAGGTGCTTCTCCTGGTCTCCCATGCGGGTGCAGGGCCCAAGGACCTGGGCCATCCTCCACTGCACTCCCGGGCCATAGCAGAGAGCTGGACTGGAAGAGGGGCAACCGGGACAGAACCGGCACCTCAACTGGGACTAGAACCTGGTGTGCCGGCGCCACAGGCAGAGGATTAGCCAAGTGAGCCGCGGCGCTGGCCAGAGAGATCTTTCATCCACTGGGTTCATTCCCCAGATGGACACAATGGCCAGGACTGGACCAGGCTGAAGCCAGGAGCATCTTCCAGGGGCCCAAGCACTTGGGTCACCTTCTGCTGCTTTCCTAGGCCATTAGCAGGGATCTGGATTGGAAGTGGAACAGCCAGGACATGAACGAGTGCCCATATGGGATGCCAGTGTCGCAGACAGCAGCTTTATCCACGATACCACAACGCCAGTCTGGCTCTCTCATCTTAATAAACAGCCCTCTATTTACCCTGTAGCTCACACACAAACTAGAACTCTTCCTTGACACTGTTCTCTCCCTGTAGCATCCACATCCTTCCAGGAGTCTCTTTACTTCTCAGTCACCCTGCCTCTCCAGTCTTGAGTTTGGCTCTTTCATGGTCCTTCCAACAGATCTTACCTGGTTTCCCAGCTTCTACTCTTGACCTACTACGGCCCATGCACATGCCACATCTTACGAAGAACTACACAGAAAAAACAAGCTGGCACTGCTTTCTGTATTGAGATTCTTCAGTGGTTTGCTAGGTCATCATTAGCATGAAAGTCTGGTGAGATGTCCAACAGCAGGGACTCAAGCCAGACTCTGCCTGAGCGCAACTCTGGGTTTCACGCTGCTGGGTGATTTGTGCAGCCTCTTATCCACGCAGCCCAGGAGCCGACAGGTGCAGAGGCTCCACAGCGGTGTGGACACCGCGAGGCCCAGGGAGCCGGGGAAATGCCCGCGGTCTGAGCCCTCGTCACTGCTGCTGCGCCCCTCTCTGCCCTTTTTGCTCAAAGTTTAATTTGCAGTCCATGTTTACGCTGCTCCGGGGCCTCAATCCAAGTTGGTCCCCAGCCAAGGGGCTCTTCTGAGTCTAACCTGCCCTTCTCATGCTGAGGTCAGAATACAGACGAAACATCTTCAGATACACCTGTTCCCAAGTCAGGATTCCCTGCCACAGTTTCTCACAATAGCCAGCATTCTGTTCCTGTAAAGCGCTCCCAAGTTTTAAAATTACGTATCTCAGGAATTATTCACTACCTCTGTCTTCCTCGTAGACTTAAAATTCCAGGACCTAGGGAACATTCTTTCATTGCTGCATTTGCTTCTTCTAACACAATGTTCAGCATTTCACAGATCATCAATAAAACATACAAAATGAGTAAGTATAACGGGATCTAATACTAACTTGGTTTTTATCTTCTAGTCTTTTTCTTTTTTAAGATTTATTTACTTATTTAAAAGAATTACAGAGAGAGAATCTTTGATCTACTGGTTCAACCCTCAAATGACCACCAATGACCAGGGCTGGGCCAGGCCAAAGCCAGGAGCCATCCTCCACTGCTTCCCCAGGCACATCAGCAGGGAGCTGGATTAGAAGTGGAGCAGCCAAACCTCACGTGGGATGCCTGCAGTCACAGCTTATCTTCTCAAGAAATAACCTAAAAAGTCATTTACAGGCTCAAGAGGTTACCAGTGAAACATGATGTATAAATCTGTTACGATCAAAAGTCTCACAGAGTACACTGTAAGAAACAGAAATCAACAAAACATCGCAAATTGGAGGAGGGTCGAATATAACCATGAATTTTGAAAAAAATCTTTTTGATTCACGTTTTTACCTAATTTGGGTACTGATGACATGGAACAAGCTTTTTCCTCTCTCCAGGACCTCACTCTTCAGTTCTAGCTTTCCAAAAACTCCAAGAGAAAATATTTGACCTCCCCTATAAACACTGAACACCTGCTCTGAGAGAGCTGACGCCACCTCCACCCTTTCCCTTTTGGTAGCTTGAACCACGGCCCCAAAGCATCTGTCACCCACATTAGCAGCAGCGTCCATCAACCAGCAATGCAGAGGCCCTAAAGGGTTACAGACAGCACTAGTCACCCCAACACATCAGAGCAGACATCTGCTGCGGGTTTCTGTCCACTGGACCACCCTGCCTGGAGGATCAGACACCCTGCAGGGATGTCGGTGACGGAAGTTTCAGCCACTCTGACTGATGTAGCAACACGCTGCAGAGAGCACGAAGTGTCATCTCAGAGGTCATTTTCCAAGGTTTCTATTTCATAGAAAAATACAGACAAACTCAACTATGGCCAGCATGATCAAAACAGTGCTTCAAAACAGTGTAATAAGGTGCATATCACACGGTGAGCTTACGCACAAGAAGGAGGCAACACAGGGGACAGTCCCCGAGATCTCCAACATTCAACTCACCCACAAGGATCCTGCTTTGCCAGATTCTGTCCTAGCCTTTGTGTATAACTTTACCTTACCCTTCCAGAAATGTCTGTGAGTTTTTTAGTCTTAAGTCCTCCTTAAGTTTATCAATGACTCTGGAAGGACCCAATTATAAGAGTTTTGTTTTTTTTAAGTTAAAATTTAAACACCTAAGAATAATTGTGTGTTAATTACAGAGTTCAACTACTAGTACTAGAACAAAAAAAATACTAAAATGGATAAAGTATTACATTGTACATCAACAGTGAGGACAAGAGCTGATCAAGTCACTGTTTCTCATAGTGTCCATTTCTCTTCAACAATGAACTAGTAGTAGCACTAGTGGTTGAACTCTGTAATTAACACACAATTATTCTTAGGTGTTTAAATTTTAACTGAAAAATGATCCCTGTTAGGAATTTGGAAAACATTATGCTGAGTGAAATAAGCCAGTCCCAAAGGGACAAATATCATATGTTCTCCCTGATCAGTGACAACTAACTGAGCACCAAAAAGGAAACCTGTTAAAGTGAAATGAACACTGTGAGAAACGGTGACTTGATCAGCCCTTGCCCTAACTGTTGATGAACAACTTAATATGTTATCCCTCTTAGTATTTTTTTTGTTTGTTCTACTTAATACTTTTGGTTGAATACTGTAATCAATACACAGTTATTATTAAGTGTTGAAACTTAACTGAAAAGTGATTGCTGTTAAATATAAGAGTGGGAATAAGAGAGGGAAAAGATGTGCAATTTCGGACATGCTCAAGCTGACTTGCCCCAAACGGTAGAGTTAGAAACATACTAGGGGATTCCAATACAATCCCATCAAGATTGCATGTACCAATGCCATCTCACTAGTCCAAGTGATCAATTTCTGTTCACAATTGATCATAATGATAGGACTAAGAGCCAAAGGGATCACATAAACAAGACTAGTGGCTGCAAATACTAACGGATAGAATTAAAAAGGGAGAGAAGGATCCAACATGGGAAGAGAGATACACAGCAGACTCACAGAATGGCGGATATCCTAAACAGCACTCTGGCCTCAGAATCAGCCCTTAAGGAATGCGGATCCGGCTGAAAAGCCCATGAGAGCATTTCAGGCATGGAAAGCCAAGACACTCTGGCAAAAACAAACAAACAAACAAACAAACAAAAAAACCCACCTAAATGAAAAATCTCTGTGAGTGAGATCCCAGTGGAAAGAACAGGTCATCAAAGGAGGAGGTACCTTTCTCTGAAGGGAGGAGAGAACTTCCACTTTGACTACGACCTTATCTAAATATGATCAGAGTTGGTGAACTCAAAAGTCTTCCATAGCCTTGGCAACTCATGACAAGAGCCTAGGGGGATTACTGATGCCATAAACAAGAGTGTCAATTTGTTAAGTCAACAACAGGAGTCACTGTGCACTTACTCCTCATGTAGGATCTCTGTCCTAATGTGCTGTAATGCTATAACTAGTACTCACACAGTATTTTTCACTTTATGTTTCTATGTGGGTGCAAACTGTTGAAATCTTTACTTAATATATGCTAAACTTATCTTCTGTATATAAAGAGAATTGAAAATGAATCTTGATGTGAATGGAAGGGGAGGGGGAGCGGGAAAGGGGAGGGTTGCAGATGGGAGGGAAGTTATGGGGGTGGGGAGCCATTGTAGTCCATAAGCTGTACTTTGGAAATTTATATTCATTAGATAAAAGTTAAAAAAAAAAAGAGTTTTTTAAAGACTATTTATTTGAAAGGCAGAGTTACCGAGAAAGAGAGAGAGATTTCTTTTCATTCAGTGGTTTGCTCCCCAAATGGCAGCAATGGCCAAGGCTGGACCAGGTCAAAGCCAGGTGTGAGGAGCTTCTTCTAGGTGTCCCATGTGGGTGGCAGGGGCCCAAGGACTTAGGCCATCTTCCACTGCTTTCCCAGGCACATTAGCAGGGAGCTAGATAGGAAGTGGAACAGTCAGGAGTTGAACCCAGTGCCCATTTAGGATGCCAGCCACTACAGATGGCGGCTTAACCCACCGGGCCCAGAGCTGGTCCTAACTATAACCATGCTTATCTTCAACCCTATTGAGTGTAATAAATGCCAAAGAAGATCCAGTGTCCTATTTGGTGTGGTCTGTGTGACCAGGGGTCCAAAGCCAGAAGCCACAGCATCTGCACCCCGTAGGCTCTCCCAGTTGGAGCTGTAGCGACAGTGAGCAGTGACTCAGTGTGAAAACCTGCTGAACTGCTCTGGGTGCACACTCCCCCTTCTGCATGTCTCATCTCACTCTACTCATAAAGTGATGCTGTGTTCTAGCTTTAACAGGTCAAGATGCTCTAAGAACAACAGAGAATGTTCATAAAGCATATCGGGCATCTCCCCACAAAAGGATCCAAGTGTGAACAGGTGTTTTTTCTGCTATTAACATCAGATGAACAGCACAAGATGAAAACAGTAACCCTCAACTCTGATGCATTCAGAGCTAGGTGACTATAACCCAGAGACAACGAAATATATCAAAATAAGGCTATCCTTCTCTGTTTGTAAGCTGGAAGGCAATGAGAAGTTCAGATAACAGGAGTTCAAGGCTCAACCTCCCGTCCAATTTCCTACCACGAAGTCTGGCCACTACCACCTCCCACTTGGTGACTGGCAGGGGCCCTCTACAGCAGTCAAAAATAAAAAATCTTGACTTACTTCTGTTTAAGGGATGCCTGAGAGCTTCCAGACATCAAGACGAAAGGATGGTGGGGACTGATTTTTTTGCGAAAACCAGTTCTTGACATTTTGTAATCTTAACTTTCAACTTCTAATTCATGAGCTTTACCTGCACAGACATGACAGAGCTAAGATCCAATGAAACGTCACATAATTCACCATGAAAACAACGCTACACAGAGTGTTTCCATTGTCATTTGAGGAGCTCAGCAGAAATCTTGACATACAGATCCAAACATACTGCCTACAGCTCCAAGGTATGCAATTTTCAGTAATATTTCTTGCTTTTCAGATTCTCAAAATATTCTGAGCTTCAAAACCACATACAGGCAAGAACACTTTGAGCACCACTGCTCAGGCCTCGCTAGCGCCCTTGAGAGTGGCCAACAGTATCTCCATTTTATAAAGGACAGAAAGATCAAGCATCAGGCTGGCACTGTGGCGGAGCAGGTAAAGTTGCCGCCATCTCATATGGGCATCGGTTTGAGTCCTGGCTGCTCCACTTCTGTTCCTGCTCTCCACTATTGCCTGGGAAAGCAGTGGAAGATGGCCCAAGTCCCTGGGCCCCTGCACCCACATGGGAAATCCAGAAGAAGCTCCTGGCTGGATCGGCCCAGCTCTGGTCATTGAGGCCATTTGGGGAGTGAACCAGTGGATGAAAGATCTCTCTCTCTGCCTCTGCCTCTCTGTAACTCTGCCTTTCGAATAAATAATAATAAATAAATATTTTTTTAAAAAAAGATCAAGTATCTCATCAAAGGACAGAGTAGAAAAAGCACATCCATTTCCACCTGCCAGGGTTCAACATAAGAAGCAAGGGGTTGCTGTAGACACGACAAGCTCATCCATCGAGAGCTCTTGGAGCACCCAGAACTTGAGGAGGGGGTGAGCAGCAAAAAGCAGCGACAAATCACAAGGCCCGAGTCCCATTCATGGCTGCAGTCACTTAGTTGTTTCAAGAGACTGTCACCAGGAAGAAATACAATAAATCATGTGGACTTGCTCTGTATACCATAAAGCCCATCACAAGCGTATTTATTATATGAGGAGGGTACTTTGTGACGTTCACAGAAAGTCTAACTAATAGAGGAATTTATTTTATGATGCAAAAAACTTGAAATCCATGCACAGTTCTTTTCATAAATGCATCTTCCATGGACTTTCTAAAGCACCCTCCTATCCACATGCAGCAGTGTGGCACGGAGTCACCCTGGCTTCTTGTGCTTCTTTTTAGTTGACTGTGACACTTGCAGGGCAGAGAAAATATTTTTTTTAAAAAAAAGATTTATTTTACTTATTTGAAAGAATTACAGAGAGAAGTAAAGCCAGAGAATGAGAGAGGTCTTCCAAATGACCCACAAAGCCAGAGCTGAGCTGATCCGAAACCAGGAGCCAGGACCTTCTTCCGGGTCTCCCATGCGGGTGCAGAGGCCCAAGTAGTTGAGACATCTTCTACTGCTTTCCCAGGCCATGGCAGAGAGCTGGCCAGGACTTGAATCAGTGCCCATATGGGATGCCGGCACTGCAGACTGGGGCGTTAACCCACTGCGCCACAGCACAGGCTCTGAGAAAAGATCTTAATTCTTTCCACAGCCTTAGCATCTCCCAAAAATCTTTCACATGGGAACTCAAACATCAAGCTGACGGACTGGCTACACAAATAAATGAATGCAAATTTAAAAAAAAAAAAAAGAGAAAGAGAGGGCAGGCACTGTGACACAGCAGTTATCTCCCTGGCCTGAAGCGCTGGCACCCCATATAGGCGCCAGTTTGAGACCCGGCTGTTCCACTTTTGATCCAGCTCTCTGCTGTGGCCTGGGAAAGCAATAGAAGATGACCCAAGGCCTTGGGCCCCTGCACCCACGTGGCAGTCCTGGAAGAAGCCCCTGGCTCCTGGCTTCAGATTGGTGCAGCTCTGGCCATTGTGGCCAACTGGGGAGTGAACCAGCGGATGGAAGACCTCTCTCTCTCTCTGCCTCTCCTCTCTCTCTGTAACTCTTTCATATAAAATAAATAAATCTTTTTAAAAAAATACAATTTTAAGGGACAAACAGTCCAAAAGCATTTAACATGGAAAGTTCATTACTAATACTGAACAGATACAGTGTTCAGTATCTCCCTTAATAAAATACTGCCTATTACTCCACTCCTCCCCTTCAAATAAATCCACTACTAGGAAACTAAAAATAACCTTAATACGAAAGAATGAGCAATTTCCTCTTTGGCTTTGTTTGCATTACTGGTTTAGGAAAAGGAGGAATGGTTCCTGCTTAGCTGCGCAGGCATCTGAGGACACTGGAGGGCGGAGGGTGGAGGACGGAGGGCAGAGGGCGGAGGGCGGAGGGCGGAGGGGAAGGGCGGAGGGCGGAGGGCGGAGGGGAAGGGTGGAAGGAGCTCCATTTAGGAGGACAGCACATTTGCTAATGATTGTAAACAAGGTGCTTTGAGAAAACAACGACAAACTTGCCAGGATCGTTTTGTAAATATATTAATCTCCTAAATTCTTTCGTGGGGATCTAAACAGGATGAAAAACAAAATTCTCCAATGGATGCCTGCAATGGGAGTGCAGCCCGAAGTTTGCAGGATCAACTGGTTGAGCAGACCAGATGCTTGCAAACAATCAGACAGTAGGAGCCCAAAGAAAACGGGCTCAACTCTGAGAAGGAACATTCTCACAAGGACCAATTCTAGTATTTATTTTTCTTCTCCAAAAAGGCACTCTCTATGCTTGAAGGATGGTCATTCCACCAACTGCTCCCCTAGAGTGGCTTCCAGGGAAAGCTCCGGGTTAGCAAAAGTCTTCAAGTCAGAGCTAAGAGCCTTAATCATTAATGAGAAGGCACAAAACAACGGGGCAGAGTGACTCTCTCGACAAACTCTGATAATTCTGTCACTCCTATGACTCCTAGACACAGCCATGGGAGTGCGTGCAGGGGAAGGCAGCTGTGCCATCACCCAGGGTCCACTCACTCTGTGATGATGCTGTCTCCACATGGTACAAACTCGAACTTCAGCTTCTAGATCTGAAATCAATATGCTGTTTGTTGCCCATGCCAAAATTTAAAAACTGGTGAAGTTTGAAGAATGTGATATGAACATGACTTGAGGTCTACAAAAATTCAAAAAGTGCCTGGCCTCTTAGTCTCAGTCATACATGGGAAACCAGTGGCACGCCATTAAATCCTCCTGCTCTTGATGAGAGCTGAGGGAGTTGGGGAGGAACGCAACAGAATTCTAAAGACTGCTTGGCCACAAGTAGGATTTTCAACTCCCTTTCTGCTGTGGCTAATGAAGAAATCAGCAGTACAATAAATCTAGTTTAATTTTTAACAGTATGAAGAATCATCCATTACTCACGTTTCTAATTATATTTCCAAAGTAAAACCAACCTCAAATAAAAAATTCTTTATTGAGGTGCAATTCATACAACATAAAAGGAATCATTTTGAAGTGTACGATTCAGAGGTACTTAGTATACTCACGCCTATCAAATCTATTTAATTCCAAACCACATTCATCATCCCCAAAGAAGACCCCAATATTCTCCATGGAACAGCCCAGATTAATTTTTTAAATGATAATCATTGCAATATATCATGCTTTCTCAGTTAATTTTTTTTTTTTTTTTTTGCTTTTTAAAGATTTAATTATTTTATTTGAAAGGCAGTTACAGAGAGGCAGAGGCAGAGGCAGAGGCAGAGAGGCAGAAAGGCAGAGAGAGTCTTCTATCTGCTGGTTCACTCCCTAAATGGCTGCAATGGACAGAGCTGAGCCAATCCGAATCCAGGAGCCAGTAGCTTATTCCAGGTCTCCCATGCAGGTACAGGGTCCCAAGCACTTGGGCCATCTTCCACTGCCTTCCCAGGCCATAGCATAGAGCTAGATCAGAGGTGGAACAGCCAGGACTAGAACTGGCACCTATATGGGATGCCAGCACTGCAGGTGGCAGCTTTACCCTCTATGCCATAGTGCCGGCCCCAGCTAATTCACTTTCCATAGCATCCTCTCATTTGGGTCATGAGGACCAATACTCATAAATACATCATTCAATTTATCACATGATTTAATATACACCTTTCAAAATAGTTACCTTGAGAAAAATATGTTCTTCCTGGGAGGAAATACAAACAGGGGCCAACTCTAATTGAGTATTGACTACATGACCAACACTGTGTCAAAAATAACAATACACAGTGGTCAAGACCAGGCGCTCTGCAGCCACACTTCCCAAGTTCATGTGTGGATTCAGTGTGAACTCGGGGTCCTTGGGCCAGGCCAGGTAATATAACCTCTCTACTTCCATTCCCTCACAAGTAAGATGGCGTCATGAGGATGCTATGACAGAGTTTCAGAGCTCAGAACGTGGCTGGCACATGAGCAGAACTCACCTAAGGTCACCGAGTCAGGAGCGGCTGAAGAACAGGGACAAGTCTTGAGAAGTGCAATGTTAAGCGATTTCATGACTGTGAGATCACAGTGACTTACACAAACAGTGCAGACCAATCAACACAGTAAACATGAAATGCATTGGCTGCTGCTAGCCTAACACAGCACATTGTTGTGCAGTAAGCTTTTATAATAAGTGGAAGGAGCACGATCTAAAATAATGATGGGGCAGGCCTAGCCTAGCAGTATGGTGCCTGCACCCCGTATCAGAGGGCCTGGGTTCAGCACTGGCGCTGGGTCCTGACTCTGGCTTTCTGCTAATGCAGACCATGGGAAACCCTGGGGATGGCTCAAGCGACCGAGCCACGGGAGACCTGGATGGAGTTCCCAGCCTCAACACTTCTCGGCGTTTGGGGAATGAACCTGCAACAGGATTTCTCTTTCTCTCTCAAATAATAATAGTAATAACAACAACACAATAATAGCTGCAAAATAAATAGTGCAATACATAGCCAGCAACATAATCAATTATTATCAAGCATCACATACCACACATAATTGTATGTGCTGTGCTTTATGCAGCCAGCAGTGCTGCAGGTATGTTCATACCAGCATCACCTCCCCCAACACACACACACGTGAGCACTGTGCTATGCTCTGATGCTCTGATGACCGAAGACTATCATCACTAGGTGACAGTAATTTTTAGCTCCATTATTATAATCTACTGGGCCCACTGTCATTCATGCAGCCTGTCATTAACTGAAATGTGGTTGAGGGTCACATGACTGTAACCACTGCTTCCTCTTGATGTTCACTGTGACTCCTTGAGGGAGGTTCTATTTGTGGCCCCACTTCACTAGTGAGAAACCCACCCGTGTCTAAGAGATTTACCAAAAGCCCCCAGGGAATGAGTGGGAGAGCTGGGCCTTGAACTGAACAGAACTGTCTGTAGCTTAGCAACTATGCTGAGCCACCTAACACAGAGCAAACCTTGCTGGCCACACTTACCACACTCAGCAAAATCACAAGTGAAAAGTAAAAAACACACATTTGAGACTTCTGCACACATGGCAGCAGGCCTGTCTTTGCTCTCTAGGCCTTGACTGGTCAGGCTCCTCAGGCCGGCACACCTTTCCCCCACATGAACAGCCCTGGGGCTCCAGCCCCTTAGTCTTATCGCCATCCCAGACGCCAGCCACGACACCCCGACCTCACTGGTCCGCTCTGATTCCAGGCCTTGTTTTCTGGAATACTGCTGCCAGAGTCATCCTTAGAAAGACAGATTTCAGCCTTCAGCGTTACTCAGCAAGACATGCAAGACATCATGGCTGAAAAAAACATGGGCAGGACAGTCCAAAGCAAGGCCTGAGACGTGAATCCACAGACAAAGCCGACCTTAAAGACAGGTTCCATCAGGTGGCTCTGACAGCCAGCTGGGTACACAATCCACTATCCCATGGAGGTTGGCACACGGCCTTGCTATGCTATGAACAGTGAGCTGTTACTCTAGGTATTTGTGATTTTTCTTCATCTGGCAATAGAAAGCAGGTAAACTGATGTGCACTCCAGCCAGATGGGAGTCTGTTTTCCAACAGGCTCACCCCCACGAAGCAGTGTTACTACATATTTTGAAAATCTGAATGCTAAATAGTATTTTCAGAATTTTTATTTATTTCTATTTTATTTGACATGGAGAGAGAGAGATCTCCCACTCACGGATTCACTCCTCAAATGCCAGAACAGCCAGGCTGGGACCGGCTGAAACCAGGAGCTGTCAACATTACCAAGGCTTCCCATGTAGGTGGCAGGGACCCAAGTACCTGAGCAATCATCTAGCAGCATTCACCCTTCCCACCACCAGGAAGCCAGATCAGGAGCAGAGGAGGCCAGACAGGATGAGAGCAACCCAAGAGGCATCTTAACCACTGCAGAAAACACCTGCCCCTGTGGTGAGGTCATTTTTGTTGATTTAAGTTGCACTTCTGTTTGCTAGTGAGGCTACATGTCTTCTCATATGATCATGGACTTCCTCAGATAAAACTGCTTGTTTTTATTTTTACCCATTTTTCTATTAAATCTGTTACAGATTTATAGAATTTGTGGATTCTAGATACTAATCCTGTATACACATCATAAATATCTTCTCTCATTCTGCCACTTTGATTCCCTAACTGGAACACAGACATTTTCAGTCTTAACAAAGAGAGATTACCATTTATCATTTACTTCTTGAGCTGTACCTTTTGTGTTCTTTCTCATAATTCTCATAAATCTCATTAATGTTCCTATCTCCAGGAACATTAAAATGGTATTGCTTTCTGACAACTTTAAACTCTTATTTTCCCTGGATCAATTTATTTGGGAGTTATGACCGAATTTACTTTTTTTCCCATATGTGAAGCCTATTGTTCCCAATTTACTGAATAATCATTAGCTCCTCACTAATGTCACGTATGTCGGTGTTGCATCAATACCACACTATCTTCACTACCCTAACTTTACAATTCTGATCTCACAGGAGAAGCCGGTCTTCTTGTTTTTCAGTACACAACTTCCTGCTATTTTTGGAACTTTATCTTATCAGAGAAATCAATTTGCTAATTCCGCAAAACTATGTGAAATTTTGATTGAAATAATATATTGTATTTATATAGTAGCAAGAGTAAGGACAGCTTTACAATGCTGGCTATTTTTTTATCAATCAACATTGCCTTAAATTATTATTTCAACATGTCTATTAGCTCAAGCTTTATTTATTTATTGGAAAGAGTTACTGGTGGGGGGAGAGGGGAGACAAACTGTCAGGAGAGGTCTTCCATTCACTGGTTCACTCCCCAGATGACTACAATGGCCGGGGTTGGGCCAGGCTGAAGCCAAGAGCTTCCTCCAAGCCCTGAGGCCATCTTCTGCTTTCTCAGGCCATAGCAGGGAGCTGAAGTAAAGTGGAGCAGGCAGGACAAACCAGTACTCAAATGGGTTGCACCCCACTACACCCAGCCCCTATTATTATTACTTTGACAAGATCTTTTTTTTTTTTAAGAGGGCCTTACATGTCATTTTTCATATGGCTGGAATATTATAGTTTTCTGTTATGTGAATGATATTTTCAATCTATTTTCTAATTTTTCTCTTTCTTTTGAGAGGCAGAGGCAGAGAGACAGATTAGAGAGTGACCTCCCACTCACTGGTTCACTCCCCATATGAGCACAAGCACCAAGGACTGGATTAGGCTAAAGCCTGAAGCTGAGAGCAGACGCCCACATAAATGGCAGAAGCCCAATCCCTTAGGCCAGCACAGCCACCTCCAAGAGTCTGTGTCAGCAGAAGGGGGGTCTGCAGCCGGTCAGGTATCAAACTCAGGCACACCAACACCGGACATCTTAACCAGCACCTCAGCCCCTATGGCCAAATGTCGCCCCCTTCTCCCTGGTTACTGCTGGTCTACCGAAATACCACTGACTGGGCATCTTTTAACTGTAGCAATTTTCTGTATTTTTCATTGTTCCACGAATGAAGTCTCTAGACTTTCTATACAGTTAAAATGTATCATCTACAAGTAACAATTCTATCTCTTCCCATTATTTCCCTAGGGCACACAGAGACACAGAGTTTTATCTATGTAGAAAACTGAGTACGCAGGCTAATCGTGACATCCTGACTTCGCTCTTCAGTTTAAAATAAGTACTTCTAAGAGTTCTGCCTTTAAATATGATGTTTAATGCACATTTTTGGAAGATACTCTCAGATTAACCCATGTGCCACTATATCTAGTCTGCTACAAGTCATTATCATGAAAACACTGTATTTTATTCAACTATGGGAGGGACTGCATTTATTTCTCAGTGCATTGTATTATATGCAAATCACAGTTCTAAAGATGACTACAACAATATCTTCCATCCACATACTCTTGAATGTGACTTTGCCATTCCTTTATCAAAATTCGCATTGTAGGGGCCAGCGCTGAGGCACAGTGGGTTAACGACCTGGCCTGAAGCACCAGCATCCCTTTTGGTCGCCATTCAAGACCCGGCTGCTCCACTTCTGATCCAGCTCTCTCCTGTGGCCTGGGAAAGCAGTAGAAGATGGTGCAAGTGCTTGGGCCTCTGCACCCACGTGGGAGACCCAGAAGAAGCTCCACTCCTGGCTTCGGATTGGTGCAGCTCCGGCCGTTGCGGCCAGTTGGGGAATAGACCATCGGATGGAAGACCTCTTTCTCTGCCTCTCCTCTCTCTGTGTAACTCTGACTTTCAAATAAATAAATAAATCTTTGTTTTGTTTTGTTTTCTTTTTTTTTTTTTTGACCGGCAGAGTGGACAGTGAGAGAGAGAGAGACAGAGAGAAAGGTCTTCCTTTGCTGTTGGTTCACCCTCCAATGGCCGCCATGGCCGGCGCACCACGCTGATCTGAAGCCAGGAGCCAGGTGCTTCTCCTGGTCTCCCATGCGGGTGCAGGGCCCAAGGGCTTGGGCCATCCTCCACTGCACTCCCGGGACAGAATCCGACGCCGGGCTACAAATAAATCTTAAAAAAAACAAATATGTAGGGCCGGCGTCGCGGCTCACTAGGCTAATCCTCTGCCTTGCGGCGCCGGCACACCAAGTTCTAGTCCCGGTCGGGGCACCGATCCTGTCCAGGTTGCCCCTCTTCCAGGCTAGCTCTCTGCTGTGGCCCGGGAGTGCAGTGGAGGATGGCCCAACTCCTTGGGCCCTGCACCCCATGGGAGACCAGGAGAAACACCTGGCTCCTGGCTTCAGATCAGCACGGTGCGCCGGTCACGGCGGCCATTGGAGGGTGAACCAACGGTAAAGGAAGATCTTTCTCTCTGTCTCTCTCTCTCACTGTCCACTCTGCCTGTCAAAAAAAAAAAAAAATGAAAACAAAACAAAACAAAACCCAAAAATGCAGTGTAACTACCCTTCCCTTGCCCCTGACCTGGCCTTAGTGATTCATTCCTAACGAGTATCACGCAGAAGTGACAGCCACGGGACACAGCCAGCCACCACACTGTGAGAAGTTTAAGGCCGGTGTAGGGTGCCACATACCTGTTGCAGCCTCAGCATCACTGCCCTAGACACAGGGCCACAGCTGATACATCCCCCCCCACCGCCCGTGCTGCCCCACCCCAGCCATCTGTGTCTTCCCAGCTGAGGGCGCCAGGAACTGCAGAGCAAGGATGGATCACCATCGCCGTGCCCCACTCAGAAATCCTGAGCTGTGGGAATTTTGGGGTGGCCCTTTGTGCTGCAGCTGCAGCTCAGGGCCAGAGTCTCTGATGGCAAACGATCTTCCCATTCCTGTGGTGACTCCTCCTGGGTCACCGTGCAGCACCTGCATACATTGCTGGGTTCAGCTGGGTCATCCTGCATGGAGGACATCTTAGGTTTCGTTTGTAAAGTGAAAGAGTAGCCTTCGAAATGTATTTCCTTCCCAAATTAAAACTGGGGTTGGTGCTGGAAGAAGGGGGCATAAACCACAGATTGTTAGTATATTTAGTGTCTCTAAGGTGTTTTTTTTTTTTTTTTTTGGACAGGCAGAGTGGACAGTGAGAGAGAGAGACAGAGAGAAAGGTCTTCCTTTGCCGTTGCTTCACCCTCTAATGGCCGCCGCGGTAGCGCGCTGCGGCCGGCGCACCGTGCTGTTCCAATGGCAGGAGCCAGGTGCTTATCCTGGTCTCCCATGGGGTGCAGAGCCCAAACACTTGGGCCATCCTCCACTGCACTCCCTGGCCACAGCAGAGAGCTGGCCTGGAAGAGGGGCAACCGGGACAGGATCGGTGCCCCGACCGGGACTAGAACCCGGTGTGCCGGCGCCGCAAGGCGGAGGATTAGCCTGTTGAGCCAGGTTTTGATCATGCTTTTCCCTGTCATCTCTTTTTTGATCTAATGTAGATCATCTCATTTCTTTCTATTAGTATCTGCTGTCACCTTTATCATTTCCTTTTTTAAAAATTACTTTCCTTGGCTGCTGGTCTTTTCCTTTTGTCCTTAATAAAATACTCAGCTTTTTAATTTCAAGTCTTTCTAGAATTTTAACTATAAAATCCCAGAGATTCTGAACTAAGACTAGTGTTTAGCTCCCTCCCTCCACAATTACTGCTATCTAGACTACCCCACTTTACTAATCAACACTTGCTTAATAGTGATGGGGGTGAGAGGAAGAGGCTGTGGATAACCCAACCAGGGCTGACAACTCACTCAGCTCCTTACGAAGTAAAGTTAAGGGCAGGGTGGGTGACTGGCATGGCAGTTAGGACAACGGCAACCCCTACCAAAGCAGCTGTCAGGCCATGTGTCCCTTGAACCAGGGCCTGGTGTGCAAGGTCTCCTTGTGTAAACCTGATTGCTACGGCCATGGAGACAGTGGCAGGCCCAGAAATGGGGATTCTCAGAGAAAAAGAGGGTGAGGATGGCAAGAGACTCCCAGAGATGACGACAGCACAGGGCTGGATAAACACCCACCATTCACAAAGAAAGTGCGATGGTGCAGCGCAGGTGGCCACACCAATGAGCAATCTGAGACAAAGCCCACCCAGGCAGTAGGCACCATTTAAGAACCACAGTCCCACCCTCCTGTGAGCGCTTGGTCCTCCAATGCAGGCAAGAAATCGCATCTCCGTCTCCCTCGGACAGGGTTGGGCAGACAGCCATCAATTCTTTTTTTTTTTTTTTAAAGATTTATTTATTTACTTGAAGGGCAGAGTTACACAGAGAGAGAGAGAGAGGCTAAGGGAGGTCTTTCACCCACTCGTTCACTCTCCAAATGGCCTCAATGGCCAGGGCTGGGCCTGACTGAAGCTAGCAGCCAGGAACTATATCTAAGTCTCCCATGTGGATTACAGGGGCTCAGGCACCTGGGGTATCCTCTGCTGTTTTCCCAGGTGCATTAGCAGAGAGCTGGATCAGAAGTGGAACAGCCAGGCCTTGAACTGGCGCCCATATGGGATGGTGGGATTGGCTGGTCCGAGTCCCAGCTCCTCCGCTTCTGATCCAGCTTCCTGCTAATGCAGATACTGGCTAAAGCATGTGAGTATCCACCATCCGTGTGGGAGACCCAGACGGAGTTCTCGGCTTCTGGCTACAGTCTGGCTCAGCCTTAGTTGTTGTGGCTATCTAGGGAGTGAATCAGCAGATAGAAGATCTTTCTCTGTCAAATAAAAATGGAAATAAATAAAAAATTTTAAATGGAACTATAGAAAAAGATGATACACATATTATGTTTTATGTAAAAGATCACACATGGCCAAGTTTAAAAGTTAGATTACTTGAGACTGGTACTGTGGCGCGGTGGATTAAACCTGCAGTAACAGTATCCCACATGGGTGCTGCTTCAAGTCCCAGCCACTCTGCTTCCTATCCAGCTGCCTGTTAATGCACCTGAGAAAGCAGGAGAAGGTGGCCCAAGTCCATGGGCCCTGCACCCACGTGGGAGGCCTGGAAGAAGCTCCTGGCTTCTGCCTTTGGCCTGGCCCAGGCCCAGTCATTGCAGCCTTTTGGGGAGAGAACTAGCTCACTCTCTCTCTTTCTCCCTCTGTCCTCCTCCTGCTCTGTAACTCTGCCTTGAAATAAACAGATAAATCTTTAAAAACAGAATGAGATCATTTCCATTTAAAATATTTACTGATAAATGCTTAGAAAGAGTTTGAAGAATATGGAGATTGTTAACGAGTGGCCACCTTTCGGTGATGGGATTGTTGATAACTTTTTCTATTGTGTACTTGCCTGTGTTTTCAAGGGGAAAATTCTCCTTCCTCTTCCTCTAACACCTACAAACACTAAACCTAAGTGTGCTGGTTTTTTTTCTTTTTTTAATCTCTTTACTTGAATTTTTATTTGAAAGGCAGAGAGTCTAAGACAGAGAGAGATCTTCCATCTGCTTGTCACTTCCCCTATGCCCACAACACAGACAGGGCTGGGCTAGGCTGAAGCCAGGAGCCAGAAACTCCATCTGGGTCTCCTACATGGGTGGCAGGGCCCCAAGCACTTGAGCTATCCCCTGCTGCCTCCCGGGGTGGACACTAGCAGGAAGCTGGCTCAGAAGCAGAGCTGGGACGAGCTGGGCACTGCACTATGGGATGCAGGTCCTCTCCCATGGCAACCTAAGTCCCTGCACCAGACTCCCACTCCTAGTGCACTAATACTTTTAACTTACAGTAGTGGATTCTGAGCAACTCTGTCAACTAGATTAACACACTAAAGAGGAAGAAGCAGGAAGGCAATTTTCATCAACAAAACAAAATGAAACGTAACTCCCTGCTCCAGTTGTCTGAAGATCTCGGCTTCCCCTTAAATGGTTCTGGTGGAAAAACCCTCCCACCTCAACACACGGGAGAAAATAAGAGAATTAGTCATGCTAATATTTGGAGAATCTGTGTAAAGGATACATAGGAATTCTTCATAAAACTTTAAGTCTAAAATTATTTTGAACTAAATATTTTCAGAAAAGAAATGTGCATAGAACAATTCACTTTTTGAGACTATTGTATTATATGTATGGGCATGTCTATGTCTGCGAGTGAAAGAGAACATCTGGGGCGTAATTACTACTGTTTAGTCCAAATAGATTTGCTAAAAACCAAAAAGTTATTTAACACTCAGAATTTTCAACCACATTTTTTGCTGGGGCAAGAATCAGAAGTCATACAAGCTGGTGGGCAAAAGAATGAAAACAGCCATGCCACAAACCTACAGATTTAAACAACAGGAACAAAAACAAAACCTGCCTCC